>NC_138828.1:76981246-77292874 GCF_965183815.1 Platalea leucorodia
ACATCGTGCAAAAAAAAAGAGATGCTCTGTCCACAGCAAAACTAATCATGCCTCAGCCCAGGCAAGAGAGAGGTGGTGGGACGAAGGTAGCTATAACTTGATGGGGCGAATCTCTGGGTATTTGGTTGCATCTTTCGTTTCTGCCTCACCACTGACTTCTCAAGAAATCTGCAGCAGTTTAATGTTTTTCAGGCTGCTTCCTCTTGCTCGAACTGCCTGACCTTGGCCAGCGCGGGCTCTGACGCAGCTCCGTGGTGCCACAAGCCCTGTCGCAACCCTGCTGTGCTCATTGCCGGTCCTCGTGGGAACCCGGCGCCGTTGGGTAACACCAAAGCTTCTGCAAGACTCGTGCTGAAAAAGCAACCAGAGTCTGGTACTGACCAGAGAAGAGTCGGTTAAGGATGAGGGTTTTTGTGAGGTGCCTGTGGTCACTGGGGAAGACGGAAGTGCTTTAGGTCTGTGCTTATTTAACAGTGTTACGTCAGTGGGGAGGTAGGAGTTAGGGTCCTGGCTGAACCTGGGCCTGGGAGAGAAAACCCCTGAGAGTACTTTGGCTCAGTTTGGGAGCAAATAACCACTCTGCTCCCTGATGAAATCCTTAGCCCCAGAGAGGCCTGTAGCATAGAGCCTCTACTTAACTGAGGTGCCAAAATTGCCATCTCCTGACTGCATAACATGGCTGCATAAATGTCCTATGTGACTGGTCAGACATCTCTGGAGCCTGCAGTCTGTCTCGCACAGGAGCTTCTTTCTCTCCACTGACCATGTAGGAAAACTGGGGTGCCTCCAGGTGGCAGCCCTGTCCACTCAAAAGAGGGGCTTGTTTTTCCCTTGAGATGATAAGGAGACTTCGGTAGTGGAATTAATTTGGGATTGAGTCCACCTTAGCAGCACGGTGGTAGGATGATGCTGTATGTGCTGGTGGTGATGCCCTCTGATGTCATACAATGGTCCAGCACCTGCAGGACTCGTCCTAAACCAGAAGTTGAGGGCTCTGGGCTCTGCCAGGCCATGGACAGGGTTGGAGGATTGCAGGACTGACCCCGCAGCCTCCACAGCAGCTTTGGTCCTGCCCAGGACCAGGCTGGCAAGAATCATGGGGGCATGATGATGTGGGTAGGATGAGCATAAAACCAAGCACAGGCCTTAGTGATTGCAGCATTCAAGTGACTGGTTACAGATAGGAACCTGGAAATATAACATAAAAATGTAATTAGAGTTAAAAAACCACCAAAAAGTATAGACTGGAGTCCTACACAGAAGTGACCACCACCACCAGCAAGAAGCCTTCTTCTGGCACTGGGTGGTAAAGTCATCATCTACTCTTTTTTGTGCCTGGGGCCATACCTAACAGCTATCGGGAAGAGAGGTGGAAAGCTCAGGCTCCAGCCAGCTCTGCACCACCAAGATTTAGGTGGTCGGACACCCACAAGCATGTTCTTGGTAAGAAGTCAGAAATCTGTAGGTAGGAGCTGAGAGGCTCTTTGCAAAACTTGGGCTTGATCCCTTTGTGGATCCAATCAATAACACCTTGAAGGTCTTCTTAAAGGTGTTTAAAATAGTAATAAACCATTTGCAAGCTGACAGCAGTAATGAAATTTGGGTGTTCCCAAAATTTGCAGTGCAGTTTCTATTCCCAAAAGAACGATCCAAATTTAAATGTTTTAAGGATCTGGCTAGCTCATTGCTCACAGGTGCTTTATGGCATTCAGAAAAATGCCCTGTTTTCTGACCAGAAAGGAGACTTGGTAGGCTGGTCATGCAGAATTTGGAATTTTGCTTTAATACAGTGAAAAAGCAATGCAAAGAGCTGGTGTCTGAATTCTGGTTGGTCTAAGGATAGAAATCCCTTTTATTTATACTTTTAATTAAGGATGAGTTTTTGTTTCTGTCACAATGCACAGAATTATTTCTAAATCATATTTGAGACTTCCAGCAGAAGAGGTTAACTAATACTGTGAACTCATCCACCCAGGGGAGCTCTGAATTAATGTGGTATTTAAGTGGGGAGATCAAAGCACTGATACCAAATGAAATGCTATTAACAGTTTCTCACAAGCAAAAATCTTCAAGAAATTTCAGTGCAAAACATTAGAACAGAGCAATGGCTGTGGATGGGGAAAAGGTGGCTCCATCCCAGTGCTCACTTTATTTGACGGTCAAAGCAGGGCTGATGCTAGCAAATCATTCACTGACAGTTGTGGATGTATTGGCCATGGTCAAGGATGTAATGCACCATCGGAGAAGTTGCAGGGCAGAAGCAGAGGCAGCACTCCGCAACCCTGCACTGTCTTCTCCCAACTCCCCAGTGAAGACAAATGCCAAGGTGTGTTGCTGTAGTTTGGATGTTTCAGCCTCGCAGCTTGCACTGTGAGCCACCTGCTGCTTTTCCCACATTGTGTCCCACTAAGTAGTTCAGGAAGCTGCTCTACCCAGTGGCTTTTTCTTTTTTTCTCTTTTAACTAGAAAGCATCCCCATTCCCAATGTTCCCAGCCAGATGGCAGTTCTGCCATTGATAGTAAAAGTCAAATTCATTGAATAAACCAGAATTTGGTTGCCATCCTTTCATCCCTTGTTGCTTTGCTAAAAAAAACAAAAACAAAAACAAACCCAAAATAAAAATAAAGTATTGCAGAGAGACTTTGCATTTTCCAAAGCCTGCATATCTATCTTACAGCAATATTTTCCTAACTCCACAACTGCGATCAAGTCAACAACTTATAAGGGTAGGGTTAGGCCATTAATTAAGCGAGAACTGTAGGCAAGATTTAAGTGGGATCTACAGGGTTGACCTGTCCTTTTTCAAATGCCAGGTTTATATACGTGACCGTGCATTTCAAATGGGTCAAGAGAGCTTGGCTGTAAGTACCCAACACATTGCTGTGAATTAATATTTAATCAAATGTACAACATAGGGCTGAATATCAAAGCTTATCTTTGATTTTGACTTCCATGATTTTCCTGGGTTTCTAAACCCCTCTGAAAATACTTCAGCATTTCATAATAGTGTTACTCATACGATATGTTTCTTAGCTGTGATTAAAGCTAGTGAGAATGTAAATCTACAAAGGGAAATCTAAGCATGACCTCATCAGCATAAAGTATGTGGGAGACTAATTTAGTTACATCCCTGTTAGTAATGACAAATCAAATTGTTCCTCCTGTTAAATGACTGATATAGCAAGGTTTTGCAACTCAGCATATAGCGCGCACGATAAATCAGTTCAGTCTGTACACAAATACTGACGACTGCTTTAAATCTGGGTTAATTTCTGATTCCAAACTATTTCAGTGCCGTTCAGTTGAGCCATCCTAGTTTCTTTAATACCTGGAAAGAAAAAAAAAAGTTAATCTCTACTCCCATGTACCGTATATTAAGCACTCAACATTTATAACCCTGCAGCGGATTGCTTAGCAACGTCTTTGGGAGGAACGGCTCACCTGATGCGCTATCGGGCGCTCCTCTGTTGCAGGGGAAGAGGATGGATGAAATGAGGTCAGGCAGCGTAACTTATCCCGTGCCGAGTGGCGTTCGCTCCTCTTCGTAATGAAATTAATCAAGGTCATTAATTTGATCCTGTTTTATTTTTATAATTTGAAGCTATAATTTGAGGTGGCTTAAAGAGGCACAGTCTTATCTGTAATTATACTTTTATAATTACATTTGTATTTTAAAGTAAACATTTTCATGTATTGCTGTAAATAATAGACTATGTGATAGAGAATAATGCTGTCTCATACTGCTTTTCAGCCAGAGCTGCATTATTGAAAACATGGACTGTAAATGGGATGGGGGAGCTATTGAAATCAGTCAGTTGTGTGCTGTTTACTTTGTTTTTATGGGAGCGTTTTATCTATCTTACATCTTAAGGTTAAAACTGAGCCTAAACCCCTATATAGACCCAAAATCAAAGGCTAGGGCAATTGAAAGAGATAAAGAAGAATTGCTGTTTAGTCACATTAACTTTTAAAAATTGCAGAGCCAAGGCACGAAGATTGTCCTCATCTGGCAAAGCTCTGGGAGTTCACAGTGGCTGAAAAGCCACATGTGGAGATACATCCAGACCAATGGTTGTGACAACGGCGGGCAAGCAGCAAGGGACCAGCCCTGCCGATCCTGCAGGTGATGGTGAGGAAAAATTGCTTCGCTTGTCCCGCATTTAGCATCTCACTCAGTGAGACCGCGATGGGGGTACGAAAGCACCTTTTGTCTGCACAGCCAATTTGGCTGCCTGTGTTCCCCCCGGGGCTCTGCTCACCGGCTGTCTCCACGGCATGCATATGAGCTCCCTCCTGTCTCTGCTCTGGAGCAAACCAACTGGTTTCTCACAAGGAGAAACCTCGACACAACCGACAGTGCTTTTTTCCAGGGTTGCCCAGACAGAAGAACCTGTCATGTTCTGTGTCCAGAGTCCTCCAACCATCCCAGGAGACCTCATGCCCACCGACCTCCACGCTGTGCTGCAGAAACCAAAATGCCTTCACATCTTGCTGCAAAAGCATCATGCTGGCAGGCTGCCACCCAGTCCTTTCATTGTTTGGAGAACTTCAAAATAAATTTTAAAAGTCCCTGATACAATAATTATTGACCCAGGGTCTTTGGTGCTCTTCAGGGAGCTCAGAGGAGACCCAGGCCAAGTGTTGCACAGCATGAAGGTAACCATTGCCCTTCAGAGTGCTGGTCCTTAGCGGTGTGGACACAAGCCAGCCCATAGCAATGAGCAATGAGTTAATGGTGCCTCCCGGGCATTTTCCACAGTGGCAGTGAACTTGCAGCCTTTGCCAAGTAGCCAACACTCAGCATTTCCTTTCTTCTCCCTAAGATTATTTCTGGACTTTGCAAATCTCTTCTTCCCTGTGGCTCAATGCTCCGGCAGCAAAGCGATGGAGGCTCTCTGGAGCTGTAGAAGTGGGTGACGCAGAAGCGGGTGATGCAGCAGGTCCATGAGGATGGGTCTCCAGAGGCAGAATGAGGACATCGAGCGCAGGGAGCCCAGAACGAGGTAAGCAACGAGCCTGCGCAGGAACAAGAAAAGTATGGTGATGTTGCTGGAAGAAAAGAGCTTGGGAACGAATCCCAACCCTACTCCATTTTGGACAGAATCTCCTGAAGCATGTAAGAAATCTGGCAATTTACATTAAAGAGTTGAAAAGCAAAAGCTGAGATGTTTTTAGTGTAGTAAAAACTGCATTCACAAATTTAGTGAGAAAGGGGGAGTGAAAGAGTCCTGAGTTCTTTACTTACTAATAACTTTGATGCAGCTACCAGCAATATCTTGAATATATGTCCTCCTTGGCAAACTAGTGCCAAAACTGGGAGCTGAACTCTAAAGGGCACAGTTGGCATTGCCCTTGGGTACCTGGCTCAGCTCTCAGCAAAGAGATGTTTTCCATTTCTCATCTATATTTACCTCATAGTATATATATATAATATATATTTGTAACCAAGCATCTGTCTATACTTGGCTTATTCCCTTCTCTGTTTAAACACACACCTGAGAAGAATCATGAACAATTGGCAGTGAAGCTGATCGACCGTCACCAGCAATAAAAGCATTTATAGAAAATGTTCCAGTACATCTCTGCAAAATGAATACGTGAACATGGATTTGTAAAAGATGAACTAGAACTGAATGGCAGAGGACCTGGCAGGCACTGCATGAACAAGCCACACAAGAACCTCACGGCCCAGCCATCAGGTCAGCGTGCTTTATTTTAACTTGCCACAATTTTTAGAAGCGACATGGTATTTTTGCAATCTTCTTTTTTTCAGTTTCTCATTTGAGATGATTTTTATACAAGACTGCTGCTGTGAAAATGCTTGCTCACCTCCAGATAAAAAAAAGAATTAGCTTCTCAAGATGTTTCAATTTGGGCACCCAAAACCAACGGTCTTTCTTGAAAATTTTGGCTGTGGAAACTATATCAGGGCTGGGAGAGAGGGGCCATAAAAGCACTGCGCTCTTCATGCAAGTACTTATTCCAGCAGGAGACTGAACAGGGACGTTTTGGGGCAGGTTTCTCAAGCGGGGCAGGGGATTTTTTTTTAAGCAATCCAGCAATATTCTGTTTAATTCAGCAATTGTGATTGAAAGAGGTGCAAGTTCACTTTGACCACTTTGGTCTCCTTCACTTGCTGTGTTGTCCCAGGATCCTTCAGAGCAGGTATCCTCCCTCCAAAAAGTTGTGTAAATGTGTAGAGCCAAGTGACGGGGAACAGGACTTGATCAGACGAAGCTGGAAAGGCTGGAAAAGCTTTTTGTGCCTCATTTCTTACAAAGTCTGGGCTGGCTGGGGTGATATCAGTGGCTTCACCGGCATGACCTCCAAAACTAAACACCCCATGGTTTCCCGATTGCTCTTATCCTTCTTCAGCATCTCTAGTAACAACACACCAGCAGCAACCTTGGCTGTTTGAACAGAAAGTCTCCCCTGTGTAGTCTGTTATTAAATTCTCTTATGTCTTTATTAGATATCAGATGTGATGAAAGAAGGTGACATCTCCGGGGAAATCTTGCATGAGGTGTGGGGATGGGATGTTAATGGACTGGAGGAGACGGAAAGTCTACAAGTGTAATGATCTTCTAATGTCCCCGTGAAAGTGTTAAGATCCAGATGTCTTTTTTTTTTTTTTTTTTCCTTCCAAAAGGAAAAGGTACTTGAGGAGTATATAGAACAAGGTACTTATCTCTTCCCTGCCCAGTACTGCTCCTTTCTGTTTTAAGGATGGTTTTGGTGTCTTTGTTTTTTACTATTTTGCCATTCTGCTATCTCCATCCCTTTTATCTCACCAATTGGTACAACCGATGAGTTCTCCTTTCCCTGTGACAGTTTCATTTCACAGAAAAACGGCAAAATCACTGCATAATCAGCATTTTAAAGAAATTGGTGATTAAGCAGGAGAGGGGAAGATGGATGCAGACTGCAGGACTAAACCCCGAGGAGGGGGTGGGCGGGTGCCAGGCAGCATGGCGGGGGCCTGCCCGAGGCAGGAGGTGGCAAACCCAGGGGCCCGGGTAAAGAAATAAATAGGTTAACATGTTGCACCGTATTACATTTGTATTCCTTAATTTAAAAAATGTTAAAATAGAGGTAGGGTTGAAAGAATATAGTTTGAATTATTTAAAGCCAGGTGCTTAAAAGCTCAGGAAATGCAGAGATATGGTTAAACCTATACGTTCAGGAGTGTTGTGTTTATGTTAGCCCCCTTTTCAGTTGGGATGAACATTAGGAAACTTCCCTTATTCCTATAAGTCTGGGATATATTTGAGGATTAAAGTGAGTTAAAACACCCTAGAAATTTAAGCTGTTGTTTTCTTTTATTAAATTTCCAAAGGACCGAAGGGCAGGGGGAAGACATCTTAAAGTTCTCTTTAAACTCGTTTTTAGCTGTAAACTAATTGGAAATTTGTGTTTATTTCTAATGGGGAATGCATTCTGCACTGCAAGTGCTGCAGCGTGGTGAAGGAGATGCTCTGTTTCCCATATATAACAGCAAAAGGGTCTTCCCTTTCAGTGGAAATCCCAGCCAAAGCTACGCAGGGCAAGGACGGATGGGTCTGCAAGAGAAGTCCACGTGCTCCTGGGTCTTGACTCACACCCATCTGGTCACAGTTTCAGGTCTGGCTCCAGTTTGCTCTTTGTAAGCAGATTTCCCTTGCATCTCTCCGGACAGGAGTACGCGCTCACAGCACCGTTGGGACGCTGCACACACCCCCTCATTTTTGGGAAAGCAAATCGGAGCGCGGTTTGCTCCCGGAATACGTCTACATTGCAGCTGTGTTATTAGTTGGCGCTCAGGCTCTTCTGAGCTCAGCGGTCAGATGCAGCTGCTCGTTAACTGCACAAAAACCTGCGCCTTTACGAGGAAGGTGTGTTGTCGTTGGCCGGGTGGGCTGTGTTTCTTGGATTGCCTCAAAAATAGTTTTCTGCTTTAATAGACCTGAGTGGCTGATGATCTTAACATTTGCTCTAATTGCTGTTTAACTTCAGAGCTGGTTTAATGCGTGTAGCAGTAGTAGTTACAAAGAAAATACTCTACCAGAATTTAAATAATTTAAAAAAAAAAAAAATCCGAAGCCTTTGTATGTATAGGGAGAGACTTAACCATGCCGGAGCTTTTTAGGCTCTGGGTTTAAAACAGTGAAATCACAGAAACAACAAAATTGGCCACAAGGGCAAGAGAGGTGGTGCCCTGCAAACCAGAAAGCAAATTGCTTTCTAATGGATTTCTTAAGGTGTTGGAGAAGACTTGTTGGTTAATCTAAGCTAAATCTAAGTCTAATTCTTGTTTTGTTACAGTTTATTATGATGATGATCAGGAACTGATGTAGGATTGCTGGAAATGGATAAAGTGCTACTAAAACCCGTAATATTTTATCTTTGATTTGCCTAAGCAGAGGATCAGCACATTAACAGCCGAGCTGCCATCAGGACCTGTTCTCTTCTTGCAGGAACTGGCACCGGGGTAAATCTCTGATTCAGCACAGTATTTCTAGCAGGAGCCGAGCACTAAGTGCACGGGAAGGACAGCAAAGTCTCTTACCCCTTTTTAGCCTCCTCACACTGCCCGGAGCAATATGCAAACCTCTCCACAACTGTCCCTTATGGATGAGGCTCTGCCCCCCTGCCCTTGGACCTGTGAAGAGCTGGGAGATGCACGCGGGACGGCAGCCTCATGGAAAGTCCCAAAAAAGAGAAGGGAACAGCTCCGACAGAGATGACCGATGTTATAACTCAACAGGCAGAGCCATATGCAGACATGTTTTCATGGCCTGTCCAAGCTGCAGGTAAGACAATGACCAAAATCCAGCTAACATCCAACTGGAAATTTAAGATTTTGGCTTAAGGAAACCTGTATGCCCAGAAGATCTGCTGGGGAACATAAAAAACCCCAACAAACTACAAAAAATCATAGACACTCCACAGTGACATAATTGCGTGACTTAGCAACAGGGCTCCCACGGGGAATAAGGAATGCATCCGAGCGAACCAGTGATTTATTGCTGCAAACCCTGGCATGGACACAGAGAGACCTGCGCTCCTGCGAACAACCCCTCAGCACAGGCAGCTTAGCAAATCTTGTCGTCTTCCAGGAAATCGCTCTTGTGTCACGTCAAAAACCCTTCCTCACTCCCAACGCCACAAGTCAGTGGATGCCAGAGGGCGAACGGGGCATTGCTCTCCATCGGAGCATCGCCGGGTGTCTGTGTCTGCTGCGGCTAAGCCGAGCTGTGGTCCTGCGCTTTGGGGAGGCAGAGGAGTTCAGGTTGGTCTCAGCTTGGCTTACATCTTTTTGCACTACCAAATATTCAAATCTTCTATACTCAGATGTCTACAAAAAAATAATACAACGCCCCTCCTCTGCTCGGGATGTCTTTTATAAACATTGAAGATCAGCGTAAAGTAAACAATTACCCTGTAATTACCATGAATAATGCCACGACCATTCCCTTGCAGTAGTAATACAGATGGTAAGTACTCTCACCACAAGCCCTGCACACAAATTTATCAGCAAAGTTGCTCTCCGTTGGCACGACCCTTTGCGATATCACACGTGAGCTGAATTGGTATTCTCAGGATGGCAGGAAATGCTTTTTTTCCTCCAAGTATTTCCATGAGCAGCCAGGCTCCGGTGGTGCAGCTGACCCTGCCGAGCCCTGAGCACAAGGAACAGTTTTTCCCGATCTCCTTCATCTGTGGCTTGGCTGAAGGCTGGGGCATGCAATTGGAGGCATTTTATGCCTCTTTTTTTTTCTTTTTTTCTGCTGGGAGAGGTATTTGGGATCTTGCTTCTGCGATTTCAGGGTCCCCACATACCCTTCCCTTTCTGGCCATCGGCTGTCAGCGTGGCTGCAGGAGCAGCTTGAAGCTGAAGCTGTCTGAGACACGGACTCCTTCAATGACAGAGCAAAATGATTTTTTCTTAAGTGAAGGCCTGCCATATAAAGTGAGACTTATCTCAGCTTCTGAGCTCCCTTGTGTTTTGACTGACTTTTTAATGTCTTGGGATGTGTATCTTTATTTGCAAATAATTTTCACTGAGAAATGACCGAGGACCTCTGGATACAGCTGTTCTCTAAAAGCAACAACACTTTTGATCCATCACCGCCTCCATCCCAACTGTAACTCAGCTGCCCTGCAGTGGTTAAATGCAACCAGGAATTAAAATACTGGGTTTTGGAGTTTTTGTATGTTTTGGGTTATTTTTGGTTGTTTTTTTTTTTTTTAATTCTCACTGTGAAGCACGGAGATCTTATGTCTTTCTGTCTTGTGAGTTCAAACTAATGCTAAGGGAATCATTCAGTGAATGCTACTAAATATTTGTTCAGGATGGGAACCTCCAGCCCTCTTCAGCTGAAAGATTTTCTTCTGTGCGCTCCTGACTGACAGAGTTTTCCTCTCCCTTTGTAAAAAGCAGATTTTCTTGCTGTTGTTTCAATGAGACTTGAAGGTTTTGCACCCCCGGGGCCATTGCGTAGCTGCTGGAGCTCTGCTCTACTGGCAAACCTTCTTTGCTTAGTGGTTATTAATACTTTCTTCATTAGCAATTTAATATTGCAAAATGAAAACTGCTTACATCAGCCACGGACTCACTGGAGATAAGTTTGTGAATGTAAAATATCATCATGTCATGACGATCAGCAGGTAGCAAACGTCTGCTCTCTGCTCCCCCACAAGCAGTTGCAGGTTGTCCAGCTTTTTATCAGCCTGGTTTACAAAGTACCAGGTAGTGGTATCAGCCCCAAAAGTCCTTCATCATAGCATTTAAGATCCTTTCTCGGGTGTTTCTACCCTTTTGTCACCCAACACCCTCCCCTCATCTGTGTCTGTAAAAGTGCTAATATGGCAACTCATGTAAAGATGCCCACGGCTTTAGATAAAAATATTTAACTGCCTTTAAGATGCTAGCCTCATCCTATCCAGGCCCTGGGACAGGCTGCCCAGGGAAGTGGTTGAGTCCCCATCCCTGGAGGTATTTAAAAGCCGGGTAGACGTGGTGCTTGGGGACATGGTTTAGTGTGGACTTGGCAGCGATAGGTTAACGGTTGGACTCGATGGTCTTAAGGGTCTTTTCCAACCTTAATGATTCTATGATGATTCTACGGGGGAATTGCCTTCTTTTCAGCTTCCTCTGGTCTGTATTTACCCTGCATGGGCTCAACAAAACCTGTCAGTGGGAACCATCAACTCAGGAGCAGGGGCACAGGGATGGACCCATACCCACAGCTGAACATCTGGCAGTACCTCTGGCACCAGCTGTGCCAGCTCCCAACTCCTTCCCCTGCTGCCGGCTGAGCCTTACGGGGCCAGCACTGCCAGCAGCATTGGGTGAGGGATGCAGGAGCTTAAAGGAGAACAAAATGGAGGTAAACACCTTGTGGATATAAAGCAGAGCGATCGGAGGGAGTCTTTGTGGGACCATATCTCTGGGTACCGCGGGCCAGCGTGTGCCAGTGCTTCCATTTCTCTGCTGGTGCGTCTGATGTTCTGGTAGATCTCGTGCAGCGCAATGTCTGTGACGCTGGCGCAAGCACCCGCGCCTTTCAGCCGAGGCGTTTCATTAACTTTGAGAACACTAATTGCTTAAGCTGAGCAGGGGGGTAAGACACCCTTTTGCCTGGGAACCATAGAAAAGTTACACTCTAGGGCTCTGCAAACTGAGAACTGTGTAAACAGAACAGATAAATTATCCCCTAAGTTACAAATGGGCTCAGAAGTAGAGCTACAGCCAACCTTTGCATTAGATGGGAACAGCTGCATACACCATAGCCTCCAAATTTCCATAGAAACTTGGATCAGCCATAGATTATCTTCATTTTGTAAATGTTTTAATTATTATGCTATAATATTGTTCTGTAGGGATTGCAATGCTAAAGCCAAGGCTCCATGGAAGCCACATTTAAAAAGCAGTTTCCCTAGACCATATTTTAAGAAAAGGAAAGCTGGTTTAGGATTAAGACTTACGGTTTCTGATAGATTTGATTTTTTTCCATGCTACTGCATGCACTCTTTTAAATAAATAAACTCCCACTGAGCTTGCTACTCCAGTGGGACTGGATTGAACTTCCCAGGCATGCATGAATTATAAAGTCAGATATATATTCCTGCGGAGAGGAGAATTACTCGCAGAAACCATCCGCTGATGCACGTAGCCTGCCTCAGTCACTTGAAAAATAAAACCCTGGGTGCGTGCGGGTGCAAAGAGGCGGTGCCGCGCCCTGACGGGAACCAGCCCTGCATTGCCCCACAAAGATGTGTTGCTCCCCGGGTGTCGCAACCCCTCTGCGTTGTGGCCAAGGAGATGGCCCTGCAGATTGCAAAAGGGGTTGACAGGATGTGGCTTCTGCGTGCGCGGCGGCCGCGCCGTCGCCGACGTTTACAAGATCAGGTACTGAAGTGGAAGCGGAGTCCGGCAGGCGGCCCTGGGAGATCTGGTTAGATCAAAGGCTTTCCCACGGTGAGGGCTCCCTGCGTGGCGGCAGCGGCAAGCAGCGAGCGTGTCACCGCGCCGGCACCGTCCCCTGGGGTCTGTGTGCGCCTCAGCCCAGCTGGGCTGGAGAGCTCTTCTTCAGCTTAGCTTTTGTAAAACCAGCTGGAGGACCCGAGCTGCTGTCGCTTGCTGCCACAAGGTGTACGTAGGTTGTCCCAGCACGGTGCAGATGTGGATGTGGAGCTGCACGGTGTGGTTGGGAGCCTGCCCGCAGCCAGCCCTGCCTGCAGAGAGGGGCCGCGGGGGCGGTGGGTCGAGCCGTGGGTGCTGCCACCAGCGCTGCCCCACTGCTGCTCTGCCCCTGCCAGGCTCCTCTCCCTGCCCTTTCTCTGCCTGTCTCCCAGCAAGGCAAGGCCCCAAGAAACAAACCTATCCCTGTGCTCGAGGAAATGGCCCTTAAATAACATATCTGCCTGGGACAGAGTCAGTCAAGTTGCTCAGATGAGGTGAAGCTTATTTTTTCCCTTGCAGGGCAAGGGGGAGCTGAGCACCAAACCCCGAACCTGTCAGCTTTTTACAGGCACTGGGCCAGCCATGACTCTGTGGTTTTTATGTGCTTTCTCTATAAAATGCTGTGTTTTGCTGTCCTGCATTATAAAGAGCAGAGATGCCGGCAGGTGGGGGATGGTGCAGCTGTGCAGTCGCACCACGTTCCCACAAGGCTTAAGTCAACAGAAGATATTCGCCCAAGCCCAGCAAATTGTGAGTCAGAATATGGCTCTGAAGAAAACAGAAGTCCTCCTAGCCCGTGCTTTGCTAGTCACTGATCAAGGCAGTGATGAAATACTTGGCCCTTCTCGCCCTGATAAGCGCCTTATTTTTAGACTACCTTTTAGCATCGCTTCGGCAGCTGGTCCTGCAGGCTGGGCTGTCGCCTCCGGCTCCCGACGCAATCACAGACCCTGCTGTCGGCACGTGCTGGGCTGTCGCTGAGTCCTTCCAGCTCCTAATTTACACTCCAGGAAAACGTGTCACTGCAAAACATTTGCTTTGCTGTGCCTTCGTCTCCCTCTCACCTTTTGCTGCCATCCCGGATCGCGCCGTGACTTTTTGCAGACGCAGTTTTCTGGCCAGCTGAGCAAGAAGCATCCTACGTCTTCACGTTTCTCCAACTGACTGTTTTAGGGGCACTTCGGGGTAATTTGTTAAGACAAGAAAATGCCTGGCAGGATATTGTTCTGTGCAGAGGCAGCTGCGTGTGCAGCACCCTCCGGCTCTGCCTGCGGTGACAGAAACCAGCCGGCCGTGTGTGCCTCGCTGACAGGGCTCTGGGTGAATGCTTAGGTGTCTGCTCCGGGTATCCCAGGCGATCCCAGGGTATCCCAGCTAGAGCCCACATCAGCGTACGGGGACCGTCCCCAAAAGCTGCTGCCAGCGCGAGCGGCCACGGGTCCCTGGCTGCTCTGGCTTCGGACGCTTTGGGGCTTTTCTGGCAGCGGTGCGGTAACAGCACAAGGGATGGGAAACTTTGGGACCAGTGTTCTTCTGCTTGGAAATGGCAGTGTTGAGAAATGTATTCTCTTGTAGGAATGCTTTGAATTGGACAAAATTTCATTTAAATAGAAAAACTGGTAACAAGAAAGTAATTTTAGTTTCTATTTTGGAATGTTTTGGTTCGATGTCTTTCAGTCTTATAGAAAAAGATAATGTATAATTTTAAAGGCCTACATCAGATTTCATAGAAACCAAACCCTTTGATCTACCTCAGGTTAAACAATTTTGGAATTGCCATCCATGACAAATTTATTACCCGCTTTGGAGTGGAAAACAAATTCCAAAATTGCAGAGTTTTCCCCTAAAACAAAAAAACCCTGGCTCCCTCCCAGATCTCCTTTCTGAATGAAATATGTAGCCCAGTTCCCTGCAAAAACACAGAGCTATATTTATGACCAGGATGGTCCCTTTCACCCTATGTCTCAGGCTGCTGGATTTCCATGCAGGATTTCTTAGCTGTGTCGGGTCAATCGGCCATGTGCTAGGCAGATGCTTTGCACCGGGGTGATAAATCGGAGGGTTTCAGGACCCAGCAGATCTCCTGCGCCTGCCCTTACCCCCTGCGCATCCCGTCTCCATCACCTGGCCTTTCCCAATGCCGCAGCGGTCCCTGTACGTTTGCTGTCCTGTGATTTCGGCTGGAGCTTTGGAGTGCTTCCAGGTTTACGCCAGCCTGTGGAAATCCCTCAACAGCAGAAAAGGACCTCAGAGTCCCCCCAGACAAACTCTCCCAGCAGGAAAAAAATGTGTTTCTCTGGGTGATACCTTAAAGGTGTTTGGTTGCAGCATCTTCATTAAGCACAGGTGAGGAGAGCAATTATACCTTGTAAAACACTCATGTTTTCTCCTGAGAGCCTTTCCCTATTCCCTGCTATAGCTGGTCTTCCTCCACCCTCTTCTTCACCAGTAATTAGATGGCAGACTGCAAAGCTGCTCGCAGTAGGGCTCTCAGCCGCCTCGCTGCACACCGTGTGCACTGGGAATCGTGCTCATAATTATTATTATTATTATAGTAGCATCTAGAGGGCTCAGGCATTGTGGCGGGTGTTTTGCAGACGTGTAGGAAAATGTAAGTCTTTCCCTATGGATGTGCAATCGAAGGCAAGATTCAACAAGCGGGAGGCAAAATTAGAAGGAAGGGTTGGTGCTAGGGATGAGCAGCCAAACCGACCACCACTGCTCGCCCTTTGAAGTGTTGGGTAAGGTTGATAAATGGAAATGTGCTCCATAAAAAGTCATTAAAAGTTTTAAAATTTTAGGCTAGTTACAGTCTTTATTTATTTATTTTTCTCAGCCCCACAATTTTGAAAGGCTTTGAAGTCCTATTTTCTGAAGCCACTTGGGCAATCAAAGTCCCAGTGACTTTCAGGGAGATGGGAACTGCGGGATCCCTTTGCTGCTGTAAGAAGCAGCACACTGTTTCCTCCTTCATCTGAAGATTCTTGAATACTGCACCCGGGGTCAAACGTTTTTGAGTTAAAATATGCATGGAGGGAGGAGAATGAGGGTGATGTGTCTAAAAAAAACCCGCAAAATGTTATCTAAAATTGTGCATTTATATGGCGTTTTATGACTTTTTTCAAAGGTGATGCTGCTAAGTATTTTATATACCAGTAAAATGTGAGTTTATGTGATAGTGACACTTTAGATGTACTAACAAAACATTTCAGCTTATGTAGGCCTCCGCTCAGTTTATGTGTTTATAGGTATTTGGGGGGAAAGAAATAGCCAGTTTTAGCTGTTTGTGAATCTCTAAGGACAACGTTCATTGACACAGTGTCTGCAATCAGCCACGATGCTGCGTCCCGGCGATCGGCGCTGCTCTGCAATGCCAGTGTGCCAGAAATCCCCGTCGGTGTCCAGGAGGGATGACAGGAGGGGTCACCCCACGCCGAGCTGTAACTGAACAAGAGCTGAGGTATTTCCTAAGTATTATCTGTAACTCTCTTACAGAGATACAACTTAACCCATGGACGAGCGAAAAACAAAACAAAACAAAACAAAATACCTATGGAAAAATGACAGGAGCATTCACGGTCTGTTTTGGATAGTTGTTTTCCAAGGAGCATTAACCTGGTCTTTTTTGACAAGGGGAGATGTTCATGCACGTCCTCTTCAAGCGTTGGTATCTGAAACCTGCCCGTCGAGGATGCGACACTGTGAAATCGCAGGAAGTGGAAATGAGTTTATCTGAGTAAGTGGGTATTTGTCATGCATCTAAAAGTATGACATGAGAGCTTTGCAGAGCTGCAATCCTGAAAAAGCTTGACTACTCCCATTCAGAGGAAATAAATAAGAATTTTTTAGTCTGTTTTTACCACTGATAAAGGGCTGGCGTGCCCTGAGGACGGTGAGCCGAGGGAGAAGGAGCAGAGGGAGGAGCACTTAGAAATTTGGCTTCAGTAAATTGTTCCTTAAATTCAGTGACTCATGATTTTCTTTTGGTGCATGTGGCTCTTGTGTATAAACTCCAGCCCAGTCAGAAAAATATCCTTCGGTCATTCGTGAGAGCTAGTAATGGTTTCCTAAGGATTAATTCCTCCTAAAAGATACCGTCTGCATTCCTTTGGAAGATGCCCTCCCACAGGCCCTCTCTTACAGCGCTGCACTAAATATAGCACTCAGAGCTTCGTTGCGACAGCTCCGTGTTGCAATTTTTATGGCTAGGTAGGTGAAGTCACTTTAATTCACCCAGCTCAATTCACTTAAATTTGCATGATAATGTTGTTAATTATCCATATACTTCAAACCGAATAATGATTTCACAAAAAGATAAGACAGGGTCCTGTTTTTCTTTCCTTATATTTTAAAAATGCGCATACAGTTTGCATAATTAAAATGCATCTTCTCTGGAATGGAGATTCGTATCTCTTGCAGGTTGAAGTGCAAGCTCGTCTGCATGCTGGGATGCCGTCGTCCAGCCGCTCGCTCGGCATGCACGCTCCGGCAGACCTGACTCGCCGTAGTTTGCTGCCACGTCAGTGCTGGCCAAAGGAAGCTGCTGGGAACGTGACTCCAATCCGGGTTAATAATCACAGAAAAAGGCTGTGCAAAACGAGCTGCTGCCCGGCTCCTCTGTGGTTTTGCTGCAGGGTGGCAGCGGTGCTTGGGAAGAGCAGCAGCTCGCCGCTCAGAGAGCAGACCCTGTCTCCTATCTCTGTGCAGATAAAGCAGCCGGTGGCAAAGGACACTTCCTCGCGGGCTGCCGCCGTTGGCAAATTCGGTCAGTCTTGGCAGCATCTTTAGTCCTTGACCTTTCCTGCGGTCTGTGCAGATGCAGGAACCGGGGCAGGCTGGAGCTCCCGGGTGGGAGCGAGCGCCCTTGACGGGGACAGGGCAGGCAGCACCAGGTATCCCATGGCTGCTGTGGATGTTCAGCCCTTGCCTAACTGTACACCCCCAGAGTAGGGCACGGCCTTAGAGAGTCCCAAAACCCCTCCTGGCCCAAAGGAATAATAAATACGAGGGATATTTTTCCACCCACCTTTCCTTACATCACTTTTTTAGTGCATCATCCCAGTTCTTCAGAAAATGCAAGGCATTCTGTCTCTTCTGAGTGAGAAACGAAGCATCTTTTTTCCATTTGAAAAAAGACCTTGCGGAAATGGGGTTGTGCCCTTGCTTTTCTGTTGTCTGGCTTGGTCTGAAGCGCTCTTCTTGTCCCTTCTCCAAAAAACAGACAAGGCAGCCGAGGACAGAGGAGCGCTCCCGCTGCCGGAGCAGGAGCAGGAGGGTGCCTGGGCTGGGCTGGCATGTGGTCAGGTAAAACAAGTCTCTTGGCCCTTCGAGATGAGGAAATTCATCCAGTGTTAAAAGGAGGTTGTGAGTGGGTTCAAGAGACATCCTTCCTCTGGGAGAGGGAAAGAATGCTCCTGTGGGGACCTGAGCAGTGCCCAGCACCCCCGATGTATCTGAGACACATGAAACTCCACGTCTGCTACTACTTGAACCAATGTTAATTAAAGCATTTTAATGAGGATGTTTTGAGAACTGCGCGTTAGTCTGTGCATGCCCTTCGTGAAATATTAAACATCTCTGCTCTCTCAGAGGCGTCCTCCCCAAAAGGTCTTCCTGCAAATGGGGTTTGACACTCCTGATAATTTCAGAGCTAAAGAAACCCAGAGAAATAATCTTCTACAAAAATCTTAATGTGATCTTTGATGTTGCAGTCAAAGAAGCACATGCCAGAAAATGTTTTGCTCTCTTCAGTTCATCCTCTGGTTGTGTTTGTTGTTATTTTCCCATCAGGCACGACAATAAGCAGCTGACTAATTCATTAGCTGAGAGCATCAAAGTGCAGGGTGAGAACGTGAAATCTGCTCCTGTGTCCTCCAGCCGCTCCTTGCAGCTCGGTGGTTTCTGCAGGGCCCATCTGCGGTACAAAAAGTTGTCTCAGTTACTTGTGGACAGAAGCGTGCCCTGTCTTTCTCAAGCCCATGTCTCCACACTCAGGGACCATGGCCATGCCAGAGTATCTCAGCCTCCATCCAAGGGGACAACCCAAGCTCCAGCCCATGTGTTCATCATCCAGTGGGCAGAGGTAGCCCCACAGCATGGCCCCATCCCTGAAAAACACCCCATACCCTATGCCAGGAGCTCCTCAGGGCTACATCATGTGGAGGGTTGCCTGTGGAGAACCACAGCCATGGGAAAGCGCCACATGGTGATGCTCCAGGTTGAGAGGCCAAACACTTGGTGGACAGGTGACGCAGAGAGCACACATGCAGTTTTTCAAAGCTGCTTCTAACTATCCAGCTCGCTGGAGCTGCGGGAGTAACTGGTAATGTCGAGTTTCTCTTGCAGGTTCAGGTCACATGGAATTATGCTCAAGGTCTGGCGAAGGTGGTACTTTGCACCTGAGTGCTGCTGCCTTGGGTTGAAGGCCACTGAAGGTGTTTTCTCCCCTAAGTGGTGTGCTCCATCACAGTGTGGCCTTGAAAAGACCAGCAATGCCCCAGATCTCGCTGGTGGAGGGTAAGGTGATCCATCTGTCATCCGTATACACCTGCAGCCCTTCAGAAGCAAAGGATTAGCAAGTAGTTTGTTGCATACATGGTAAAATCTTGCAGATCCAGGTATCTGTCTAAGCAAGCCCTGCAGTTGTGGCACAGGAGCACAGCAAGCCCATGGCCTCCCAGGAGTGCTCCCACACAGCAGACACCCAAGAGATCACCAGCAGATACCCATCAGGTACCCAGGGCGTCTCTTGCCTTCCACCTCTTCTCACTCCTACCCCAAGCTCATGGTCTCCTGCCCTCTCTCCTCTTCACCTCCAACATCTTCCTCCATTTACACCCCACCAGCTTCTGCCTCCTCCTTGCTTGCACCCCTTGTCTCAGCGCCTGGGCCCCAGATGTGTGGAGCCCAGCAGGACCAAGCCAGCTCTGGCCAGGGGCCTCACCACGCTCTGCCAGAGCTTCTTATTTTGCCTTTAGCAGCCTCCTAAAACTTCTACCACCCATTAGGTGCTACGTGTCAACTCCACCCACAACAACTGTGGTTCGCCTGACTTCCTTGAACATCGCTGCTGACGGCAATTGCCGCAGCCCAGTGGGGCTTGAATGCAACCCAGCACCATCTTGCAGCTACGCACACAGGAGCCTTCCGAGCTGGTGAACGGTCGGTATTTATTTGCAATACTGGCTTCAGGTCCATTATGCGTGGCACTGTCACAAGGGGAAAAAAACAGACTTTGCACCTGCAGAGCTAAAAAGGACTCGCAGATTAGCTCCTTTTTTTTCTCCTAGAGCAAAGGTCTTTGCAAGGATGTTGCTTGCACTGGCAGCACTGGGGGACCGAAGCTGTTCCTGGAGAACTCATCAGAAAGGTTGATGGGTTGGTAGCGTAACCAATGGCAAAATGAGGGAGAGGAGCCTGGCAGGATTAAAGCATTTTTACATTGCTGAATCTCCCGAGTCCCAGCCCTGGCAGCGGTGCCACTGCTGAGCTCCCAGTTCTCCGGTGTTCCCCTCTCTCCTGCAGCCCAGCAGGCCTCTGGTTCATTCAGCACCAAGCGAAAAATCAAACACTGAGGCCCTTTGTTTTGCAAATCTGCACCACAAAGACCAGTGTCCACTCACACACCTGCCATGGGCTTTGGGCTTCGTTAGCACCTGAAGCCCTCTCCTGACACAGCGCTCCACAGAAGGAGACATAAGGAGACATAATCCCAAATGAAGTCATGCAAGGAAATGGTTATATTTTTTCCCTTTACATACGGAGCTGCCACAGTGCTCCTGAGAAATAGATATCCAACAGCAAGCTGCAGGCAGTATGAGATGACAGATACATGTTTAAATAATGTCTTTATTCCAGTTCAGCTGAAAAAATAATTATTGAATTTGGGTCTTTTAAGCCAAGAAGTACCTTTGTTTCTGAGTGCTCATTGATTAAAACATCTTGTGCTTTCAGCTGGGTTCTAATAAAGACACTACATTGCCCTTCACACAGAGTATTAAAATAATATCTTTATTTGGGAGGAGAGAGGAATTTAGAGAGTGACCTTAATGTTTCTTGAGATTTGAAGAATTTCACCCAGCCTAGAGAAACTCCTACTTCTAAACTCAGGGATTTCTGCTACCACAGGAAGTTTCTCTTGCATTGCTCTCCAGCAAAACAGCTCTGGATTATATTTAGCTCCATTCATTCAGCACAATGAAAAGTAAGACTCCAGCCAATTTCCTTCAGCAAGTTTATTAATAAGCACTCGTTGTTTGGTGGCTGGTCGTTACTAGGTGGCTGGGGAAGATGATATATGCAGCACAAGCTCCCTCCCTCCTCTGAACAAGGTTCCCAGTGGATTCGACCACTTGAAGCACTTTATAACCTCTACTGGGTACCTGTACAAGCCTGGCAGCCTAAACATTGTCCCAGGTACAGCTTCCAACCCTGCCCTGGTCGTTCATGCTTGCTGGCCCATGCTTCACTGGAGCTGCAAACAAATCATCAAGGGCAGTTTAGCAGCTTTTAAGCAGGAGGTAAATAATCTTTCAGGGGCTCCTAACTACGGGCTGGAGGCAGCTCTGTGTAAAACTACTAACGCTGCAGCTGCTGAGCTGGAGGAAGCCTCGCTCACTGCAGATACCACAATAACAGCAAAGACTCCCCCAGTGTATGGGAGCACGTGTTGAAGCCACACGCAAGTCAGGAGCCTTGGGTCGGTGAGGTTGGCTATAGCCTGGCTGTAATTCCTGACTTCATCCATTGTTTTCTGTGTGTCTGAAGACAAATCACTTAGGGTGTGTCTCTGCTGAGGGCTAGAAAACAGACTTAAGGTGGTTTTATGCATGACAAACTTCATGACCCATAACTTTCCATCCGTTTTGCTGGCTGTCACTTCGTCTCAAAGTATCTATAGTGTTTGGGATGTGCTGAGCTCAAAATATCCTGCCTGTGCCCACCTAATTTACACTATATGACTTGAAGTTTGGGCTTGCCCTATAGAAGTGAGGTCTATACCACCCACCTCCATCTGTAGTCATCAAGGGGAGAGGTCTGGAGCTGACTGTCTCTGCAACACTTGCAGCAGTGGGACATACGTCTCTTTAGGCCCCGAGCAAAAATCAGGCAATATGATGTCTTGGTTTTGCTTGGACAGGAAAAACTAGTTGCTTTCCTCCCACTGGGAGCGATGGTGGGGAAGGGAGTGGAGGTGATCTCTGTGGTTCTGCAAAAACCAAGTATAGTAACATATGGCTGTCCTCTCCCCATCTAGAAGCTGTGGTAGGATGCCTTCAGAGATTATGGGCACAAGGGAAGAAAGGACCTGGAAAGCAATATGTGGCAACCACAAACCATCAGCTGGGGGTCAAATGTAGAGGAAGGAGTAATGTTAGTCTAACTTCTCCCAACAAACTGTAGATGTCCATGTACAAGAAACAAAAATTATCTGGTACTCTGGAAACCAAACACCAGTCCCAGGAAGGTGGTCCCCTGGATGGTGGACTCATCCCAGCATGGTCGTGGGTCCTTTTCTGGAACAGCTGGAGCAGTCGTTCCCTCAGTGCCCACCTTGCTTCCTTCAGTGCCCATCACATCAGCAGTCATGGCACTGAGACTTCCCAAAGCTCAGCAGTTTGCACTTTTCAGCCTGCAAACTCAGGCACCACTGTGAGGCACAGGTTTCAGCCAGATCTGGAAGACCTCAGTCAAAAGGTCTGCAAATGGACTTAACTATTTCTAAGGACAGCTGAGGCTGTGTGCCATCAGAGCATGGCATCTTCAAAACAGGCACAAAGGAGGTAGGTAAGGCCACCTAAACCAGCCAAACATGTTATAAAAACAAGTTATAAAAGTAATAAAATGTTAAGCCACAGAATTTCTTCAAATTTTCAGAGTTTTCATGTATGTGTATGGTTGGCACTGCTCTGTTATTCCTGCCAAGCACTCAATTAGCACTTGAGTTAATAAGATGTTTTAATGGCTGTTAAATTAATCAACGACTCTGACACTGCTTTCCAGTGTTTTCCAAGGGAAAGATATTCTTTCAACCCAATTCCTATGTTATCATTGTCACTAATTATTTGTGTTTATTCTCTTTACCACGCTTATTTGATTTCATTTGAAATTAGATGCAGTGATAGGGGATGTAATTTGGCGTTTTTCTCTAATGTGTTGAATAGATGAGGATTAGAGCTCCACAGCTATGAGAAAATGAGTCCTCATAAGCATTTGTTCAAACAGAAATCACAGAGCCTTTTTGATGACTGTCATACGCCCTCTGATTTGCTCTTCATCAGTGCTTTTGCGAGTTTGTTCAGAGAAACCTTTGCCAAAACTAAAGTATTGCTGAGAGGTGAAAACATGTAGTAGCCCAGGAATACCTGTGAAAATGTTTGGGCTGACCTATGCCACAGCTGGTTTTTTTCTGGTGGTCTGACAGTGATCTGAGAAGGAAAAAAACAATATTTTGGGGGTTAGCTCATCAGTCACTCAAAACAGCTAGTGTACTATAAATAGAAGGAAAACATTGAGTAAAAGCAATATGCAATATGTCCCAAAACCCAGAGATTTAGAATTGTTTCATGCTGAAAAATTAAAAGAACAAAAGAAGACACATGATCTGTGGGCAGTTTGTGGCTCTGCCCCGGCTGGGGCGGTGAGGATGACGGTCTCCCACCCAGGCTGGGAGCGGGGTCGGTGCATGATCAGGTTGTTGTAGGTCTCGGTCTGAGATATCTCCCTGGCTTCGTTCAAAGTGATGCTGCTGCTGTGAGTGGAATAGCCTAGGGCTGGAGCTGCGCTGAGAGAAATGAAAAGCTTTCATAAAATTATGTCATGTGCTGAATGTGCCAGCCTGTCATGTAATAATAGCTAAAACTTTCTGTAATTAAAACAAGTAGCTAGTTATGGTGTCTGACTATGATCAAAGCTCTTTTGTCTGCTTTGACAGTTGGCACATGTGAAAGATTTTGGCTTACATGGAAAATACTGTTGTGGTTTTTCTCTTGGTTTTAAATGGCAAGGAATATACATCTCGGATTATCCCTAAACTGAAAGAAAACAGTAACGGGAAACTGAGAACCAGAATGTGCATGACGTAAAATGTCTACGATTTCTGGCAGAAGCAGCTCCTCTACCCAGCCATCATGCCTTCGGAGCGGCTGACCTGTTGCTGCTATGCAAATGGCTGTATCAGGTCATTTTATATTTCTGCAGAGATGGAAATAAAGCTCTTGAGAACATTCTCAAATGTCCTGCACTGCCTTTTTAAAATAAGAATTGCTTTTGCATAACAAATATTTGTCTGAATTGTGACAAACCAGTTGTCTCCCATTAGAGGATTTTTTTTCATTACTTGGATTGTAATTGTTTTGAGACATTTTACAGATAAAAGCTACCTTTCTGTTCACAAGAGAAACCCACATTATTTTTCCATATTCATGTTTGGTATCCATATTACAAAATAAAGGGCTTGGTGAGTAAATATAAACTGCTTTTGCCCTCAAATTCCTCTTCATCTTGAAAAAAACCCCAAACTAATCCAGAATTCCTTTTGCATCTCTGAAAACATCTACTTCCGCTTAGAAGTCTCTGGGAGGATAAATACAAAGAAGTTTTACAAAAAACCAGATGTGAACCGATTGGCTGAGGAACAACCGCCAATAACATGATGTTTTAAACATTATATTAGGCAACAAAACATCATCTGAGGGAAGTGGCCAGCAGAGTGTATTGCTGAGCATTGGGATTTTTCCATCCCTTCTCCTGAAGTTCTGAGGTACATTGTGAGAAGATTTGCTTCTTCCACATCATGTGTGCAATCATGTCTTTTATGTGTTTCCTGTAATTTCAAATTATGACCTGTGAACTCAGTGGGCACGGGCTGAATATTCCCCCCAGTTCAGCTATGTTTGATGTGGGTTGTCTTCTTATCTGGGTCATGGCCAGCACAATGGGTTCCATCTTCAAGTGTCACTGTATGCAAGCGTGCCTACACCCTGTCACTTCTGACCAGAGATTTTTTCCACCTTTGTGGCTTATCAGAGATGACAGGAAATCTTTATTCCTCCTTATTTGGATATCTGGCTAATGAACTGATCTTCAGTCATCTTGGGCCACCTCTGCTTCAGAGGGCAGGACTTCACCATGAATGCTCAGAGTCCACCTCTTCAGTCTATGTGATCCTTGGAGCAACTCCAACTCCATGGCTGGCACTTTTGGACCTGGAGCAGACTGCAGAGCATGCAGGATCCACTCATCCCTGGAGGCTTAGCCAACAGCTACTGCCAAATCTTGCTGACCTCTGTGAGAATCTCCAGTGGTTTGTATCTCGGTAAGGCCCCATACCAGACTGCACCTTCTCCACTTGTAATCTTGGTTCCATATAGTACTGTCTACAGAACGACCCATCCTTATCTCCTCTTGGGTGTGTGACAATTGCTCTTCTGGTGTATGAGGAGGAGATGCTTCCCAAGCATAGAGACAGCCATCCAGGGTGCTAGTATGATGTGCTCATGTGGGCATTTCAGTAGCACAAGATCTTTGGTCGTTACAGAAACAAACCTTCAGCTCAGACACGATGAACCACATTGCCATGCAGGCTGCAGGCAAAGGTGTCACTAACATATCAGGTCATTGCCTCCAGGTGACGAGACAGTATTACCCTCATGTGCAATACCAACAAGCAATGTGCTGTGACATTCCCCTGTCCCTGGCAGGAAGCTGTTGACCTATGGAGCTTTCCTATTAGATTAATTTATCCACAGCTCACCTTCAGCAAGCGCCTTTAATTGACAACCTGACTGATCTACCTTTCATGGAAGATGAGCACTGGCATCTTGTAGACTGGTTTCTTGGACTGGAAAGAAGCATATTTACTGCAGATGTCAATGTAGAAGAGTCAAACCTGCTGTCCTCATAAAGGAAGCAGTCAAAGGCTGTGGGGGGACCTGTTTCTGCTCCTATGCTTGGTCTGATTGCCTGAATGTGGCCAGCGTGGTCCTGTTACTGGGATTTCCATTGCCTATGTCAAAGAGCTCTGTGGGATAGCACCTCCCTTTGCTGCTCTCCCTGTGCAGAGCTCTGGATCCAGGCTTGTCCCCAGCTCCTCATGGCGTTCATGCCAGGCAGCTCTCACCATTAGGACATGCCTGCTCCTCTCTGTAAAGGAACTTTTCACCAGTAGCAGAAAAGGACAAGAAACATTTACTTGGCACAATACGCAACTTTCAGTTGGCGATCTTTCATGCTAAAGTTGAAAGACTTCAGTCTCTGCTGTGGCTCAGTCAGAGTCCATATGCAGCCTCAAACGGATGGAGCACTGATATTTTTACATCCCTCCATCCTGAGATCTCATAAATGGCGATGGATATCACCCCTTTGTCTCAGGGTACAGGCAAGAGGGAAGGGTCCCTCACCCAAATCCCCATCATACTGGGTGTTTACCTACTCACTGCATGAACGTGCAGGTTGAGTATACACATACCTCTAACCTTGCTTACCATAACCAGCCTCTCTTTTTGCATACATAGGCTTCTGTGGAGTTATCTTGAGTCCTCAGGGATTCATTCCACTTAATGATAAAACAAAAGATCTGCGTTACTACTATTGTAGTATGAAGTGTTTCTCAATATTGTACTGTCTCACACCAGGATATGGTTAAGTAGGAGAAAGATGGAAGCTGTATTTCAAGCTGGGCATGGGAAAACTAGACTGTAATTTGCATGGCTGCACAAGGTACAGGAATCCACTGTGCAGTTTAGCACTTTCTCAAGCTGAGAAACTCAAGAGCAGAAAGGTTCCCTGAAATCCAAAAGCTGAAAAAAATGTTGCTATTTTGCACCGTTTAAATTCTGAGGTGATGTGAGCATTGCGCAGACAGTTAGGGTGCTGCAGTTCTAGCAGGCAGGAGGAGGAAAATTCTATCTTCTGTGATGGTAGCTGGATTTTTTTCTATGATATTACTTCCTATATTGACTATTATTTGTCTTGCCAGAATGCAGCATATATATTTTTTCATTCATGTTGGTGTGTGTGTATAAATGCAGACATACATACATATATATGCATGTGTTTATATATATATATACATACATACATACACACGTGACCTGGGGGACCTGCTTATGTCTGCACAAATACCATTTGAGTTCTAAACTCTGCTTCTATGAACTTTAACTTTCAGTGCTGATTACAATGTCTGTTTCACAGCAGAATAATGATCTCAGCTCCAACTCAAGGCATCAAGGACCATCAGCACTGTCCTTGGAGCACTTGGCTTTTCATGGATATCTTTTAAAGATGCTGCTTGGAAAAAAAGAATAGAAAATCTCCAAAACTGAGAGATACAAAGAGATCACATCCTACTGCAGAAGGGACATACAGCCCCCAAAAAAGCCAAGACTAGAACCAGAAGACTGAGCGAGGACGGGTGGGCCAGAGCTACGTGCTGTTTCTTGAAAGACACCGGTCAAACCTCAAAGGACTCAAAAAGCAGTAAGTACTCCCAGAAAGGGAAAGGCATTCAGGTCTTTACTGTTTTTCAGAGATGTTTTTATTATTTGCTTGACGTTTTAAGTATAAAGCAAAGGTGAGTTTAAGGTTCCTCTGCAAAGCCTTCATGTACATTGATCTGGCACACACGTGAGTTCCCAGGAGGATGAAACTGGAAGAATCCAGATGTTTGAAAGCACATTGGCTCAGGTGGAGCTGCTGGTAACATCCACAGCCTGAGAGTTAGGTGGACCTGAAATAAAGGACCCAGTAAACAAAGGATTTTTAAAATGAGTAACATGACTTTTAAACAAAACTAGATGTATAACATTAGGGGAATACACATTTAAATAAAAGCTCAGTCTTTAAACCTCAAGAGCATACTCCCATGGCAGTCACTAAAGTGAATGCAAGCTAAAACCACAAGATAATATAATAAACATGAAGGATTCCTGCAGAGAGGGCTCATGAGGTGCTTTGCAACTGTAAAATGATACAGAGAAGACTAATAATTATCAGTTAGCTATGAATTGGTGTCTCGTCTTCTGGAAACCCCTGCAGAGCGGAATGAGTTAGGCTTCCCATATAAACACGAAGTAATCCTGGTTCAATATTGGCCTCCTCCTGGGCATGAATAGCTTGGGAATCTTCTACCAGCTTTTTCAGTAAATCCTTGCTCTACTACACGTGTAGTTCAGTCTCTCCTGCTCCTTAGCTGAGCATGGTCCTACTTGTCTGTGCCCTGCAAAATCACTAGGTCCTGAAGATGGCTCAGAGGGCATTAGTTACACTGTAAGTTTTTTGTTGTTTTTTTTTTTTAGATTTTTTGATCAAAATGTATACAATCTGCCCAGATAAAATGATGGATCAATGGCATAAGCACTTGTAATGAACACGGTAGGAAATGATAAGCAGGTGCTGCGGCCTGTGTTAGCTCATTATAGAAAAAGCAGAGTAAAGAAGCCCGGTTGTGTCCTTCCACCTCTGCTTTCCACAGCCAGCTGTACCATGGCATCTCTCCAGCTTTTGGCAAAACATCTCCCACCCAGACAATTGTGAATATGTTTCATGTGGTCAGAGAGCGCTGGAGAGACAGGCCAGAAATTCAGCCTGTTATGCTAAACCCAACAAATAGGAAATTATCTGCATATAAATATCGTTTATGCTTTTCCACTTGAAAGGAAATCCCCTTATCAGCTCAGTCTCAGATGAAAACAACCACGGACACTGTGAGCCAAGCCAAGTGTCCCTGCTGAGAGGCATCGGTGGCCTTCCCTGGCAACTGAATCCATGTCTTCATGGCCCTTTGTGGAAGGAGTTTTACCATATTGTGTAAAATAAGTTGCCAGAGAGAGCTGTTGAAGGGGAAAGTGGAGCATGGCGATAGCACATGGCTGTTTTGCTCAGCCAGATACTGGGAAGTGATGCAAAAGCAGGGAAGGAGATGTGAGGTTGGAACAGATTTGTTGGGTCAAATGCCGTTTTTTTCCCTTTTAAGTAGACTGCAGCCCTGCTGCCACTGAAACCAATGAAAACGTTGCTATTAAATTTAAAGAAAATAAGCAATACTAAGCCTTAGAATCAGCGAAAACTTTTCCTCATTGCCTGAATCTTCAAATTGTAGTCCTTCCTCCATTCTCCCTTTCTATGTATTTTCATCTCAAAACGCACTGGGTCAAACTCATGAAGTCCTATACAGCTGAACACTATGCAGGTACAGGTGGGATAAAGCATTTTATTTTAAAAAACCCCAACCCTCAAGTTCCCTGCTGCAGTAACACAAAGCTATCTTAAAAATAATAAAAAAAAACCAAACCAAACCAAACCAAACCAAATCCCGCTCCAAAACCAGTTACAAGGATCACGGGGTGGCATGAAAGTTAAACACAGTGCTCAGAATTCAGCACAGCCACACACAGCAGTAGACAGTTCTCCACATGCTCGTCAGGAAGCACAGCAACCCCTTTAAATTATCCTAAGTAACCGTCAGGAAAGACACATTTTTCTGTGTTATCTGCTGGCCAGAAAAGTGTTTTTTACCCCAGAAGAGCAATGATATGGCTGATACAGATAGAATTTGGCAACACCCACTAGTGGGCTCTATGCACGTCTCATACAGGGCTTGAAATGTAAATTTTCTCTGCAGCCGGCCTCGTTGTAAGAGCAGAAAGTGGGAGCTTGCTCTCCTGGAGCTGTTCTGAACCGCTAAGCCACCTCCTTCTCGCCAAGGCTGTGCTCGCCGAGGGCTGGACAAGTGCAGGCAAAGAGCAAGACTTGCTACTCATATGAATTCCCACCAGCCCCATCACGATGGTTTGTACGAGCAGCCGTGGTGAGTCCCTCTGTCTTTCTGGAGTGACTCCCACACTCCGTAGCGGTCCCAAAGACCCTGCACTGGGCAGAGCAGCCCAGAGCAGCTGAGGAGGGAAGGAGCAGCAACTAAACAAGACTGGAAGGAAAAGTGAGCTGATACCATATTCAAGTTTCCCTTCAGCTGTTGCCTACATTGGAATTATGAGCAGCAGCCATTGAGCAGGAATGCTGCCTTTCCCAAGCAAGGAGAGATGGTTCCCGGCTCCCCGGGGGACTCCAGTGGGAGCCACGGCCCAACAGCACCGCCTGCCCCGGGCACTGACCTGCCTGCAGGTAAGAACAAGGCTCGCGTGGCATTTTCAGCATGCCTGGTCCCTGGCAATCCCTCTGGGCTGCCAGAGCGTCGCTCTCCCACGCCGATCCTGCCCCAATGACCAGAATTCATTTTCCCCAGTTGCAGGGGGGAGCATCCCAGTGCATGAGCCCAAAGAAACAATTTTTATATCTGGTTTCCACTGAAACATAGCATCAATTGCCTGATGGCGTGGGGTCGGTTAAAGTTCTCGAGTTGTGTTGTGAAGGTTTTCTCCACAAAAGCAGGGGTGTTAACCATGGTGGCATGGCACGGCTCCAGCTCCGCTCGCACCACTCGGCTCTCCCCCGGCTCTGGCAGCACTGTTTAAACAGCTGCCTTGTGTCATCTGGGAGGTGGCTGCCCTTCAGTCCTGGGAGAAGAGCTCATCTTCTGGATAGTTTGCATAACAATTAACATTTGTCAGCTGAGATCTGCCTGGTGAAAGATCACTATTTACAAGTAGGTGGTGAGTCTTCTGAGGCTGGAATACTTCTTGAACCACTAAAAACTAAGCCGAGAGTGGGAACGAGCCTGACAGTGGACTGATTTCACACGGCAGGTTTAGGAGGAGTTTCTTTTGCTTTCAGCTCGGAGGCAGACAAGTGGATCTGCCGTGAAAGGGGGGATTCTTTAGCTCTTACAGATATCATTCAGTTGTTCCAATGAAATAAATACACCCGCCTTAAACAATTGAAAGAAGAGGTATTTACTGCTTGTGGTTTAACAACTGTACTAAGTCAAAGGGACCAGTCAACTAGAGCCTTATAATTCTTTTCTAAAGAGAGGATGAGAGAAAAGAATGAGACGACAATGCAGTATTTATAATAAAGATGAAATGAGTGGAACTCAATGGCGCCAGCAGCCCCGGAGCTCCTGCTGCTTGGGCTAATGCATTTTGCATTAGCACGTCTGGATATCTGGCACTGGAAAGTCCTTAAAATGCTTTTACAAAATAGTGGCATTCTTATAGCAGCGGCACTTCTTCCAAGCACCACCATCGACTGGTGCAGCTGGGATGGGCAGCCCCTGCAGCTGGGTGAATCACCAAGAAGGTTTCAGGCGACTGGGACCTGCTTTCCACTTGCCTTCTTGCAGCCAGGTTGCTTTTTGCCCTGCTCACCTCTGTGTGTTGACAAGTGGCTGCACCAAAAGGGCTGACACCCTCACGGGGCACCTGCTCGAGCAGGGGTGGGTACATGGGATGGATACCCATCCCTGCCTGGCAGCTGGGGACTTGGCCCGCGAAGGCAGGATCCCCGCCTGCTCAGGTTACAGTGGGGGCAGATAGATGTCACAGTGAACATACAAACACAAAATTACATCTGTAAGTAGATTTGCTCTGCACTGGCTAAATAAATAACATCTGTGTTACAAGAACCCCTAGATCTCTATCCGATACTACTCCATTACTCCAACAGCTAATCTTATATTTGCCTTGGAAGCAATACAAAATCCTCCAAGGAATTAATAGCCAGCAACTGCATGTCACCAGAACAATTTATTTTTCATTCTTTCCCCCAATAGACTGGAGAGATACATGTCTCTTATTTCTTTCTGAAACCTGGATTTGAAAAACTTTGTGTTGTTTCATCTTCCCATAACCCTGCAGAATGACATTAGCAGTAATGAGCAAAGCCCAGCAGCACCCCGGGACAAACTCTGGGGCAGGTGGAAAGAACGCCTGGGTGTAGGTGCCATCAGAAGCAGATGGCAAATGGTACCTTCTTTTTAATAACTAGGAGCATAGAAAGGGGAAACTCAGCACTTCAGGGTTTTCTTTTGGTTTTGACATATACAAATGATTTCTTGTCCTAAGAAATAAGTGATACCAGGATCTATTTCAATAATTCTTAGAATATAGACCTCAGATGTTTGGTTTTCTTTTTGCCTAAGCCTCTGTTACGTGAGCTTATCTCTATACAGAAGCAGCACATCAGTCTGAGGGGGAAAACGAAAATGGTGCTAGAGGCTGCCAAAAAGTGTGGGAACAAGTCAATGAGGAGTGAGGCAGGGAGAACAAAATAAATTGATGAAGTTATTGTCCTGATTGCTGTATGCTTGAGTCCAGCTAAGAACAGGTCTTCTTCCTTCCAAAAATAAGGCTGATCTCAGCCTCTGACCCCCAAATGCTAGAGCAGCGGGATGGGGTAGCAGCTACGAGCTCTGGCACTTTGATCCCAGCCAGCGCAGAACCTTGTGTTCATGGACAAATAACTTTTGGCTTGATTCTTCAGCAACCCTTCTTGTTCTCAGTAGGACATGTTGGCGCTGAACTCTCTGAAATCTGCTTTTAATATCTTGACCTCATATACGGGAAATCCATAGGATGTAGGCAGGGTTGTTTAGTTATCATAGCACAGTGCCTAGAAGCCGTTCAGCAGTGAAAAGTCCAAGCCACGCTGCTTTTCACTGCTACCCTGCTCGTGTACTGAAAGAGAACGGGCATATTTTCACCCAAACTGGAGGGTGAAAAGAAACCAACGCCTACCTATGTTTTAAGACAACCCTGATGAGATGTGTCTTGCAAAGGGCAGGCAGAGACTTTCAGAGAGAAGGACGGCATCACAACAGAAGCCTGAGCTATGGAGATGAATTAGTAAAGAGACATTTAAATACCACATGTGGCAATAGCTCAATGCCTGGGATATCGAGCGAAAGGCAAGTCTCCAAAGCAGGCAGAGCCCCCAGGTCGTGACTCCCCACATTTAGGCTGCTGAGGCTGGTCAGGATACGGCTTGGATTCAGAGGTCAGGTCTGGACTGAGGTTTTGACTTGACTTGTTGCTAGTCAGAAGAGTTCCCTGGGGAAAATGTCTTACGCTGAGTAACCTCCATGTCAGGTCTCCAGTACATCTTTAGAGTCTGGATTGGTGTCCGAGAGGAATCTGAAGTATTTAGCAGCACGGATGTTGCCGGCTTCAGGAGGATGTGCTGCTGGCCTCGCTCCACAGGTTCCCTAGGGATGGGCTGAGCTTTAACTGAAAGCTGCTGTAAGTTTTGCAGACTGTTTTACAGGAAGATTAAGACCCAGAGGATGCCATGGGTCTGCAGAATCATAGAATCATAGAATCGTCAAGGTTGGAAAAGACCCTTAAAATCATCGAGTCCAACCGTTAACCTAGCACTGCCAATCCACCACTATACCATGTCCTCGAGCACCACATTTACCCATCTTTTAAATACCTCCAGGGATGGGGACTCAACCACTTCCCTGGGCAGCCTGTTCCAGTGCCTGACTACCCTTTCGGTGAAGAAGTTTTTCCTAATATCCAACCTAAACTTCCCCTGGCGCAGCTTGAGGCTTTTTCCTCTCGTCCTATTGCTTGTTACTAGGGAGAAGAGACCGACCCCCACCTCGCTACAGCCTCCTTTCAGGTAGTTGCAGAGAGCAATAAGGTCTCCCCTCAGCCTCCTCTTCTCCAAACTAAACAACCCCAGCTGCCTCAGCCGCTCCTCCTAAGACTTGTGCTCTAGACCCTAAAGGTGCACCAAGAAGGTGCACATCAGGGCAGGGTCTTCCACTTCTTCATACAGAAAAGCCAAAATGTTGACTCTGAAAGGCATGCTAAAGAAAGCAGGTCTCGGAGCCAGTTCTGGGCTCTCAGGAAGCAGGAAAGTCCCTCGTGTTCCTGCCCTAACACAACCTCGGCACAACTTTCTAATGGGATGTATTTCAATATTTTTGTCAAGCATCGATGCCTTCTTACCATCTTCCCATTCCATCTCATGCGCTGCTACTTCTGTGCCTTCTTTCTAGTGCAAACACTGTCTCAGAGAGTCTGAGCTGCTCCTCAGAGAGCCTGGATGGAGAAACGGCTGTAGAGGGATACGATTTGTGACAGGTAATTCTGATTTATGCCACTTGGTGCTATCACACAGGGATTTGAAAACAACATGTCCCAGTGCAGCCACATGTATTTTGCTGTCTGCTGTTCTGTGAAGCCTGGAACAGCTTAAGGCTTGGTATGTATCCTCCTCCGCTCGGAGCAGAGAGTATCCTGCTATTGCTAAAAGGCATTTTGACAACATGCAGAAAGTAGTATCCTCCCTGCAGGGGATCTCAGCAGCTAAATGGTCCAGGCTGAACAGATGTGGCAATGGGCCGTGCTGTGGGAGTTTTAATTTCCCACCTTTGCTCTTCATGGTTTATTGGGTGAGCTGGGGGCAGCTGGTTTGCCTTCCAGGTGGTGCCTGGAAGCAGCAACAGATCTGGGAGGGAAAGGTCTTAGGTGTCACTTGCTGTCCCCTCAGTTTGAAGAACAGTAATTCATTGCTTTCGTAAAGAACCAGCCCCAAATAACCCCCTATTATTGAATTGGCCTCAAGGAGGGACAGGAGGAAACCCAGTGGTGTGATGGATCTGTCGCTGCCTGCAGAAATGACCCATGTGGATCCCACCAGGGAATGGACAATGTGCAGGAAGGGAAATCTCTGAAATGCAGCTCCCTTGGGAGATTTGAGAATCACCCGAGGAAGCGTTTTGAAGAAAGCCTAGAAGAGCAGGAGTGGTGGGAAATCTGCATGGGTAAGATTCTGGGGGTGGGGCAAGGTGGCGGTGGGGGGAAGGAGACGTGCAAGATGACCCCATGTAGATGTGCACCCCTGCAAAGGAGACCCAAACCAGGGCTACTGGCTGCATGACATGACTGTACGCAGCTGGACCCCAGGAGCAGGGGACCGCCGCGCTGACCCCGGGCACTGCTGTGCTGTTGGGGTGTTGCCCAGTGAAGTAGCCACTTTGTGAAGCTTTGGCAAGCCAGCAGACCCCGTGTCCTGAATGCAGAGACTCTGCCCTCCCAAGCACCCTGCACGTGATGTGATCCAACCATCAGAGGACTCATTCTGTTGTGGGTAGGTGCTGGCTGTGAGGGCAGCCCCAGCTTGGCGTTTCCCTCCTTTGGGGTATATCACTGTGTTACCTGATTTGTCTCTTTTTATGGTTTTTGCACGTATTTTCATTGTGATGTGCTTTGCTAATGCAGTCATGTGTAAAAAACAGTCAGGATATACTACATAAAAACAGGAAAGATCTTTAATCTTAGGGTCATGAGAATGACACTTGACCTAGCAAAGCTACATGTCCAGTTGCTTTACTTCTAATGTACTTGTTTTTTCTTCAGTACTGACAGTGCTTCAAGCCTCTGGATTTCAGCAGTGTCTCCAGCTATGAAGTTTTAGACGGGTGATGGGTCAAGGTAGGTCTTGAGAGCACTGCAGTGTACTAACAAATTACACCATCCCAGAAGAGTTCAGGACTTGTTCTTGCTCTCTTTCCCTCCATTTCTTCTTTTATCTTGAAATACATGCAAGAGTCCCTTAAACAAATTGGTGGGTTTTGGTTCATTGCTCTATTTTCTTCAGCTAGTGAAGATTAATTCCCCCTTTGGGTGAAATAATTGGAATAATGCAAATAAATCCAAATAACAGTTGCAAATTAAATTATGCTTTAAGTACTTTATAATAAACAGAGTAAGGAAATACATTCATTTTAACACCTGAATTCATTGTATAAGCGGAATCAAGAGGCTGAAGACCAGAAGGAATGTTAAAAGTTGCAATGACCCTAAATCTTGAGGCAATTTGAGCTCTGTCATTGGAAAACTGCTGCATATATGCCGTGTTTTAAAAATGACACTGATGACCCTGCAAGAACACTTAATGCATCAACTTCCCCAAATTACATGGTAAAGTCTGTGATCAAAATACATCACTTCAGAGCGTGGCTACAAGGCACAGACGTCACTTATGGAAGTCTTCAAACCTAGGCTGAACTTTACAACGGTGCCTAGCCTTTACGAATGCTTTCACTTCTAATTTACAGGATGGGATCACCCTTGCATAGGGTTGCTCACCCCACTTTGGCAGTGGACCAAGCCAGCTTGCATTTGGCATGAACAGGGAATGGTTATGGGAGGCGAATAACATCTATGCCCTGCTCTGCTGCCTCCTAACTGCCCTGTCTCACCAAACTCCAAGAATGCCACTTTGCAGCATCAGCCTACATGGAGCGTTTCTAAAGTTGCATTGCAGGCGAGGAGTTTCAAACTCCTGCGTTATCAGAAAACTTCTAGAGTTTCTCAGGCATTCATCGCAAACCCACAATCTGCCTGATTGAGTGAGAATGCCTTGCAGCGGGATCGGGTTTTATCCAGCACCAGGTAGGCTGATAACCCTCCCTAATCAGTCGCCAATCTCTGCTCGGCGAAAGCACTCCCCGTGGTATTTTTACTGAAGCTATTTTTAAATGACAGTGTGATATTTTGTTTTCTTTTGCTCATTTGTCAATGGAAGAACTGGCTGTGCCATGCATCTGCTCTGACAAGAAACTTCCAGCTATTTTTCAGCCCATTCCAGCCGGATTGGAGGCAGGGCTGGAGAAAGTGCTGGCTGTGGGCAGGGTGAGCCCTCCAGGGAGCAGCGACCCTGTGAACCTCTGCCTGGCGGGGTCCCCCCATGTCTGGCTGTGGGAAAAGCCTTCTAGGTTTCTTGTGACTCCGGCATTGATGCTACTTTGGGCTGTTTTTCACAATTTGGCTTGTCTTATGTTTAGCTGAGCTGCTACTTGCATGAATGTTGGGTTTTTAGTTTGGCTTTTTTTCCCTTGAATTGCACTAGATTTTCAAGGAATTATATTTTTAGGTTTAGGTTCTGAATGGCCCCAAAGCCTGAGCATCTAAAAATTGAAAATTAAAACCTGAAATGTCCAAACAGCGTCACTGCATGGACAATTCATGTTTCATCTCATCAAACAGCTTTCCCAAATGGAGACGCAACAGGTTCCACCTCTTCATCCAGGTGCCTGGACATTGCTGCATGTTCTGCAATGGTCTTTATATTTCATTTCTCTCAATAATGCATTACCGAGTGACATTAGCCTCTTTCCATCCCCTGGGGGTTTCTTCTGGATGAAGGAAATATAAAATGCCTGCTGGAATTTTGCTGATTCCCAAGCCCTCCACCCTTAAGCACAGTTGGATGACAGTTGCCCCACAGTTTTATACCCAGATTTTCTAGCCCGTCAAATTCAGACACGAATGGCTCACAGTAGATAAAACCCTACTGAGAAATATGGATTGTCTATGTGTGTGCAGCTATTGGATATAAAATATGCTTAATTAAATCCTAGAAAATTACATTCTCTGATTTTAAGCCCTCTGTTTGTACATGGGCCCAAGATTTCTGTTTTTACACCTCTGAGTAATCCCAGGATTCGTTCCACTGCCTTCTCTTACATATAATAGGTACACTACTGCCTCCCTGCAGAGCTAATCCCTTCAGCAAGATTACTGCTCAGGTAGCTCGAATACCTTTCCATCTAAGAAAGGGTGCTGGACCCAGTCTCAGGAGAGGTGCCAGTCTCTGGGGTCAGCCCTAGGAGCAGAACTAGGTCTTTACTAAAATTTTCTGCCCTGATCCAGCAGCTCCAGCAACTGGAGCAAGAGGGAGAATTGCATCCCTGCTTAGCCTGAGCTCTGCCAATTCCCACCAGTTATCGAGGCTGTTTTTTTCATTGTGGAATCCAGTAGAACTGGATTGAAACCAACATGCTTATTTTCCCCATCGAGAATCTGACTGATATTCTAAAATCTCTTAAATTTTCTTGTTTCTAATCCAAAAGCCATTGGGAAGAGCAGATATAGTTTGATGGGCTAGATTTTAAAGATATGTTGGACCCTAATAATTTCTGCTGCCTTTGGTTAAGATTCCTGAGGCAATAATAACGGAAGCTGTAAAAATATGTCGCGTATTCATCATGGCTTTACGTCAGGAGTTTGCTGCTCTAATCATTAACTAGCCTGCTGCATTATCTATGAAAATTGCTCTGTAATATTTATGAAATGTGACCTTTGTTAATTCAATGTTACAAAGTGTTGGATTCATTCTGTTTGCAAGTGGAACAGATTTCCAAATCACTCTGCAATTAGTACAGTTTGATCTAACCAGCCTATCTCTGCATGGGGTAGCCTTCTACTGAAACAGCAGGATTGCTGTCAGAAATGAAACGTATTTTCCATACGGCTGAAAGTAAGGCTGTAACACCTGCTTGCACTACATCATCTTTGGCAAAGGTAAGTGCTGAATGAATATTCCCAATAAGGGAGAACAGTAACCAGACTTAGAAAGCTTTTAATTATGAGAAATAACTCAATTTAAAAAAAAAAAGAGTATGTGGCCAAAAATGTTTGCTATGTGCAATATCATAAGGGGAAACCAAAAGGAAACAGGACAATCTCAGGCTGAAACAGGCACTATTAGCAATTCCGCAATAGATACAGATAAAGCAATTGCAAGTGACAACAGGAAGGTTCGGGAGTCCAGTAGAGTCGAGATGCTTTGGCGTGTGATTCTCCAAATCACTCCCAAGGCCACCATTAGGAGGGGATGGTATGGTCCCTTCCCACCTAAAAAGCCCGTCTTCCTGATTTGCCTAATGCTACCATGAATTTTGGATTCTCTCAGTCATTCAGGACAACCTGTACCCCTTCAGTGTGTGTGGTGTTCTGCAGGAATGAAGCGACAAATGTTCCGGACAAGCATCACGCAGTGATGCCATGTGGCACCATTCAATAGCAGATCACTAGGGCTGTGTAGTATCCGTAGCATTAATATCATATTTTTCCATCCCCAGAGCTCCGTGCGGTCAGTGTCCGCGCTCCATTTTCAATACAGGGGCACCAACGCTCACTCCCACTGGGACTGCCTCATGTGACATGCAACGTCGAGAACAAACTGAGCACTTTCCTGTCCCTGTGTCCCCACTAGCGATCGACAAAATTAGAGTTTGGTTTGATGAGCCACGTTATCTCTGATGAAATCTCTACGTAGACCCGTAAAAGATACCCGTTTGGCCCTGTATAGATCTGTTTTATTTTCCTCTAGCGTGACATCCGACTGTGCTTTCCTTTGCAGGAAACAAACATCCTCTCGGATAAAGCAGGGACTGGAAAGCCACAGAGACGCCACCCGCACGCTCTGGTCCCTGCGTGGGAACAGAGAGGGAGGCTGGGGCAGCGCTGGGACGGGACGGGTGGCAGGTCCTCACCCCGGGAAAACTGGTGCAGCTGCCCCGCAGACAGCGCGGCTCTGCCAGACTTGCAGCTGCTCCAGCCTGCTCAGCGTTCGCAGGTCAAGGACGCTTCTCAGGAGGAATAGAACAGAATAGAATCAAATTTAATCAAATGGAATCGTTTAGGTTGGAAAAGACCTTTAAGAACATCAAGTCCAACCATTAACCTAGCACTGCCAAGTCCTCACGATGGTCCTGCCTTTCAAACTGGTATTTTAGCACAGTTTTCCCACATATGAAATGGAAACAATATTAACCTACAGGACATGAGCGGTTTGATGTGAAGGCAGCAGCACAGGCTGCAAAGAAAGTCCTGCCCATGTTTTGCTGCCAGTCAGTCCTCCACAGTTCGTGATTTGGTCCTAAAATTCAAAGCTGCCTGCAAGCCTGGCCAACAGTGCCTGATGAACCTCCCCTCTCCCTGTGACCTTGATGATGTGGTGGCGAACAAAGGAGCTGCTAAGGAAACGAATGCGAGTTGCGCCTGTGAATGACATGGGTTTCTTGGCATCTGGCTGAAAACTGTGGCATTCATTCCCAGAACTCGCCAGAATCGGGGAATCCTCATTCCTCCACATCACTCCGCTGTCCCCCAAGGGAAAGGAAAAAATACAGATGTCTGAGCAAGGAAAGAGCAAGAGAGAAGCTAGAGACATGTACAGGCTGTTGTGATATGGGAACTGGGGGAAAAAACAGGCTCCGCAAGTACCGGTACCGTGGGCTGCAGCATTGTCTGCTAGTGGCAGTGGGGAGAGCGACCCTCCAACAGGCTCCGCTCGCCACCAGCTCACCCCACCCTGCAGGTGAATTTCTTTGCATGCCTTTCCCATTTCCCAAAACTGTTACCCAGCGCAGGAAAATTTGGAAGGGGTTAAATCACGTGCTGTGAACCAACTGGCAAGAAGGAGAAGATCTGCGAGCGAACATGCGAAACCAGGGAGAAGGGGAATGGGCAGCTGCTCTGATGGGATGAGCTCAGCCCCTCCAGGTGTCCCAGAAACACAAACACATGCCCTGCCAGCCACGGCGAAGGCAGCAGGACGGGCAGTGACTGCGGCACTCGGAAGCAGGGCAGCAACAGCATGGGCATAGCTGCTCTCCAGCTTCTTGCTGGGGCTCCATCGCACGCATTTATTGCAGTTGCGTGTGCCTGCACTGGTGCAGACTGGGTGAAGTCCTGGGGGTTTTGGTTATCCCACAGCTCTGAGGCAGGCACAGGTCCAGCGAAAGAGGGAGGCTGAGAGAGAAGAAGTGGTCTGGGCAAAAACATGTCTAGAAATCCCCAGGCTCCCACTGGAGAGCAGTGCTAGAGCCAGGTTCCTCCCTGCTGAGCTGAGCAAGTTCCTCTCTGCAGCAACTCAACGCAATGTTTTCTCTTTTCAGGATCACAGATTGCTCCATCAGACAACAGATTTTCCTGCTACTGTGTCCTTCCTCAAAGACGGGGCTCTCTCTACCGTGCGCTACTGTCCTCCTCTTCTTGTAGCAAACACATAAGAGTAAGCGTGCTGTGAGAGCACCACGCATCTTTGTAATGTCTATGAGATCCCAGCATCCACGGTGTGAAATCCCCATTTGGTTTCAGGTCTTCTTTGCTTTGTTTTTTTCAACAACTTCAGCATTTTTGAGCTTCTGAAGGTTTAGGAGTTTCTACTTTTTTGCATAATTAGGAAATTGAGACCTGTGGTTTATCTGCTTGTTTCCTGTGAAACACATAGGGCCTGAGAGATTGGGGTGTGGGTGTGCGTGCAAGGTCGGGGGGGAGTAGATAAGGCTGCCTAGACAGGACAAGGGTGAGTTTGCAGGATCATGAAGAGAGATTTTCCCTGGGTCCCACTGGCGTAAAGAGGAGACCGCAGCCACATTTGTCTATGACTTCTGGAAAGTATCCCTCACACCCAAGGTGATGTGCTGCAGCTTGTCATCACTGTGGTTCAACGGCCACAGCAGTCCTCTTCTCTTGCCAATGGGCACTGCAGTGCTTGCCGAGCACCCTCTCTTCCTCACCAACGCCAGCGACATTTTCTACCATTCAAATCCTTTCCTACACTGCAATGTTTGCCACAGAAGTGTTTTGTTGACTAGAAGGCGTTTCAAACAGCTGTGACGAGGAAGGGGCACGGCGGGTGTGAGGGACGGTCTGTCCATGAAGACGGGGGAGGCACTGATGGAGAGGCTGGTGCTCCCCACCCAAGCTGCCCCTTCCCATCTGGCCCTGGCCCCACCGCTGGGCTGGGACTGCCGAGCTGGGGAAACGGCGAGCAGGCGGAAGGCATGCCATGATTCAGCAGCGCTCATTTTTGCAACCAGCTTTCCAGCTGCTAGAAGGCAGTGAAGTTCCTGTATGAAAATGTTTTCAGTTGAATATATCATAAAAAGTAATAACAGATATTTCAAGATGTAAACAGTAGCTTTTTTCCTCTAGCTAAAAAAAAATCACAATTACAGTCTTTGCATGTCACGTAGCTGTTTACTAACATGTAACATAACTCTAGGGATCAAAAGTGGGGGAAAGAAATTGGATTAAAGGAAATGTGTTTTTTTTAAACTTAAAGTGTTCTCCATAAAACTATTATGCTGAGAGGTTGACTAATGTAACCAGTGTGTGTTTTGAAGCGTGTCATGAACACTTTTTATGCTTTCTGAACACACAAAGAGAAACCCCAGGAGAGAATTAATTTACAAATCTGATTAAGCATGGCAAAAAGCATCATACAATAAATAGTAGACTCCATAGGTAAGCAAAGCTTTAAAAAAATAAACATACTCTACAAAAAGCCCAGATGTGTGCATTTTGGGTAATGTGTTTGATTAGATGTCAAAGGTACAGACAATGAAAGCAGAGGTCACGCTGAGGTATTACTTCTGACCTCTTCTTCATTAGGCCATCATACTGCCTGTCTAGTGTAAAGCATATATCCTAATTTGGGAAGTAAAGGCAAGCCTGTAAACAGAGGAATGAGTCATAAGATAGGGGTTTTCTACCTGATGTCAAGACAGACTTATAGTGTGGTCCTCAGCCAGTCACAGTGGAATAAGTTGGGGTGGACCAAGAACCTGCCATCTCCCGGCGGTTTTGTCCCCCACGAGGCACAACCTATTCCCCCACCGTTGACCCACACAGTAGGGCCAAAGTACCCCAGCACCGACTCTTTCCCCTTGGGTGCAAGATCCGCGTTGCTTTGCACAAGGCCATGGCAAGGTCCTGCCCCAGCCTCCTTTGGCATAGGTCCCAGCTACCTGAGTCTCAGCAAAAGCCACCTTTGGTGTGGGTTGTGTCAGCCTTCGTTCATTCATATTTATAGAGTAGTTTATGATAGCATTTCAGAAGTGAGCAGTACTATTGCTCAGCAATCGGAGTTTACCTGCCTTCAGGGACTTTCTGAGTTCCCCAGAGTTTGGATGTTAATTACAATCCCTTATAGCTGTAGATCAGGGGTGCCTTCAAACTCCAGATAGATGTTTACTAGAAGTTAAAGCTTTAAGGCTCATCAGTGCATCTCTGAATATTACAGCTATGTTTTTATAAACAGGAATATGCTTCTACTAATCTTCTCACCGCGTGGGATAACTGCCAATATACGTAACACTTTTAAACAACCCTCATCATTTCATTCAAAAACAGAGAGGTGCCAGAGTGACTTGGCATGACTTAGACCTTCCCAGGTGAGTGAGTGAGTGAGTGGTGAAATGCCCTGTCATCTGATGTAGGTCCACCTTCCACCGTCCTTAGCACATCTGAATGGGAGGCAAAAGTGAAAATCCATCCCTGTGTAACACGTCCCAGTGAAGAGAAGGACCATTTTGTGGTGAAAGCCCTGAACTGGACTCGAGGTATCCAAGTTACTACAGGTATCTCATTACCTCTAGTAATTAGATCCGGGGATTTCTCTGTGTTTCTACTTCCCTCTGCATGGGGAAGATTTATTCATAACAACTTTCTCACCTTTGTCTGTTTTCCCCATGCTGACTGTAAGGTCTTCACATTAAAAAAAGCTCTCTCACTGTGTGTAGATCATCAAGACTAGTGGGACCTTGGTCTCCTGTAGATAGCAAGAGACCAGCAACAATGAAGAAGTGAAGAGCTGCCCGTGTCCTAACGAGTTAGAAAAAGGAGAATCCATTAAGTAATGCCCTGAAACTTCTTTTCTGTGGGCTGGTAAAACATACGCTCACTTATACAATGCAGACACTGTCAGCGAAGCGGGAAGTCGTGTCCTCAGCATCGAGTCTTTGTGCCATAACTGCAGGGAGTCCCAACACCTTGGACGTGGCTCAGGCGGAGAATCTGTGTCACACGAAAGGAGAGGAATGGAAGCAGCGTGAAACCATCGGCAACAAAGGAAGGCGAACAAAAACAGGACAGACGGGATCAGAGACACAGAGCCAAGTACAAGGCAAAAAAATAGACCTGTGGAAAGCTGGAAGGAAAACAAATAAACCAAGTAAGTTAAGTTCTCCACCCCGGCCACCAGTTTCTTCCACCTCACTTGCACCTTGTTACTCAAATTTTCTCCCAATGCTAAAATTGGTGCATGAACAAAAAGGACGTGGCACCCCACAGGACACTTGCATGGTAAACATCTGCCTGAGGATGAAGACTGCCCTTTGTAATTTTTGCATTTTGCAGACACCACATTTAGCAAACACAGTGCTGTGTGGGTCCCACAAGGCTGGGTCCGAGCCACTATGTGCTACAGCATCTTAGATTCTGGTCCCCAAACAGACAGAGCAGCCTAAGCGATATTTTTTTTGCATGCAAGGTTGCTTTCAGCAAGTTGTGCCTTTTGGAGGCCATTCCTTTTCCCCTCCACGCCGTCACAGAAGTGTTTTAGGGTTGTTGAGCAAAGCTCTTTCCTTTGTTGGAATTCGGTGCCTCAAGCAAAGCACCAAAACCAACACTCAACTTGAAGGTTTAGCTGGGAAGTATTACAGGGAAGCACCACATACGATCACTGTTGGCCAGACCTACGCAGCCTCCCACCCGCGATCCCTGAAAAAGTATTCACTAAATCAATTCCATCCACACAGCGATAGAGTCTGCCAACACTTACACGCTCATTAGCATGATTGATTTCCCATTATCTAATTAATTACTGCAGATTTCACATTTTCCTGTTACCTGCTTTGCCGTTTGTTCAAGAATAGCAAATGGCCTGTCACCACAAGGTGATGGCACCAAATTTGTCTTTGTCCTGTCACTTGCATTTTTCCCCAAATTGGTGCAAAACTCCAACCAGGCACCGGCAAGAGCGGTCCAGGAGGTCTCTGGGCGCTCCATCCCCTGCGCGGAGAATCTGGAGCCAAACCTCGCGCAGGCTTCTCGCGCTGGAGGTACCAAAGGCTCCCCGGGTAGCCCAGCCCAGTGCCTCGCTGCCCTCACTGTCAGAACGTTTTGCTGACATCCAGCCTCCTTGCTGCAATTTAAGTGCGTTGCTTCTTCCTCTCTTGGATGCTGAAAGCTGATGATTTCCTGCTTGCACTAGCTCTTTTTTTGCATAAGGAAGGGAGCTTGTTACTCTCATTCTGCCTGACTCTTCACTCGGTTTCCGCACTCATACCAATAAAAGAGAGTGGGAAATTGTACTTGCTTTATGCGGAAGAAGAGACTATGTAAGACAGTGTGAAATGAAGCCCATAATTTTTTATTCTAAACCATACGTTACAGATACAGTTCATATAGAGCGCTCATTTAACATTCAGCTTCATTTCGCCATAGGAGTAATTAGCTTGCAATGAGGAAAATCATTTAATTAGGCCCACAACTGATTAGAGCCTGGTGCATAGCCTATCGAAATAAAGGAGAAGATACAAATTGATTTCAACATGTTTTGGGTCAGACCCAATCTTCCAAAGCAAATAGAGAGATAAGACAGCATCTGCTGACTAGTCACCTGCCAAGTCTTTGTGCTGAGCTCTAATTTTAGGTCCTGCAGGCAATCGTCCAGGTTATTTACCACCTGGGCTGTTTTGATCTTCTCTCAAACGTGTGTAATGATGTACGAGCTCTCTTATCTCTACCACGCTAATATTGGCCCAACTATACTAGCTGTATGAGGTTCAGGATCAATACTGATTCCTCCCTCCCTCAGCTGAACAGCATTTTATTTACCTAATTACTAATACCTACTACTAATATTGACTAATATCAGGGCCTGAACCGGCAAATCTTGACTAAGCAGTCTAAAATGCGTGAGTTGGACACGCTACAGAAGTGCCGAGTGTTATCATTACCGTACAATACGGGGTGCACCTACGATCTTCCCGACACAGACTCACTCGGCTCCACCACAGCAAATACAAGTAAGTGACAGAATCCTGCGGCTGGTAGTAGATGTGCATCGGCCACATTAGGCATTCATTTTTCCCTACTGGGAATAGAACTCAACAATTTGCTTACATACTTACTGCAGGCCTAACTAGACATATGTTATAGATATCCATTCTTTGACAAAAATCCGTTCTCCCATATATGTGTGCGCATAGCTTGGCTCCTGGAGAATGGCTGTATGAAAAGACATCAGGAGTCCACCTCTAATTTCCTTCTCATCTCAAAATCTGATTTACCCAGCTTACAACTCGGTAGATTTTTGGATGTCCAAGCACCCAGGTGAGCAATCCCCATGCCTAAATTTAATACATTATATTTATTATTTATAATAATATATACTATAATCAATTTAATAATATATAATTTTAATATATAAATTTAATTTAATAAATTTAATATAACTTTTTCTTCCTTGGTTCCTCATCTGTAATAAATATTCTATAAACTAATGGCTGGTGACTACTTTGCTGGTCTCCATAGGACACATGGACTCATTCTTCCATAGCTGGATGGATTTTCAGACCAAAGAGCAATACAAATTTGTTGGAGCTTCTTCCTATAAGCTCAGCAGACATGATTCACAGATACACAGGAAGCAGGTACCTTGGGTAAGAAAATATTCTTTTTTATGAAATAAAATGTTCTTTCTTTATGAAGAAAATGTGCATTTTTTTATGTTCAGAGGATAGATACCATTGAGACTGTGTTACCACTGACTGATTTTATTCATAAAGCCCACAGCTGTCTCCCTGTCCTCTTAAAGTGGACATTCTGTTTGCCAAAGGCAGACTGGTTCCAGCCCCGTTTGCTACCACGCGTACACAACCCTGCTCTGTTTCCCTCCCTGTCCTGGACTGCGACGGTGGTGCTAAGCATCAAGGCAGCTTAGAAGATGACCACAGCAAGGTAGAATAAGCTTTTACTGCTATATGATGTGCTTATATCAAAGTTACCTAATAAGAAGGCCTGACCGCAAATTTTATTGGATAAAGGAGAAATGTTTAATTTATCTGAGATTCAGATCCTAAATCATATAACAAATCCTTCCTCTGCAGTGTATCATAATGCTGAACATGCCGGAGTGGGGACTGGGACACCTAGTCATCCTCCCAGCTCTTCCTCTGCCTTTGCTGAGTGACACTGGCCAGTTTTTTCGCCTATGTCTCATTTCTTTTTTGTGTTTTAAAATGAAAGCAGCAACACCACTGCCTTTTGTAAAGTGCTTTGAGTGTGGCAGCATCAGTGGAGATTTTTAGAATGATGCTATCCAAAATTGCCACGCATGGTTGAGGTGAAATAGAGTTGAGGCGGAGCAGGATGATGGAGTAAATCAGTGCCTCTCAAGCTTTTCAATCTATGCCTCACTTCAATCAGTTAAGCATAATTTCATGCCTGATCACAGAAATGGCTGCGGGGCCTGGCGGCAGGGTACTGCACGTCTCGCTGGTCGGGGACTGCTGTCGGAGAGGGGCATTCGAGGTCCCTGCAGCCAAACTCTCAAGGACGCCAAGATAAAAATGTTGTCTTTCATAATACAGCAATTAACAAGAAATGAATGTTACAAGGGACTGGCATTCAGTTTGAAGTACTATTTTTTTCAGATTTGACTTTCAAGCACGTCTCTTCCATAGCATTTCTTAAACCCTCGCTAAATCCCAAACAAGACCAGGAGAAATTTAATTGTTTTGGGAAAGACAGTGATTCAAACAGTGCAGCAAACAACTCGTCAAGAGCAGGCAGCAAGCTGGGCTAGCGAGCATCACGTAGAGAGCCCACCAACCCAAATGCGTGGGAGTCACTCAGGTCCATAAGAGCCTACGGTATCCATACTGTTTATTTGTTGTTGCGGTCGTTGGACCAAGCTACTCCCCATGCCTACGCCTGGGTACAACAGGTCGAGGGCCAGTGCAGAAGGCACATGGGATGAGGCTGCACAGGCATGATGCCTCCACGGCCCCTCAACACTGTAGCAGCAGCTCATTAACTCCGGTACCCCACATACCTTCATGCCACGTAACCTTAGCTTTAAGCTCTGAAAGCAGCTCTCTGATGGGCTGCCACACACCTCCAGGCACTTTGAACTTAAAAAACTCACCCCAACCTAAAAGCAAAGCACGCATCAAATGAAGTGATGACTAAAAGCCACATGTGCACCAGCGGCAGCCCAGAGGAGATGCAGGGCCAAGCGGCTGCAGTGACATCTGCCATTTGAGATCAGGGATGGAGAACGGTCTTTGGCCCTGCTTTTTTGGCAGGGTAGATATAATCAGAGTGTCTCAAATTGGGCTTGGGCACTGACAAAGTTGTTACTTCTGAAACTTCTTTCTGTTCAACTTTCAGGTGTTTTGGTTTCTGCATGTCGGAGAGTTAATGACCTGAATCACAGGTGAGATGAGAAGTTAAACGGGATTTGAGATGCTGAGACAGGGAGCTGAAACTTGTCAGTGCCAGCTCTGATCGCAGATCCCTTCCAGCGTGGGAAGACAACTAACTCTTTGCTAATTACCTAAGCCTCGCAACACCCAAGGAAACAGGGGGATAGACTCCAAGGCATGGTGAAGGAGGTTATTTCTGAACTTGTGGATAAGACACAGTAAGGAATTTGAAAAGATTTAATTTAAAATTTTAAAAGTTTAAAATTTAAAAGCAAGAAACATGCAGTAGCTGCAATGAGCCAAATCTGAAAAGCATGGAAGGCCTAATTATTTCTTTAAGGCCGTACATGGAGAATAGTGGCTGAAGTTGCTTGAATTATGAATCCTCAACTTCAGAGCTCTGCCCTCATCACTGATCTTGCATGTCATGCCACAGGACAGATTTTGGAAAAGAAAGGCATTGTAATGTTTAAAAATTGAAATACTACCACGCCAATCACAAAGCGCAGGCAGCGAAGAAACCGCAAACAGTGCAGGTTGTGGGGTGTGGCTGCTGATGGCTCTCATTTCTGCTTCTAAATATAAAGTTTTTCAAACTTCACCATGAAGTGACAGCTACCCCTTATCACTGAAGGCCAGCTGTTTCTTCAGCACTCAGCTGTTCCTGCTGGTTGCTCGTAGAAATGGAAAAAAGCTATTTAGAGACGCAAATCTGCAAAGCCTTTGAGCACATGTAGCTCTTTTAGAGCCTGTCCTTCAGTTCTTAAAGTAATTCAGTTGATCTTCTTTCACACGCATTTTATACCTCTGCACCCACGCTGACACCACCAAAGCTAGTCCTGGTTCACTGGCACAAACAAAAACAGAACCAGAACGATTCATTCTAGGTATTTTAAAAGTTTCTATGGCGCCTCCTGAGAAGGACTCAGTTGAATTCACTCTAGGAGAAATAATCTTGGTAAAACTACTCGGCACTCTAACACGTTGTTGCACGCTGTACGGAAAGCTCCTTCAACGCAATTACAGGTAAAAGTGCGTCGGCGCTTGTTTGATATGAGCCAAGCCATACACTGTCCTTCTTAAACGCATGTGGGTTTACTCTGGATTTCATCAGCAGGGGCTCTGCGTGGGGCGGGGGGTGTGTGTGTGTGGTTACACGCACGCTTACAGTTCAAGCAAACTAATATAGTTTATGACTCCTGAGGCCGAGAGCCACCATGAACAGAAATCAGCTGGCTTTTGTGACTGCGCTGGTCCCTATTTTGCGGTCCTTAACAGCGCTGGACGACACACACGCACCCACGCAGTCCAGCTGGCTTCAGCGGCCCCTCTCTTCCCAAAACACCCTTTCCGTCGAGCAAAGGGTGGAAGCACAGGGCCCTGGGAAGTGCCAATACCAACGTGAAATTGTGCTTGATCACCTTAAAACAACGGTCTTCAAAATACTTCTGTCCATTTAAAAATGTCCACATTTAAAAGCAGAAAGAGCAATCGCGTTGAGTCTGATGGTGTTTGTCCCAGGAGAGGTTAGGTTGCTGGATTTGGGTCCCAGGGGGTGCAGGGGAGGGCGAGGGCTGAAGCTGCCGGGGAGCAAGACCTAGCAGTCGGATGGCAGATACATTTAGACACATATACAAAGAAATATAGGTGCTCTGAAAATCCGAGGTACTGCTAGATCACTGTGGCTAGAGAACAACGGTGCCTTATCTGTACATCTTTGCATTTTCTCTACTACATGCCCTACACACGTGGCTGGGCAGAGAATTTTCTTTCCTGTGTGGACAACACAGACCTATGCATATATGGTTTCACGCTATTTCGTAATAGAAAGCAATGTCAGTGTCTAAACCTACTTCCAGTTAAGTCAACAGCAAAACTGCCATACGTTTCAATGGGTTTACAGTGAAAACAGTACTGTCTCACCCACGTGCAGCAGAATTTCAACAGTTCAAGCAGCAAGTGGAAAATGTTACAGCAATTTTTTCACCGTTGCAATCTATGCACCAAATTCTCTTCTGCCTTGTCATTCAGAGTCAGACTTTTTCCAAGCAGATATAAAATTCTCTTAAATTACAGTCACAATGCCGCTTTCTTCACAGCCTTGTATTTTGTCTCATCCCTGATGCCTGGACCAAACGGCAGCAGAATGTGATCTGTGTTCCAGCAATGTTCAAGAGCCACATTACACCTGCATATCTGAGGCAACAAGATACAGCCTAATAAAACTGCATATACATTACACCTGATCATTTAACACAATCCTTTAAAAAGACTAAGGCATAATCCTTATTTTAATCTGAATCACTATTATCCTCTTAAAAGGAAACTGTAGCTGACATCTTTTGCCAGGGAATAAACAGAGGACATATATTCTGCAACCCTCCTGTATGCTGAATAGCTCTTACTCAAATAGTTCAATTAAAATCAATGGGACCACTTGTGTCCGTAAGTGCTACTCTGCAGGAGGACTGATTACAGGCTTCAGCACTTTTGGCCTGAAGACGTACGAATGTGTGATCGCAGCACAGCTTAACGCTACTTGCTCCTGTTAAAACCAACCAGTTTTGGGGAACAGCTGTGCAGCAGCTATCTGAGATAAGGATGCAAAGTTAGCAGCGCAAATAGGATGGTGCGGACAGGAAAGGTGCTGAGCTCCTTCCTGTTCAGCCTGCACACCAGGAGCCAGGCTATTCTGGTAGATGGCTTCTGTGTACCCAAATGACGAAAGGCAGCTGAATATGCTGGCAAGGGTTGGAAACCTGGCAGTAACTCTGACTGCATTTCTGAGAGCTTTCCAGTTTCTTTTTTCAGCAGGTTAGACTATTGTGTAGAGTTTAGTAATTCTTTTACATCTCTGTGCATGTTTTTGCAGTACTGCTGTTTTCGTCTCTTGCCTGTGCTCTGTAAGGGGTCACGGATGTATGTGCCAGACACATTTTTACAGCATCTCTGGCATCGCCTTTGTATCACCTTCTTCATTCCAATTCATTTCTTGCCATGCTTTCCACTACGAGAGCAGTCGGCTTTTCCTTCAGTTGTAGTCAGATGCCAACAATCTTCTAACTTACGGCCCTGATGGTAAGGAGAAACAGAACTGAAATCTGCTTGAAGTGCCAGCTAGCTTTAGGAAACCCCTCCGGCACTGGTGGCGGTGAGAAATCCCACCGCGGGCACACCAGGAGCCGCTTCCTTGCTTTAAGACGCTCAGGGGCCCAACCCGGCGGCCTGGCGGTGCCCGCGGGCTCTCCGTTCGCCGACGCCCGGGGAGGAGGCCGGTTTATCTCCCTCGACGCCTGCCGAGCCGCCCGGGCGCTGCCGTGAGGCGGCACCGCCCGCCAGCCCCGCCCCGCCGCCGGTTTCTTTTCCGGGGAAGCGGCTCCGCGCCCCCTCGCCCGCCCCCGGCGCATGCGCGGCCCGCCCGGGAGGGCCGGGCCTGGCCTTTCCCCAGCGCGGCGGGCCGGGGCCGCTGGCGAAGGGCCGCCGCGGGGGCGGGCAGCCCCGGGAGGGAGGCGCTGCGAGCGGCCGTGCCCAGCGTGGGGAGGCCGCGGGGGCGGAGGTCTGACCCGGGCCCGTAGTGAGGGTGAGGCGGGGGGGGCTGCAGCCGCCTGCGCCGGCGGGGCACGCCAGGCCCCGGCAGCGCCCTGGGCGGGCGCGGTCAGGCGGCAGCGGGTTCCCTCACGCAAGTCGGCGGTCCCCAGGCCTGGGGCGGCGGCGTGCGGGGGCGGCCGGGCTCCCGCACTCCCCGCCCCCGCCTTTTTCCCGTTTTCTCCCTTTCCCCCCAGCGCCGCGGGCCCGCGCTCCCGCGGCCGCGGCGCCCCTCAGGCGGGCGGGCGCCTCACCCGCGGCGGCGTGCGAGGGCGGGGGCGGAGCCTCGGCCGGCCCCGCCCCTCTGCCTGCCTCTTCCTCACGGCAACGCCGCGCCTCCGGCCGCCCATTGGCTCCCCGCCTCCTGCCTCCCCGCCTCCTGCCGCACGGCACGCGCCCCCACACCCCATTGGCTCCTTCTCCGCCTTCATTTGCATGGCGCACCGCGCACCAATCGGCGGCCGGTACCTCATTAACATGCAAGCAGCCGGCCAGTCAGCGAGCGCGGGGGCCGGGCCACCACGTGCTGTTGCTAAGCTTCGGCTTCTAAATTGTTACTATAGCGGCCAGCCAATGGGAGGGGGAGACGGGGATCTGTCAACATTCCCTGCCCCGGCCAGAGGGAAAGGGGGGGTGCTCTGGCTGCCGGTTGGCCCGGCTGCCTCCCCGCGTCCCGCCCCCTCGCCCGATCGCGATCCCCTATTGGCGGCGCGGGCTGCCCGTCGCCTGTGTGTCAAATGTAGGTTGAGAGAGGTGCCTTATAACCGGGGGCTTGGAAGTCCCCCGCGCGTGAACTCGGCGCGGTGCGCGACGCGGGGCGGCGGGGGGCTCGGGGCTCGGCGCGGCTCGGAGCAGCTCGGCTCGGCTCGGCGCGGCTCGGCTCGGCGCAGGCAGCCATGGAATTGAACTCTCTGTTAATTCTCCTGGAAGCGGCCGAGTACTTGGAGAGACGAGACCGAGGTACTGGGCGCAGGCGGGCAGTCAGTCAGTCACCCGCAGGCGCTCCCAGCCGCTCTCGGCCTTTGTTGTGCGGCGGCGGCGGCGGGCGGCCCGGGCCGGGGGACCGGCCCCGCTCCCTCACCTGCCCGGGCGCCGCGGGATTGACCCGGGCTTCGCCAGAGGCACCGCGCTGGGGGAGGAACAGCGCTCTTCTCTTGGCCTTTTTTTTTGGTTTGTTTTTACATCTAAATCGGTTATTTTTTTCGTCAAGCTGCGGACGGGGCCGGTGCGTGCGTCGCAGCGCTCAGATACCGCACACTTCTCTGTGTGTGGCGGTCGGTAATTGTATGGCAGTGCTCCCCTCCCCCAGCGCAGCGTGACAAGGGTTTGCATGATCCGCCTCGTTCTGTAATGTGCACTCAAATAATCCTCCTAATTTCGGCACTTTTTTTCCTTTTTTTTTTCTTTTTTTTCTTTTTTTTTTTTTTTTGGTTTACCGAGTTGTTATTTTTTTTTTTGTCTCGCTTCTTTTAAGAGATGCCAGAATAAAATCCAAACAAATCAACCGGAAAAAATTCTGTTCTTTACCCTAGCGTTCCTGCAAAGGAGGAAAAAAATGCATGGAAAAAATATATTGCCACTAATGCTGACTTTGTCCCTAGAAGCAGAACATGGCTATGCATCAGTGTTACCCTTCGATAGTGACTATTCCAGAAAGAAAACAAAGGCAGGCACCATGGCCAGAAAATCCCAGAATAACAGGTAATAGACGCACCGCTTTTTCAGAATGAATCGGCAGCTTTTCCAATGTGTCTAGCTTATGTGCAGTGCATACATTTATTAAAAATAATAACTAATCCAGTGTCTTAGTTTCCCCCATCCCGGTAGTCGCCATTTTTTCCCTGGATGGGCTTGGCTCTGTTTTGATCTCTCATATAAACACTGCCACGCGTACACCATCTCCTTAGTACTCACTGCACTTCTAAACCATCCGCCCTCATTGCTCCTTCTGCTCCGCGCTCACCGACAGCGGCTTTTACTGCAGATCTTAACACCGTAATCGCCACCCAGACTTCTCTTTGCATGGCACTAATTTCCCCCCAGCATTTATTTATAAACCACAGGCAGCGAACCGGCCGCCTCCCCCATCGCAGCCAGAGCAGATGCAGCCTCCGGTTGCGGCATGGCCAGGCTCTCGGAGGGGGAGCCCGCACGGGGCAGCGGGGGGAGACCCACCCGTGCACTTGAACTTCTCCTGTAGGTATTAAGCGAGAAGGTGCTGGAGTGAACTTGACCTCTCCGGGGCTTCTGCTGCACCGCCGGGTCGCCAGCCTGCCTGCCCGCCGCATGCAGATCCGTCAAAGTGCATGACTCGGTCGTTCTTTATCGCGATTATTGTCCGCCTTTTTGTCGCGGTAGTGGTGGTTTTGTTGTTTTCCCCGCAGCCGTTACCTGTGCTGCGATGACATGAGCGGAGGGCTGCTGTGCGCAGGCTCTCTGCAGCTTTGTTTGCTGCTCGGGCAGCGGCTGTGTACGTGCAGGAGGCTGTCTTACAGGGACAGTGCCGGCCCCTGCCTGGGAGCTCCTCCAGCCCTGTGCTCTGCCTGCTCTGCTTTGCTCTTCCAGGGCTGCTCCGGAGAGGACTGAGGACCGTGCCCAGCTGGGCCTGCTTCGCCCCGGAGCGGCGATGCTCTCCCCAGCGCAGGCTCCGCTCTGCACGGTCGTGCTGGATGGTGGCTCTTGTAGAATAGCCTAAAATGAACTCGGCTTGCACGTGACTTGTTTTCCAAACGAGCAGTGAGTCTCGGTGGGCCCGCTCCGCTCTCGCTCCTCCAGCGGGCATCCCGCACGGCAGCGGGCAGCTGGGTCCGCTGGCACTGGGGAGGCATGGCGCAGAGGGCCAGCGGCTGCTTGTGGGGCACCGGAGGTGCAAACTGAAATCAAAAGCTGACGAGCTCCCTCCTTGAGAAAAACATGAGCTGGTGAGCGCCCTGCTCGTGCCTATCGTGGCCGAGCAATGTGTCTTCAAGATAACTGAGGGGGAGCAAATTGTTCCCCTATGCCCCTACTCCAAGCAAGGCAACCATTTCAGGCGGTATTAATTGCAGTACTCCTACGTTTTTTGTTTTTAGTTGAATTCTTTGTCTCATCTTGGAGCATAGAGAAGACGTCAGTTCATTTTAAAAAAGAAAGTCATCAGGAGTGGGAGGTGTGTCTTGTTTCCTGAGACACTTTGCTCCTGAAGATTTTTAATTATTTTCTTATAAAGTATGCTCGCTGCCTTTTTTAAAAAAAAAAATCACAGTTAACCAAAAAAGGTCTCATAGGATTTCCAGCTGTAAACTGCTCATTGAATTGTACGGATTTCTTCTTTTCTGTCTCTTGCATTCAAGAAATCTGTGTTACTTACAGAGCTATTATTCCATCGTTTCCGTTCTTAGGTCTCTTGTCATCCGCTGCAAAATAGTTATTTGTCTGAACTGTAAGCTGCTTTCAGGAGTTTTTAGGAGAGGATTTGTAATCTATCAAATACAGCAGAATTAAAAGATATCTGGTTACAGATTTGCTAGCATTATTAAAGCTGAGGCATACATGTCTGCTTGCAGTTATCTTCCTCCTTTTTTGCTGCCTGTAGATTTATATTTACCTGTTCAGTCTTTCGCTCTGATTCTCACTCTGTAGCAGTGGCAACCTTCAAAAATGCCATGCTGCGGTACACAATGTATACGTTTACTTACACTTTCTTTTCTTCTAGCTGCAGTGATTAGATTAGGAATGAGTCATTTGTGTTACGGGACAGGATAGCGCTTGTTGAGAAACGGTTTCGAGGGTGGCCACCGCCAGGATGGTGGTTTGCCTGGGTCAGCACGGACACTGGGCTTGCTCGCCGGTGTGGGAAACACAGGCGCGTTGCTTTAATGCAGCACCCTGTTATTTCAGGGATGGAGGTGCAGCAGCAGGGCTGTGCGGGCACCTCTGCGTTGTACCTACCGACTGTGGACCCACATCTAGCAATCGCTGCTCCAGTCTGCCTGTGAGCTTAGATTGGAGGGGGAGAAATTATCCTTAGGTTTGAACATCCAATCTAAAATGCATGAAGTACACCAGCATCGCTGGTTTATTGTTATTTGGAGCTTATAGGCTATAGGGTCCAAGCCCCAGACTAGAGTCTGAATTTTTGATAATACAGTTAAATCTTCCTAAACAACTGAAAGATTAACAGAGGGAGACGACTGACCAAAGTTCAGAGGATCTGGAGTGACCGTGGGTGATGTGAACCACCAGGCAAAGTGTTTGTCCATATTGTTCCACTTGAACCATTTTCCAGACATACTGGGTTTGGAGCATCATATGCAGGCAAGCATGATTGTGTACATGTCTAAAATTTATGCCTTATTATTGCGTTGTTTTTCTTACATATGAAAATATATACTTAAGGTTGGAGGAGTAGGAAAGGAGCAGATAACTGCATATTTCAAAACTGCAGGGGCTTTGTTGTTGTTGTCATTATCTATTTTTGTATCCTGCTGCTTGCAGTATCTGATCAGATTAAAAAGTGATATACATATATATATGTATATATATTTTTTTCATGCTTTTCTGAGCTATACATACACAAAAGCATGAAAAACATCTTCCTCCTCATTCTTGGAAAATCAGAAAAGAAGGGAGGAGGAGAAAAACTGTCAGATGTGAGGAAGCCTGGTGTGCTGTACCCTTCTTCTTTGTTCTGTATTTTCTCCCCCATGTTGCCTGCCTGCGTGGGTGGGAAGAGCGTACCCCGTGTGGTACAGGTGTGCTGACCGGCCGCTGCGGGCTGGGGGGCCGGGCAGGGGTGGATTACAGCTGCCCTGTTGTTCAGCGAGGGTGCTGAGGGACACCTCCTTCCTCTGCCGAGGTGGTGGTGATGTTCCTGTAAGAAATCCTATCTTGAGACCTCCATCCTCTCGTCAAAGGCTGGCGAGGCCCAGACCCGCAGGAGAAGAAGGAGGAGGAAGGCTGCCCACCCTTTGGACAGGATGCTCAGGTCCAGGCTAAAAGCTTGCCGGCCTCTCGACTGCAATTAAGTGAGAAGTAATTTTGACAGGTTTGGATTCATGCAGGGAAAAATATCAGTAGAATTGCATTTAATTAACTGAAATCTATAAGCCTTCTCTCCACCGCAAGAATTTAACATTTTTGCTTTGTCCACTGATAGCTTTGGATCAAAATTGAAAGTGGTCATTAGCAGTTTCTTGCTAAACAATATTTCCGAGGTTATTGGTAGCAATCAGACACAATTTTTAGCCATTTCTTTTTCACTTCTACATTAAAATTACTTGATTTTATGTGCTTCCTTCTCACTCAGTTCCCTATGATGTGCCCTTTCCCGTGTCACACAAACCAAACTGCTTTGTTTTCTCCCTTTTTCTGGTTTGCCGTTTGTAGTGTGTCCTCAGCTGAGATTCAGACTTGCTCCAGTAGTTTTGACCAAAATCCTCTGGCAAATGAAACTGGATTCTTGTTTTGCAAGGAGGACAGGAGATCGGAGAAAGGCACAGGACTGTCTTTTGGGGGGAGGTAAACCTAGGTCACATCTTCTTGTTACACTAATAGTTATCAGGTGCTTGACCACAGTATAATAAATGTCTCCTCTTCACAGAGCAGTGGCTGTAGTTCCTAAAGCAGTGCCATGCAGTCTAATAATTCTTGGTAATGTGTAGTTGGAATTAAAGAAAAGGCATAAAACAGCTGGATTTAGTGCGGTTGTGCCTTGGAAACGTTAATAACAAATATCCAAAAGTGTCCCCCCCACCCCCGCCAAGCTTGCCGTTTGATCCAAGGAAATGGATAGGTAACACGTGTGCAATGTGCCGGGGAGGAATATGACGCAAATCTGAAATTCGGTGATGTTTGCTCACGAGGCAAGGCGCTTTGACAGAAAACCACGCTAGCCTGCAGATAACCGGGCTTGCTTCTGCCCTGGCTGTAATGACACCCACCAGGTGTGGGGTGGCTTGGGCTGTGCGTGGGCGTGAGGTGCGTGTCCGCCTGTGCACGGGGGAGCTCGGGCAGCCGCTTTGCCACGAAAGGGTCAGAAATAAGGTAAAATGAAAACTAAAATCTTAGATGCCAGTCTACTGAGGTCACAGTTGAATTTACTTGCAGAGAAAGGAATTGGACGTCAGTGGTGCAGTGTGTTTGGCCTGTTAATTTAGGAACTGGTCTGTTGAAGGAGGGGGAGCAAAATAAATGCCAGTTTATAAATATATCTTCTGTATCTATTAATTAATATTTTTGCTTATGTGTTATATAAATAGACTTGTACTTCGTGCTGTGTTCTGGCGAAGGGTTATATCTAGAAAAAGATGAAAGCTGCATTTGGTGTTTCAAATAAAAACAGAGCTTAATGTCCGAATTCCTCTGTTAATGTTGGCTCACAGTGAGGGTCAACCTGTGGCCTGCAGAGCGAGCCCCTTGCTCTCTGCAGATGTTGTTCTGTGCCCACAAAAAGCAGCTTAGGGATCAGAGCCTGATTTTTATTTTATTTTTCCTTTTTTTTTTTTTTTTTTTTTTTTGGTGGGAGGCCGAGAATAAAACACTGCAAACCAGACTGTGCAGACACAGCTCCTCTGCTTTTTTGCCTGGCTTTCTGAATTTGATAGATCCCTCTGGGTTTGCTTTCCTAAAGCTAGTGGCAGAGGGACAGCAAATGATATCACCGCGCTTGTTTTTAAAACTGGTGCGTTTTAGTCCCAATATAATAGATCTCACCAACTGGTCTGTCACCCCTGAGGAACTGCGGTAGGTCTGCGATGTCTGGGAATTGCAGTGCTCGTGCAATTGAGGAAAACAAATTGCCACCCTGTTGGAAGTGTGTTCGGACCTCGCCACCGCAAACGTGGCAGCGCAAACTTGAATGAGGTACTGGAGCCAGAGCTCTGCATCGAGGCTGTGCCAGTATGCCTGGTTCCCAGATCCCAGGTGAATCTGCAGGGCCGGTTAAATTTTGCTATGAGGAGAATGCAAAAGTAATTTCTAGGGGATTAATTCCATACAGGCTGCTTCTTTGACAGGCTGTAAGTGATGTGTCCAGTTTAAAAGAAATGGAAAGAACCCCGTGACCCAGGAGCAGTGAATACTGTGCAGGACGTGTACTTACACATAAGTTTATTATTGCACCACTCCTCATCTCGGGTGATTCAGGTGGTGGGCTGTAATATTTTCAGGTGCGTCCCATGGCAGGTTATGTGTACGGACAGAAAATTCCCTGGAAGCGAATCGGGATCTTTCCAGCCATAAGCTGTGTAGCAGTCGCAATCAGGCAAGACTGTGGGTGTACGAACTGTGTGCTCCTGTGCACCGGCACGCTTGGGAGTGGGAATCAGATGCAGATACTTAGCGTGTAGCACCTTGTAAAACTTCTTGCTTCTTATTTTTTGGCCTGGACAAAAGATGAAGTGCAGGCAACATAATTTGCACGTGGCCCTCCAAGTGCTGTGCGACTTGCAGTGGAGTTGCACCCTCTGCACATGGGTTGTACAATACCCTGGCAGCCCTGCCTGCACCACAAAACCCTGGCGCAGGCAAGGCTCTTGCCACCTTTTTAAGTATTTCGTTAACTAGCCCGCTCCGCTTCCTACAGCGCTTCCAAATGCATTGGCAACTGGTAGCGTATCAGTGACTCGCAGCCTGGACCTGGCTCCCGTTAACACTGGGGAAGAAATTTCAGTGGTGTTGCTGATTTGTCCCTGCTTTTGTCAGGAGCTGTGCTGGTTTCCTTCCAACAAGATGCAGTGTCTGGTGGGGCAAATGGATGGAGGAGCAGGGGAAGATGATTTAGTAGCCAAACAGGCAGCATGTCACATGTACGTTGAAATCTCAGCTCGGTACGCATGTGGGCGGTTCTGCTGGCTTACCTGTAAAATGGTAGAAAGTTATTCTTTTGGGAGGGGGGGACTTGCCTTTTCTGGGTTGGTCTTATCATCTCAATTAGCACCCATCCTAATTGTGATGAATGTTGCATCAACCACATGCTCAAATACAAGTACCTAGAAGTCTTGTTTCGGGGAGGGAGGGTGGTGGAAAGGGACAGCATTAGGGACTTGCTGTTGGAAGTGGCACAGCATCTTCTAAACCAACAACTGCATTTACTTGTCTCCTTCCCCTTCTTTCAAATCTTCTTTTGACAATTTATTCACAAAGAAAATTTAACTGCTACTTCATAGTTTGTGAACTGCTTGGCATTTGCTAAAGGGATATTAGGGCTGTCTCAGGTCAACAGTGTAATCTAAGCAGCAGCATGGCTGACCTCCTCCTTCTGAATCTGTGATTTTGCTGATGATTTTTTTGTTGTTGGCTTTTTATTTTTATCTGGACCTTTTTATTGACACCTTTTCTTCATCACTGCAACCCCCAACTCCCCCAGGTTTTGCCTGGAGATACAGAACCTAATATACTGAACTTAAGCTAAACACCAAAAGTCTTCCTTCTCTTGCAGCCGCTTTTGAAGGGCTCCACCAGACCATTTGTCTGAAAACCACCATCATACATCTGTCTCTTCTATATAAATATATATATATCCATATGTCTTCTTAGTCCTGGCCCACACCTTATCTTTTACTGAAGTAATAAAAGAGTCTGTTTTAAAACAGAGGTAGTGCTTGGGCTGCTGGTTTGTGTGTAGACCCATTCTTACGGTTTTTTTTCCTCGCTTCAGGTTGCATGAAGAGCAGAAGGAGCTGGATATTCTTGCAATATACTGTGCTGTAGACAGTGAAGGAGAGAATAAACAATAGAGAGAGGTTCATCTCTTCTGAAAACAAACCCAACAAAAAAATAAACAATCATGCTTATAATAGGGTATTTATCCTGTTCTGTAGATGGAGCAACTGTCAGGTGATTGTCAAAATTCTCAGTTTTGGTTCCTGGATAGGGCCTGATAGTTGAGGCATTAGCCTCCGTGCACCTCCTGAAATGTGTGGCTGGTGCCCATGTTTGCACACATCGATTAGGCTTCTGTGTCCCAAAGAGCTCTGCAAGGAGGCACACATTTGCTGCCACTCCATTTAGTAGCTGGCATAACCAGGCAGGCAGCTGTGCCCCTCCAAACCTGGTCAGGCAGGACGTATCCCAGGCGAACACCCGGGTCACCCTTCATGAGCCAGAGGTGCCTTGCAGGTGTGCTGCACGCAGAAGGACTTCCAACTGTTCATTGCATCCTCTTTTAACCTAGCAAAATACTCTGTGCAGGCTGAATTTCTTCGCCAGTGGTTCTCCCGCTGGTGCGGCGGTCACCATGCATGCTTCCCGGAGCTGGGTGTGAGCTCCGCTGCAGCAGGCAGGTCGGAATTGGCTAGTTACAGTCATCGTGTTCATCTTGTGTATAATTGCCGAAAATGTCAGGGAGGTCATGCCATAGGGCTGAATCTAGGCCAGGCCGTATTTCTTCTCTCTTCCAGAGCTCCCTGCAAACAGTGTCTTTGTGCCTTTGACAGGCCCGTTGGGATGTTTGGGGAGCATGGTTCCTCCTGAACTTGTATTTTCTGTGTGTTTTTGTAAACGTTGGCGGATTTGGCATAGTGTTTGTCACTTTTCACGGAGAAAAGGTTTGAGCTATCTCTGTGTGTGTAGGAGTAGAAAATAAAAACAATATTCCCTTATTATGGTCAAATGGCAAAGGCAGTAAATAACAGCAAACCCAGCCCACCTTGACTGATTAATGTAGCACAGAACATGTGTAAAACACTTACAGTGTTGCTGCATTGGTCAGCAGCACTTACAAGGCACAGTAGGAACACATACGTTACCTGATTGTGGCTCACTTGATGCAACAAGTTAAAAATATTAAATTCATAGGCTTTTCAGAAACAGATACCAGGTAATGGCTGACATAGCTGATGTCTTGGCAGCAATACTGGGATGCTTTCCAGTGAAAATGGGTTAACATCAGTGCTGAACCTTGTACGTATTTGAGTTTTCTTCTGCTTGCAGAGGGGCGGTTTGCTTAATTCCTTGCAGGATCAGGAGCTGCGCTGGGCTGAAATAAATTGTTTGTGGATTTGTTCATTGGTTATTTCTTTGCATGAGCGTTGCTTCCTGTTTTCCCCTCTCTATGGCCGGGGAGATGCTTTTGTCATCAGTAACACCCAGGTACGCCGCAGCATCCAGCTGCACGCGTGTGTGCGGGGAGAGGCGAACGGCTTGCCCCTGGGCAGGTCGCGTGTTTGTGCAGGAGGGGTTTCTCACCCTGGGATGGCTCTGCTCACTCGATGGACTGTGCACTTCCACCTCCACAAAGCCGTCTCGGTCAGCACGTCATGCCCAGATGCAGGCAGGGGTTACAGCACGTTGTAGGCGAGCTACTTTGACGTAATCTGCCAGCCATAAAAGCTGCCACCGCCTTTGTATCTTTTGATCCTTACGTACTGGCAATGTTTCCAGTTGGACAAAGTTAAAGGTCTGGGAAGTTGCTGGTTTTGAAGTGGCGACAATAACTTCATTTTAGGAATGTTTTTAATCTGAGCTGTATAAATAAATAAAATCAATATTTCCAGCCGAATCAATTGAAAAAATAATCCTCCAAGAAGTTAGGCTGCCTTCTAATGGCAAAAAACCCGAGGCATCCATTGGGGCGGAAAAAAACCCCTCAAATCATAGTAGATTGGAAGAGAATAGCATACTGATGGGGTCAGTTCAGGGACTGTGATTTTATTTTATTTTTTTTTCTGTTTATAGACTTGGAAGAATTAAGAGGATTCCTCTATTTTTGCCATTAAGATGTCAACAGCAACAGCAGTGGTTAGCTGCTGATTTTTCTTTCTGCTTCTCTGTGGGCTTGAAAGCTGGCTTTTTGGGTGCTTTTTACTCTTACCTGTTGCCATTTAGATCTTCTAACACTTTCTGCCCCCTCATAATTTTTCTTCACAGATAAAAATCTTGTGGGCTGTTTTTATTACTAACCTGCTCAGTTTTTTATGTCCAATTCTGTCTCTGAATCTATTGAATGCTAATAAATGCAAATTTATTATAATTCTCCCCCAAACCCACGGTTTACTCATGGAAATTAAGTTGATACCTTGAAGTATCTAAGAGATGTAAAAGTGAAGCAATTTAACTCCGAAGCTGTTTCATAATCCATATAAATACATGTTTGAGAGAACTCTTTTGCAACTTATGCAGGTGTTGTCTTTTAAATTTTCTAAATCTTGGTATCTGTTCTTTTCTCTAATATTTCTTTTCTCTTTTCAATAGGTCATCACACAACGAACTAGAAAAACATAGGTAAGTCTTGAGAAAAACGCAAATTAAAAGATGTATGGCTGACATTAGAATTACCATGCTTATTGAAGAATATTTTGTTGAAATTGTTTTGATTCTGCACTAAATAGTTTATTAAGTTGGGGGTTTTTTATCAACTAAAATCTAATAGGTATATTATTATTTGGCTTTTTTTCTGTTGCTTGGTATGCTGTTTTTGAAACACCCCTGATAATTAGCTTTGGACTGATTGATGCTGTAACTGGTTAACCATACTGTTACTAATAAAGAAACTGATTGCAGCAACTGTTTGCTAGAGGTGTTAAATGCTATAAGTACAATCAAAGTATTTTGTGATTAAGGTGGATGATTTTTGGGGAACAGTATGTCACACAGGGTTATTCTATGTTTTTTTTAAAGTATGCCTAAAGTGCAGTTAATTTTCATCTTGCATGTAAGTACCTACAGATACGTTTTTCCCCTCCGTCTGCTTCCTTGCTGGTACGTGTCCTGTCCAAAGAGCTGTGTGTGGGCTAGAAATCAGCAACTCCCGAGCTGCAGCCCTGGTTCTGTGTATCCAGCGCTGTGAAAAGCTGTACTGACTTACCAAGGACATTCATTAGACCCTGAAGACCCGATTTTTGAAGAACTCATGTTTGCACAGTTTTGGAGGCAGTGTTTACCATCTATTGTATCTTGTCAGAGTTTGTTTGCAGATGGGCTTTTTACCTGTAGGAAGTCTCCTGTGAAGGTGCACACGGAGAGCTGCCAAGTGCAAAAGGTGCCCATCTTCGCACTGGCTTTCAGTTCCCCGGCTGAGCAGCACCTCACTGCAGGATCACTGCCTTTCGCTTACCATTCAGGCAGCAGGACAAACTCTCTTTTGGGTAGTTTTTTGTTCTTTTTCGTGTAGCTTGTGGTCTTTCAGGTTTCATGCATCCAAAGAAAGCAAGGAGTGTATGTGTGAATATGACTTAAACCTATTTGCATGCTTCTAAATACATGAAACATGGTCGATGGCACAACAAGATTGAACTCATGGGGGGATTTTTGTGTGTTGTTCTGTGGCCGCAGTTATGTAGCAGCTAGACCATCACTTCCCTTGCATGCCTACATGCTTTCCTGTAGTTTAATTGTAATATGAGTAAACTATAGCCCTGCGTAATAGCCACGTGGTCATCCTAGAGATGAGAGGAACTGGGGAAGGCTCAGGCTCACAAACGCAGGCCTGGGCTGCAGAATGCAGTGCATTGGCTAAGGCAGTGAAATCAGCTGGCAGAAGTTCTGCTGACAGAGTCTTCAGGAAAATAACTTCATGCAAAATTCTGTCCTTTGGTCACACTTCTTTTAAAAAAAAAAAAAAAAAAAATCTTTGGCCCCAACTGTGCTTCTTTCTCACTCTCATTTTTTTCCATACACTTTCCAGATATTCTGTTCCATTTCTTCCTTTTCCCCTGCTCCATCATTACTGACTTGTCATCATCTAAACTACATGTTCCTCTTTTTGTTTTCTTCAAGTCATTTTTATAACCTGAGCATGGAGTTGCCTCTTCTTCCCCCTGCTCTGCCTTAACATGTTTAAGCAGTAGAGTAAATGAGGCACAGCAGCATTTGCAGCAGATGCAGGGGCAGAAGAAGGATCTATTAATTGTTCAATCTCTGTTCTCACTTTCAGTTCTGTGTTGTATCTTTGTAGTAGCTGGACCATATAGTATTTGCCTTGCTAGCTTTTCTCTCTCTGCCGTCTCAAGGTCAAAATAGATAACCTGCAAGGTATGATGTCTTGTGATTATACAACTAATATTTGTAACCGCTGCTGCTTGCTGTACCTCCTACAGTTACACTATACTTGAAGCCAGATTTTATTATTCCTGGTGAGAACCTGCAAATTAGTGCAAGATCCTTGTGTGTGCAAACAGGTGTTGACAAAAGCAGATCAGGTATGCACAATTGTAGTTACCTAATGTGTTAGTGTGAAGAACTCTTGTAATTTTAATTTTTTTTGACAACCCCCTCCTCTAGCACTGTGGGTGTGTGAGCTGATAATACCGATCGTACTGTTTTTCACTCTGTTTTACTAAAGCTGCATTAAAATCCATCGAGCATCTTGTAAAGTTTAATGGAAGATTCACAGCCATAGTGAGTCCCCGTAGCAGCTGGTCCTTGCAGCAGAGCCCATCCTCTTCCCCCGGCGCAGCCCTGCCCTGCTGGCAGTGAAGCACTGGATGTTGATTTTGGAGGTGTATCCTTTCCAGGACCAGCGCCTTTGACTCACCACTGCCATGATGCTTCTGGCTGAGACACACTTGGTTATCTCACAGGAGCCCGTCCAGGAGGAAGAGAGGAGATGGCTGCTCATATCCTCCTCCTTGCCCAGTCCCTCACGTGGTGTCTGTGGGCTGGACTGAGCACTGGAGGGCAGGGAAATGGCTTCCTCATTTACAGGGCCTTCGTGTCCTGGATGAGGGTGGCCAGAGCTGCCACTAACCAGAAAGCCACCGTAGCTGTGTACTGGTACACGGTGCTGTTCAGGTTCTGCATTGGTGTTGCACATAAGAGGTTTTATCTCTGGTTTTGACGTCAGGGGCAATGGCAGTGGTTGATCTCTTGGTGTGTGCAGACTCGGCCGTTTGGCACCACTACTTTAATTTGCATTTTCTGCTGCTCGGTCTCTTTTCTGTATGCTCTTGAGGGGATGCTCAGAGGAAGACAAATGGAAGCAGAGACATAATTCCAACAAAACCTCTCATTATATGATAGAATTCAGACTACAATTATGGTAAAGTGTTTGTCAGCAATTCATACATAAAGTTCCTTTTTCTCTGCTTTAAGTCTCCCTAGAATACCCTGCTCAGAACTTCAGTGTGTGTTCATTATAGGGAAACTCTGTAAGGACTTACCCCTCTCATGGCAGTCCTGTTTTGGTCCTGTGTGATTAAGGTTTGCATCTCAGAGCCATGAAACGGGAAACCCCTTAAATATAAAGTAGGAAGGCAGGAAATCTTCTATCCTAAGGACGGATAAGGTTCTAGAAGATATTTTAATAATTACAGACAGGTCAATCAGAGTGGCACTCGGACGTAACTAGTTCTTAATGACAAATATATACGTGTATATTTATGTATATATTTTTTGTTATTGTTTCCATCCAGAGCATTATATCAGTAGTCTTTCACAGAGCAATGTAAATAGCAAGTACATTGGTAATGATGACTTTTTGCAAGGCAGTTTTTAAATCGACCCAACCTGACAGCTGTACAGAGGAATTCAACTTTCATAGCAAAAAAACCCCAAGAATTCTTAAAAAGACAGCATAATCTCATTTATTTGTATCAATTTATACTTTGGTTTTTACATTGTAATGTAGATCTAGTATATCCCCCTGTAGTGAGATCTTCGCACAGCTCTGTGAAGGCCGTGAGTCATCTGCCCGCTGCCATTCACGTGTGGACTTGTCCCCTCAGCTTGCGCGGGGCTGCGGGAGGAAGCGACGCCTCCCTGCCGTGGTCCCTCCTTTCTTGCTGGAAGCAGATGGAGCTCTGGGGAGGGATACTGGGACCGACCCGCCACTGGGACCGACCCGCCAGGGCTCCTTCGGTGACAGAGTCATGTCACTCCTGCCTGGCCATGAGGAGCTCTGCTGCAGGACTTCAAGTCATTTCTATGGCCAAGTCTTTGAAAATAGCTTGTGAAACTGAATGATGTTAAAGAACAGCTTTTAAGAATTAACAAAGAAATTAATAGAAGTGTGCCTTGAAATCAGCAAGCCATGTGCTGCTGTCCCCAAGCTGGCGCCGCGTGAGCTGAACGGGTGCCTTGGCTGAGTGACCATGGTACGGCTTGATCTAGATGGACGATTATCTCCTGCCTCTGTCAAACTGTTTGTATTATTCTCCGTGGGTTTGGGTTTTTTTTTTTTTAGCCAAGAAGGAAGGAAGGGGCAGATCAGCAGGGGTAAAAGTTGTCCTGCCTGCATTCCACAAAATAGTAAACTCCGGGCAAGGAGTGGGAGTATAATTAGAAGAGGGAGCTGATTAATGCCTTTGGGCAGGATGGACCGGAGATCCTGAGCACGGGAGTGCTCAGCAGTGCAGCATCTGGGTTGCAAGTGCTGTCCTGCTTGGAGGAATCAGCAGATCCCGTCCCAGGTCCCTAGGCGCAGGTTTGACAAAAGCTGGCGAGCTGAGCCGGGTGGAGGTAAAAACCAGGCACTGCTGTTGGGAGAGGTGTGCTCTAGGGGCATTTCCCTGCTTTCCTATGGAAGTTATTCCAAGAAGGAGAAGTGCACAAGAGTTTTGCTCAGTCACTGGGTGTTGGGTGGGACAGGGAGCAGTTCTCCCTTGTTCAGGGCTCCCTAGTTTGTATTGCAGGGAGCTGAGACTGCTGTGGAGATGGCCTGGATCACCTGAGTGGGACAGCCCTGAATTTTTAGAAGTGCAAGACCAGGATGGGCAATACATGAGACATAGTGACTTGCAAAATCTTTTAGTAGAAGAAAAAAAATCTTTCCTTCTTCCCAAATGAGCCTAATGTATGCATTGTTTACAGTGCTGATCAGGTGGAAACGGAAAGTGTTCCCGTGCGTGCAGAAGGCAATGCAGTCCTGAATTTTGGGTAGTGCTTTTTGTGTTCTTTAAACCTAAAACCTTGCCAGAAAAAAGGTTGTTATAGTGCATCATCGTGTATGAAGTAGATATCTGTATATAAATGCAGGCTTTGATGAAAAATATATGTATTTTTGATGGGAGCTTTATGATGTACAATATTAGCTGATAAAGTAAATAAAGTAGGTGCCTCTGGAGTTAAGTTCTAATAGATAGTCAGTTTTCTCATGATGGAAGAAGTGCAGGTGAGCTTGCCAGGAGCACAGTGACATTCATTGGTACATTAATTTCACCCGCCAGGGTTACCTGCAGTTCAGAGTTTGTGTAAGCTGATAGAGTGCATAGATGGACGTCTTGAAATTCTGTCTTGCGGTTCTTCATGTTACTAAACTGCAGGGTTAATGAAAAGCATGTAATTGCCAGTTGCTGATAAACTTGTAAGTTTTGAAACAGAACTGAAAAGTCATTGAAATAACAGCATACCAAAACAATGCTTAATGTTTATTTTTATTGTGGGCTGCCTTTTCAAAATCACAAATTACCATTGTGGTTAGTACTGGTGTGCAGCATAAAGATACACCTGCCCTGATCCATCACGTTGAATGGCTAAGGTACAGCCAGTAGCTGAGGAAATCCCCTAGCTGGCTGCTGGAGGCGAAGCACTTCCAGGGAGGGATCACCCAGCACGGGTCTCGCTGCTGTGCTTCCACCGTGAGTTTAACCCAGCCCGATTGCAGGCTGCTGCTGCTGGGTCCTGCTTGCTGCCGGCACAGGAGGGAGGGGAGAAGCTTGCTTCTTCAGCCAGTTCATTTTCAGGACCCAGCTCACTGTCACAGGCACACCCAAATGCCAGCACAGGGAGAGGGTGGGATCGCTTCTTTGAGTGATGGTATTAATTTACGGGACAGAACAGTACAGTTCACTTCTTTGTCAGTTTAATATTTCTCCTAAGCATCCAGTTTTGGCTGCTGTTGCCTGGAGAGTGCTGCACTGGATGGGTCTTACTGACCTGGTACAGACCTCATTGTTATAATGGGTCTGTAAAAGCTGCTGCTATTTCTAGGACATGTCCAGATTATACATAAACCATCTAGATAATGTGGCTGCTGCATTAGTGATGGGAACCACCTTGTCTTACTAGCAGAAAACCTCCCTATTATATCTGTTTCTTCTGGTTTTCTCATCAAGTAAGGAACTTTTTACACCATCTGGTTGGTGTGAGGTGGTGAACTGCAATAAACATACCTTTGTACTGCTTAAGCAAGGTAATGTCTTAAGAGTCTGACTTGCCTTTGTGAGAAGACAGCTACCCCCTTCCCAGCTGTGAGTGCCTCTCTAAGGATGCCCGCTGTGGTGGGCAGGTGAATGGCAGTGCCTCAGCCAGCGCGAGGCTGAGTCTCAGCTCAAATCCCCTTTTAACTGTCTTTGAACCTCAGGTTTCCAACAGAGGGGCAAAGTATGTAGCGGTGTTTGTGTCTTAAATTGCGGTGGTAAGTTTTCTTGTGGAGCTTGTTTAGCAAAATCTATAAAGAACTGGACCCACAGACCTGAAAATTTAGTCCTATGCTTTTGTTGAAATGTCCCATGTTTCTGAGTCTGATAAATCCATGGAACTAAAGAAATTAGAAGGTTTAAAGCTTTGTGCTGAAATGCTATTCTTTCCTTACCTTTTCCCCACCTCTAGGCAGTCCGCAAATATCCGAACCTGTGGTTTGTCCTGTACTACATACTGCAATAGCTACTATAAATGCCTGTGCACTGAACTGCTGTCTTTTCAGTGCACGCAGCAGCTCACCTGATTATGCACTCCCAACAGAAGTGTCTTCCCACCTGGACTGCTGGTTTGGAAAGGAGGGGTATATTAAGCAGACGAAGCCTGGAAGTTAATCTTCTCAGGAAGTTATATTCCAGGTGTCAGAGATGTACACATCCTCATGCTTTGGACAAAGCTTTTATTCGGCAATGAAAAATGGACTAAAATACAGTCTTGACTAAATTGTGATGTCCTTTTTCCTGCTGAAGTCGGCTTTGAACTGTGGGGCCTAAGTGCAGTCTTGGGTCTGGGCTCCAGAAAGCCGTGTGCTTCCTGGCCAGCCGAACAGCCAGAAGAAAGCAGATGGGCGAGAAACCAAGTGCATGTGTTTTTTCCACTCGAATTTGTTCATCCCTCTTTCCAAACATAAGTCCATTGTGTGTCGGCCTCTAATGGACTATGTGAAAGGTGGTTTATGTTCTCAGCATCTGCTAATTGACCTGGCCAATTCTTATCTGCTGTGGTGGAAAGAGTGGGCTGGTCTTGTACAAAATGGAGATAGATGGGCCAGACCTCCAGGTACTTTCAGGACCGTACAGACTAGATGCCTGGTGGTGACTGCTGTCTTGATTGGAGGAGAAAAAGATTTGTTGAATTAGGTATTTAAAAAAAAAAAAAAAAAAGTTTTCCTTTTAAGCTTGCTTAGCTACATCTGGGCAAGTGAGCTGGAATGTTTTTTTTTTTTTTTTTTTTTTTTTTTTTTTTTTAATGAAAGGTATTTGGGCAGCTAATGGGCTTTAAGAAGCTGGCCTCCCAAATGAGTCTTATGTAACGCGATGGGAATCCTTGGCTGAATCCCAACCAGTCAAGTCTGTGGAAACCCACAGACGAAAACCGGGTATACGGATGTGGTACCTGCCATGGTTTGAAGAGGTGGCAAATGCACCTGAAAGCCAGCAGTTTGGCTCCGCTGTTTAAGGCAAGGTTGGCTCTGCACTCAAGATTCACACCAAATCTGCAGGAGGCTGGATTATTTTCTCCCAAGTATGTCATGAGCACAAAATTTTGATCAACAAATGTCCCTGGTTGGAGTAGACACTAAGGGAGCAACCTAGGCTGGAAGAGGTGGCTATATTCTGTGGGCTGCTTGTCCTGTCCCCTCCTCTCCCTGCCTCCATGCTGTATTGGCATCTCTAGCTCATTGCAGTGCTCCTTTCTGTGGGCTGCTTACCCCGTTTGAGTATCAGACATACGGTCCCAAAGTCAAAATGTCTCTTTCTATATGGAACAATGTGTACTTTCCTGTTACAGCTCATGCTGCCTTCCCATCACGGTCTCTGTCGGTGGACGCTGTGCTTAGATTTACTACACAGAGTTCTTTTGCAGGTCGATTAATTTTTAATCTATTGTTTTCCCCTCGGTACACATGGTGGTTTTGCATGTGGCAGGCTGTGGGCCCAATTCTGCGCCCTGCTGAGAGGATTTTGGTAGGAGCTGTGCATGCCTGCCTGCAAGCTGAACCCCACATCACATCCAGGCAGCTACAGAGGGTGCAGTTCAGGTTCCAGAAGCTGTACTGAGCATGAACATTTAGCCAGCAGATCATACACATGAAAAAGCATAATGCTGTTCCTTCACAGTAGTTCAATTTGGGCCTTTTAAAAAAAAAAAACAAAACACCAAACAAAAACAAACAGAAAACCCCCAAAAACCCAAATAAAAACTCCATGCATGTGATCCAGTTAAAACTGACTTTTCTTGTCCTAAAGACCTGTGCAATTCACAAGAATGGATAAGATATTCCCCCGCCCCCCTGTTTTTGGAAGGAGAGGGTTGTTTGGGGACTTCAGGGAGTGCTGTGTTTTGAGGTGGAAACTGAAAGGTGTGCGCTGCTCTATGTACGCATCCTGCTGAATGGAGCAGCGTGACAGGTCTTGTCAAAGGATGGCAAGTGGCTAATATTATTGTTGAATTCTCGTTTATGTTACATAATTCTTTCTCTATACAAATTAGTGTAACTGATTGTGTAGTGCCTGGAGATTGGTGTAGCTGACACCGAAGAGGTGTGCTCTAGGATGTATGGACATGAGGTCATCTGTTGAATGCCTCTTACTTGAAAACTAGTAACTAGTTACAGGCTACATGCCCTCCATTAAGAAAGCCTATATTAAGTCCTACCTTATAGAAAGAAAGCAGAAGATTCAGGGAACAGTCAAAGACCACAACTGAATGTGGTAAAACGTCTCTAAAAGGTTGGAGAACTACTTGTGAGTCCTCTCCTCCCAACTGCTGCCTTGGGATTAATGCCTAACAAATGTATCTGCTTTTCTTTCATTGATGTTTCAATTGAGGTAACTAAATAAAGATACAAGGTGCTAAATAAGGGGCCTGCCTGGCATGCAATTGCTGCCAGAACTCAGCAGCTCCTATTGAAGTTGGGCGTACTGTCAGTGTTTGCAAATACGGGCTGCACAGACACTGTGTGTCTTACATACCACATTAGCTGGTATTTACAAAACATAAAGGTAGCAAACCCTGTAATTCCCCCAAGAAAGCTGACTTAATCCGGATTGGTAAGTGCTGTTGTGTTGACTGCTGAAATGAACAGCATGGGTGGAGCAAATAATTTCTGCTAGGGAAATTTGGGAGCTTGTTGTGTGTGTTTGGCTAGAAGCAGTTATTGGCTTTAGGTGCTAACAGGTATTTGAAACAGACTGTCAGGTGTCTTGGTTCCCACTGCCCGACTTTACATACTCACACGGGAAGTGGGTCCAAACTTCTGGCTCTTCCTTCCATTGCCAGATAACCCCAGGACACTGCGCTTAAGAAACCTGGGCTGAGTTTTGTGGGGAAGGAAGAAGAAGAAGAAGGAGGAAAGGGGGAAGAGTTCTGAAAAGCTGTTCCATACCTTATCATCCCAAAATTTTCAGATTCTGCTCGACTGCACCCTGTCTGGCACAGAGACAACCAGCTTTGTAATGTTCAATGGAAAGCGAAATAGGACGGAAATTAAATTATAAACAAGGCACTATCTGTGCTGTGGCAAGCTAAATCTAAACTTTGAGGCAGGACTGTCAGATATCTGCAACTCTCCACTGTCCCGTGATGCCAGATTTTGTCACTGTTTGGGGGGAACATATTACATAAGTGTTGCTCAGCTTTTAATTCGTACGAAAGTAAGAGTACCCATTGTAGCCTTGGAAGAGACCATTTTTAATTACAGTCGGTGCATTTAATCCTTCCCCTAAATTTGTTTTTATATACACCTCACTGTCTTTTCTATCCACCTCTAATTACAAGGTTTCAATGGTGGAGTTGGAGACATACAGCAAGACATTTGGGGACGTGTATTCTTAATTACTTCAGCGTGATTTCTTCTTTTGCTTTGGTGTTCTCAGCTGGGGTCTGAAACAGCCTTCGGTTGGCTGGAACAGGCACCTTGCTGTCGTTCCAGGGCACCCCAACTGTCTCGTTGGAGGACATCTCAAATACCTACAGCGGTAAAAGACAGCAACATCCACCACCTCCTTTCCCCCAAAAGCCAACTAACTTCATTCGTGCGTGCTCAAGCTGCCACCATTAGCTACTCCCTCTAAGATGGCCACGAAGCTTTGGTAGGTACAGGTGCTGAGGAAGTATTAGCAAAAGCAAAAATGGAAGTAAGACATAGCACTGAACATCCCTTTCTGATACTTCATTTCCCAGTCAGAGCTTAAAACTTCCTACCTCTGAGAACAAGAAAGTGGTTGTTTAGGTGCTGGAGATCTAACTGCCTTAACTCTGATTAGGTTTTAAAACGGTGGTGTGAATTGCTGTTGTTTCTTTTGGTGCCTTGTGCACGTGGGAACGTGGAGTCCCTACAGCATTTGTCAGGCTAGTTAAATTGGATGCTTGGTAAGTACTTGGTGTTTGGATATAGAGGTACAACAGACAATAAAACCACGGTCACAGGTATCCAGTATTGCAGATATTAATGCCTCACACTCTTCATTTAACTTGATACGGAAAAAGGCTGCTTAATTCCGGCTGTCTGCCATCCCAAGGCCTTGCGCTCAGTGTGTGATGGCAATGTATGTTTTTCATTTAGCTAAAATAATTCAGCTTGACTTGCCTCTCCTTTAATTTGGCATCATACAGTGGTGTAAAAAAAAATAAATCTTGAACACATTTCTCCCCTCATTTGACATATGTATAAAATAACTAGGTCTATAGGGAGGTTTAAAATTAGGCAGAAGCAGCTCGCTAGGCCTTGTACCGTGCTCTCTCTACTTAGTGCTGTGCTACAGCTCAACTTCTCTGGGCTTCTCTAAGCATTGTAGTCACACCACCCCCCCCCCCCCCCCGCTTTTTTTAAAGATCCTTCCTGTTGGCAACTGTCCTGAGACATGATGTTCTTGCTTAGCATTTTGATGTGGGGAAACAGTCTGATAATTAAAGCCGGTTTCAAGCCATGAGCTGATTTGTAAGCAGTGACTTGCTCTGGGGTGTTGTCAGTCGATGAACGTGTAGCTGGTGTGCGCAGAGCCACGCTGCGCCTTGTGCCCTAAGTGCCACGTGCGAGGGACATACACGTTCCCCAGCGCCGCTTGTGGGGGACACTGACTGCATCCTCCCCAACCACCTTTTGGTGAATGGTTAATTTTTGGAAAACTATAGTTACCATCCTGTTCCCCTCCACGTGTAAGCCCAGTGCAAACCCGTTGTTGTTATGCAGCTTTTCCTTGTTTAAATAAATGCAGTTCTCTTCGACCTATGCTCAGCAGTCCTCAATAAATTAATTCCAAGAGTACCATGAAAGGTGGCAGCTGAAAACACACCTATTGCAGAACTGCAGACCGATGTTGTGGGTTAGGATTTGCTGTGCAAATCTGCTTTGCAGTATTCCGCCACCAGTGAGGACCAAAGCATTACTGCACGCGTGTAAATGGTGGCGAGTCCTAATCCACTCTCGGGGTTTCAGTGGGGAGTGTGTGTAAGTACGTGTGTACCTCCGTGTAACTTCAAGTGGGAATTACAACTGCTTGATACCGGAATGGCATGATCTTGCAATGGCATGTTCCTTATCTAATTGGGTCTGTCACTGTTCTGAGGTAACAGACAAATTTAAAATCTTTAGTCTCCCTGCAGTGTAATCTAAGAAACTTGAGTGCCAGTAAGACAGATGGGTTTGAGAGGTCTAATTTAGGAGGACTACTAAGTTGCAATGTGTGCATTTTAATGTGCGAAACAAATGGGTGGAAGGCTGCATGAATGAAGTATTAAATAAGTTTATTAAAAGCATCGCTGATTATTTTTTTGTGGACTCTGTTTTCAAGTGTGTGCATCGCTCGCGTATTTCCCCACAAGGCACTGTTGTCCACCTGCCTGTATTAGGTAGGTACTGTGTGATGCTGAGCTCGTGGTACTAGGTGATACCTCTCTTGCTACTGTTTAAAAGTGTTTGAGAGGTAAATGTTAGAAGATAATCAGTAGATAACAGGGCTAAAAATAGATGACACCTGAAACAGAAATATCTTTTCTATAGGTGTAATAATTGTTCATATTTGTCTAACACTGACTTTGAAGGTTTAAAATATAGAAAGCTCTTCTTTATAGATGAGCAAGACCTGAAGGCTGCAATGCTAAAATATAGGTTGGAATCTCCTTTTTTTTTTTTTTTTTGCAGAGGAAAAGAAATCCATACAAGGGCAAAAACTTACTGCAGGGGATTTCTACTGTTTCCATAATGTTTGATTTCTGTTGCCTCACATTCTGGCAAGGTCAGAGATTTTATTGCCTCTGGTCAAAGGATGGAGAATCCTGTACGTGTAAATTTGAGATGGTCACCATCCAGGAACAACAAATTATATCCAGCTGCCATTACGTTTGCTTGTGATGCTTTTGGGAATCCCTGTATAGTTCGTAAATTCCTATTGACATTTTCGGAGAAGCACATCTCAAATTTCTTCGTGTTGCTGTTACTTATCTCCAAGACCTGAGGCGACGAGGGGCTGTTAAACCTTTCATGGCTGCTCTTTCGATAAGAGCAGCTTAAGACAGCGGGAGGGCTGAAGCCTGGGGAAAGCTGTGAGGACAAGCCTGGCTGCAGGGAGGAGCCTGGAAAAAAACGAGGAGAGGAGAGGAGGGTGGTCAGATGTGGGTCCTGCAGCTGTTAATACTGGGGAGCCCGAGGCTACGGTTCCCCAGCAGTTAAAACCCATACCAGTCAGAGCTGCTGGCGTCCCACCGGCCCTGGCGTCCTTGCTGAGATGGTCCTGCCCGTGCGCTGCCTTGCACAAGTGCTCCTCTGAACGCCCATCACGAGCCCGTGAAGGAAAAGGACTGATTGGAAACCAACCACTGTAATTTGACTTTGTCGCCTTGCTGGGCTGGTCTGCGGGCTGTTCAGGCACGTGGCCGGGCATGCGGCGGGGTGGCAGCAGCGGGGGGATGCCTGTGTCACACCTCGCACGCCTCCGACAGCCCGTGCTCGCTCCCTGCGGCAGGAGGAGAACTTGGGTGGGAGAAGGCGGAGGAACAATACGGCAACAGGCACTAGCTGTGTCACAGGGCTTTTATTTCTTCTGTTGGCCAGAGTCAAGCGTGGCTCTGGGACCCTCATCAGTCTGTCTGTCTGTCTGTCTGCTGCTGTCAGGCAGGTACATTCCTGGAGGGACAGCCTATGGGTGGTCTGCCCAGCCACCAGCTGCTGAGGCTCCGGTCAGGCGTCTCACACTGGTGTTGTCCAGGTTGCTCTCCGGAGTCATTCCAGCCCAAAGCGAGCCTCGGGAGTTGCTGTCACTTGCCCATCTTAGCTACTGCCCCTGGCTTAGGGTAGCACATGGGCCACCACAGCTCACCCTCCGGTTGGAACCAGAGCGCAAGGAGCATCAAAGTCGGCTTATAGGCATTTTGAGAGATGAAGAAACATTGATGTAGCCCAGTGCTCGTAATTTAGGATAGGCGTTGCACTCAGCAGGGAGCTGCTAGAGGGATGGGGAAAGGAGGGAGAGGGGACAAGGGCAATGTGGGCAGCAAGGTCTGCCAGGCAGCCCCTCTCTTGGGAGTCAGCAGCTTCCCTCTCGCAGACCAGCCAGCGTTCACCTGCATTCACCTGCTGGGCTTGCATCCCTGCTGGCTTTCTGCACACTGCTGCCAAGAGGCTTAGCTGGCCAAAAATGCATACATTTGTGGCACTGCAGGTACTTCCCTTAACTTATGTTTGCTGAAAGATGTAGGAATAAGTTCTCGTTTCATGCATATGTTCTAAAATGTGAGCAAGCTGCAACTTTTGGAAGGTAAAAAGGCAAAGTTAAAAGTGTGGAGTCTTGGCTCAGCAAGTGAGCTGAAGTGGCACCAAGTGAAAGTAAATAAAATGCACTGTGAATGCTGCAGTGTGCATTTATATATAGTGAAATAGAGAACTTAAATATTTTTCAGAGTGATAAAATGCACAAAACATTGAAATGGTAAGCTGTATAGCAAGCAGCAGAGGTTTTCTTCTGTCTTCCTAAGTGCTAGGAACAGCACCAGACATTTCTGAGCAATATTCACATGAAGACCTGCAGATGACTAAGCTAGTGATGGTAAGATAGGCTTGCAGCCATTGCCTTCGTAGGCAGTTGATGTCTTGTGTTTGGATACTTCAGAGGTACCCCAGGACCATCAGCTACCTGGCTGCTAAAGCTGTCTGGCTGGTTTCACTTTAGGAAAACAGATGCACAAAAATATTCAGCACATCAAAAATGCATATAGGAGGATGAAACTCCTAGTTAATACTAAAGTAAATAAAGCAGGCAGTTGCACTGATTGTAGGGCTGTTGCATTTAATTCACTAACAATCACTGCAATTAGGCATTCGCAGCTTTTTTTGCCTGTTAGTTGCCACAGTGCCTTCCCGGGCTTTGCTGCTGAATTTAGTTGCAGAGGCCTCTATGAGGTGTTAGACACGGGCAAAAAATGCCATATGGAACAAATTTTGGATGAATCTTCACCTGCAGCACAAGCTTCAGGATTTTGTTCTTCATATGGAAAAAAAAATGGCATCTAATGCAGAACACTGGTGTTTGGCTTATCTTTTCTTGGATAATAAAAAGCCAAGAGGTTTGCTGTAAGGGCGCTACTGAATATTCTGGTTTGACTCTGAGGCACTCAGCTGTGAGCAAGCATTTCACACATCTCGTAGCAACTGGCACACTGGGTGCCTTGCTATGGTACAGTGCTTTAATACTAAGAGGTTTTCTTTCCTTTTCACTAAAGCAAATTTGTTGTGTAGTTGAAATAGATTGTGCAGCTTGTGTATGAGCTAGAGCCTCTTCTGGGGAAAAAAAAAAAGGCGTTTGAGGTGTCCTTTGTAGAGTAGAAAGTATTGAAAGTGTTTCTGACTGAAATAATTATGGAAGAGACAGGATTTTGTACTTCGGTGGAGGGTTCTTATCTTCCATTGTATTTAATATTTTACAGAAGGTTCTGTCTGGACCATTAATAAATAGGTTTCTTCAGAACCAATTTTATATGATTGAATTTCTATGATTTCTTAAGATGGACATTATATATAATCTCTTCAAATGCCTTTGTAAACAAATGTGTTTTAATTAGTACAGTATCATCTTTGCTAGCTTATAAAAAGTATTGTAGAGCTGTAAATATATCATTCCTGACACTTACTTTAAGAAAAGTGTTAGCTTACGGAGGAGTGAGGCAAGTATGCTTGAGTACTAACATCTACTAAGCAGAGTGGGGTATATAATTATGTGTTTACCTACATTATATGTATGGCCATGACATCCAGGAATATACAAAATAATAAGAACACATTTAATTTTCAGTACCATTAAAGCCATTTGCCAGAAAGTTCTGTCATTGCTCGAGAGTGTGACTGTGCATAAAATAAAAAGAGCTGAAGCCCTTCAGAGATCCTGACTTGCTGTGTCAAGCTCTAGTAAGAAAGGGTTGATGTTGGAGTCAGAAGGCAGGCAGCGTTCCTCTCTCTGATGTTTATCTTGGTGGCTGGTGAATCCTGAAGTTGCAATGGGGAAGTTTTTACTGCTGGCTTGCATTTCTTAAAAACTTTGAAATAATGATAAGTTTATGAATAATGATGCTGTCTGTGTTCATCCTGACCAGTGCATGTCACAAAGGATCCTGAGCTTCTGTGTTTGCCGATTCTATCTAAAACTTGAGTGCTCCCTGTACGCAGGTATTTGCATTTCATAAATAAAACTGTGAAGAGTCTTCCTGTAAAAACACAAGCATCTTAAAATTGCAGTTAGCTCACTTCTGTATTTTATGCTGAATTTCACGTCTGGTAGCGTGTTAAAATCACCTTTCTTTAGGGAGAAAACACAACCGTTAGTTCACCGCAGGGGTCTCTGACCCAGCGTTGTGGGCTCAGCCCAGACCACTTTGGTTCACAATGTACCTGGAGAACATTTGACTCCAGAAGTGAATTTTTGGTGCAGAGATTCTTCTCTGACTTTACCCTATGTATGTTATTAAGCCAGATTACATAGTCATTATGCAACAATGAAAAATTTAGTAACTGCTCTATATTTAAACCTTTGTGTATTAACTTCATTGCACAGCACCAGGACCAGGATAGGTTTGAATGTGGAAAAAAATGTGAAACATGAGAGAAGGAATCTGAAATGCTTCGGTTACTCTGTCCAGTTTGTAATACGTCTTCTTCTAGATTCATTTCAAATAGGTATATATTCTTGGGGGGGGGGGTATTAAATTTTTATTGAATTTGCCTTGCCGTAGGGTCTGAGGCTGTCTGGTTTTTGGACTTGAAATGGTTAGTGTACAGAAATGACAAACTTTTAATTTTTGCATCTATTTCAAATATATCTGTTGTTCTCACTAGTGCGGCTTGTAATGATTGCATTTTCAATGTCATTTGAGTGTTTGCTCTATAGTGTCCTTTTCTTTTCAGAACATCACCAAGCAAGTATATTTAGCCATTGATTCGAGAGTATGTCAGCCTCCTGTCCACACAGCTAGTTTAGTAGACTAAATTTGGGACATCTGAAATACAGACACATGTTCAGCCACGCAAGCGTGTTTCACATTAAAGCTTCTTGCGGAAAGCACCGTTAGGGCCGCCTTGTGAGGCAGGCATTGTCTCACGCCCATGCGTGCTTTGGTGATGCACTATGGTGTGGCAGGTACGTTGGGCTGTGGGTGTTGAAGCAACACCATCCTGTCTAACCCAGCCAACTTCTGCTGGAGCCAGCATGAAGGGAAACTGAGAGCATGCAGTATGGGAATACGGACATTTAGTGGCTTTTTGTCCACTTCCTAGCCTTCCAGATCCTTGCTGCCCATCAGCTGGAGATGCTGCAGTTCTAAGATGCCTCCCAGTATGGCCAAGACAGCTCCATGTCTTGACTGGGCAATCTGTTAGTAGGAGTGAGTGGGTGTGGACCAGAGCTGTTCTGGGACTTCCCACAGGATGACAAACTTTGCTGGCAGAGTTGCTCCTTCCCTTTTACAGCCAGCTTGAGAATGAGTATATGCAAGAGTCATTCTTCTAATTTGGGGGGGCTGTGGACTGAGACCTTGAGGATGGGCAAGGTGAACACTGTCATGAATTTGACTTTGCTCTAGTGAGTTTTATGCTCTTGCCCATGACTGCTGAGAAACAGATGAGCATGGCCCTTTTGACCCTTTCTACAAGTGATCTCTGGCAGTCAGCAGTGCAATGTCAAAAGCAGGATCTGTTGTTTCGAGGAAATGCCTACCCCATGCCACCTACCGTAAACGCGTGGAAGGCTGTCGGCAGCTTTGTCTCCATGGTTGCCCAGCCAGGGTGGTGGGATCGACAAGCGTGCCTTTCACTGTCACGCTGTAAACTCTCATGAGTGTTCGTGGCCATTTAATTTTGCTGAGGCCTGGCTAAGGCATGCCCTGCTGAGGACTAAGCAGCTTGTTTTGGACATACACTTGCTGAAGGAAGGCTTTGCCTTTCCAGCTGGCTTTGTGCAGATCAGTAGCTTAAACGGTGAATGCTGTTCCCTCCCACAAATAACGTCTATAGATTTATACTTGTATAGTTTAGGAAACACACCTTTGCTGCTATCGAAAACCTGTGCAACTACTGCCTGAACAGCTGTCTGCTCTCTGACTAGCTGCAGGCCATTTCTAGCTGCTGTGCTGGACCTAAAAAAGCCCTGGAGAGCCTTTGTGGAAAGACTGCAGGTGGATCGGGTCACTCCACGAACCTGCCAGCACTGTATTGATCAGACTGGCACAAGTTTCAGTCGCACAGCTGGGGGGGTTTTTTGCTGTTACGTGAATGGGAGCAATCTTGTGAGTCGAATGCTATGGCTTTGCAAGCAATCTCTGATTTAAATGCTTATAGAAATGTTGATTGGAGGGACCTCTGAATGGCAATGGCTTTGTCTGGGTACCTCTTGAAAAACCTCCAAGGACGGCACTTCGACAGCCTTTCTGCCAACCTATTCTGATGGTGCACCACTGCCCTAGTGAAAAATTAGTTTCCTAATGTCCATCCTGAACCTCGCAATTCACAGTCATTGCCTCTCATTATATTATTTGGTCCTACTTGGAAGTGTTGTGTTCCCATTGCAACCACCCATCAAGTAGTTGTAGGAATTTCTTGGAATTGTTGCAGTTACCTTGGAATGAAGATTATCCAGTGTGAACAATAGGCTCTTTTGTTTCCTTTCTTTTTTCTCCCCTCTGCATCTTAATACTCCATTTCTTGGTCTGCTAAAATGGATTTGCATCTGAGTTTTCATACATATGGGGAAGCTTATTGACCATTATCTAATAGGCTCATTTAGCACAATTTTGAAATTGGTTAGAGTCAAAGATCTTAATTTACTTTTGCATGGCAGCCTTTTTTGGAGAAGTGGTGAACCGTAGCTTCTCTGGCCAGCATTGCTCCCACCTTTTTGTAGCTGAGCACTGGAGCAAACTGGAGTCTCTGAGGACTAGAGTCAGAGTGGTCTTCAGATGAACTTTGGGTGATGTCCTCGTACTACAAGGAAATTCCTAACAACACTGTGTAGCTGCTTTGTCCCTCCCAAGTTGTGGGGCTCCAGGGTTCGTTTTGTTGCCGGTTCTGAAATACCTGCCAGTATTGCGCATCACAGCTTTCACGGATTCAAAACCAGTTGAAGGGAATTCCAGCTGGTACCTGTTGTGTTAGTTGTCAACAAGTTACATTCTCCTTTCTGTGAACGTGATGAACCGCCCGACTGCTCCTGGATGTGGCCACTGCTGTGGAACGCTGACCAAGTCTGTGGGGTTAGTAATTCATTTTTATTAAGCATTAAAAGAGCTATAATGCAGATTTATAGGACCATGCTGTGAACTCACTTATGGGGAAACACTGAAGTCCTGAACATCTGAAACCCCTTTATCTTCTGGCAGAAAGGAACGTGGTAAATCAGAGACAGGTCGCCCATGCGCCGCTCTCCATGCGTGGGGCTGTACCCAAAACGGAGAGCTGCAGGTTTGAAGATTCAGATTTTGGATGGCTTTTTTTAGATCCTTACCTTCCCTGATTAATTTGGTCTCAGTGACGAGGGGGATATTTCAGTGCATCCGCATGAGGTGAGAAAATTGCCTGCTTCTGTAGGCAGCGGCGTCCTGGCCTGGCACCAAGCTTTGTGTGGGCGAAGGTGTAACAGTCGGGTTTCGAAGCTGGAGCAGAGCATCATTACCAAACTTCAACCACGTTTCATGCACAGAGGTCGTTACCCTGTTGCTCTGAGACCAGGCTGCTTTTTTTACTTATTTTCTAGGTGGAATTTAAGGCATGATCTGCAAAACACAAAGCAGCTCCGGCTGCGATTACTTCTGTGAGTGCCTTTCCCTCCTCCGGCGGTCACAGTCAGCCAAGGAAAAGCGAAAGCTGTCAGGTCCCTGCAGAAAAAGAGAGAAATTAGTGCTGGCAGAGCCTGTACGCGACAACTTATCTGCTGTGAAGTTTGAGTCCCCTGTTCCTGCTGGTGTGATCTGTTAACATAACATGCCTGAGATGTTTTCTTACATTCTTACAGTTTTTTCTAAGATGTGCAAAATGAAAAACGTGGGGGTATTTACTCCAGTACCACAGGAATTATGATGGGCTGGTTTTCTTTTTTCTGTGTTCACAATCTATGCCATCGATTATGCTGTTGTGTTATAATATATGAGTTAACCACATAAGCATGCATGCATTTATGTAAAGATCTACGTAAAGCGTATGCTTTAACATTTTTAATGGATTCATAGGTGCTAAGTAATTAAATGAAAGAAAATGTCCCTTTAAAAAAAAAGTGAAGTTAGAGTAGGTCTTTTACTAAGTGTGTTTAATACATTTAGTGCTATCAATTGTTAGTGCTGAGACTGCCTTAAAGCATTTTTTTTTAATAATTAGCTCTTTTTAATTCTTCTCATTGGTCAGTTAAAACACTCTTCTTAGCTTCAGTCCCGTGTTCTTCATGCCACTTCTGCCATGAAGCATGCCAAAGTCCTGCTTTACCTCGTTGGCAGATAACATAAAAGAATTTGTGCTTTAAAAAGACACACAGCCGTGCCCTCTGGATCTTGGTAAGGTTTCTGTTAACTCCCCAGCTGATGGTAAGGAGGTGCACTAAATCCTTATTTTCTCCCTGTGGTAAGCAGATTTTCTTCAGACAGTAATAGAGGCAGATAAGTTGAGTATGTAGTCTGGTTTCATTAACGTTTTCCAGGATTAATATTAAGTAGATCTCAGATCAACAGCTCTGCATACTGCTTATCAGACTTTTAATTACTGCAAGTATATTGATCGTTCCTTTTCAATGTAATGTATTTAACTCTCTGTTTACTACTTGGATACTATTCTTGTCCTCTTCCTTGCCACATCCTCCTTTATCTTCAGTCCCCACTTTCTTGTCAGCTGTCTAAATACAGTTGCATCCAAGTGGTGCTGAGTGACGCAGATGATTGCGTGTGCCTTTAGAGACCATTTAAAAAGCAAAAAGATTAATTGAATTTAGTCCCTGGAGCAAGTGTTTTTTATTTAAAACACAAAACCAGCCAGGTAGTTTTTAGAGGTTACAGACACAGAAATAAAAATTTACCTGATTAGGATTTTCTGTATAAATACCAGTAGTCCCTAATTCTGGTATTTCACTATTTTAAAGATCGATGTCCCAGTTTCAGTTAGCAGCCACAGGGCGCTCTGCGATCTGATGGGGCTATTTTTGTGAATACTTACCCCAGTCTTTGTTGCTGTTGTTTAAATAAAAGCATTTAGATGGTTAGGTTTGGAGCCTTATATTTAAAAACAAACCCCAAGCCTAAACAAAAAATCTGTCATCAGTTTTCTCTTGAGAATCACACTTTCACCAATATTCCTTTTTCCCTAAGTGGCTTGAAGAAAGAATTAACAGCTTTCTAGAAATGCTCTTTGATTTCCTACCTAATACATTGCTGATTTATAGGCAGCCAGGACTAAGCGTGTGAGTGTGCAGTCATTACAGTACCGTATTTTAATTAGATTTTGTTTTGCTTTGGGTTTTTCCCCCATTAATTCTCAGGTTGTTTTCACATTACACTAATCATTCTAATTACACATGTGTAATTCGTCATTTGGTGCATATTAAACTCTCTTCAGCTGCATTTCAAACACTGATGCTGGATTTTTGTTCTGAACTGATTGTTCAAAAGAAAGTTTGTTCTTGACCAGAAGTGTTAAATTTCCTGCAAAGTTTGTTTCCTTCATGCAGCATCGAGCAGATTTGAAAAAGATGATTATTCATCTCAGACTTGCGATCCGCTTCACTTATTACTACTGCTTTGTGTGGGATGTCGGCATGCTCCAGGTCATGGCTTTGTTCAATCTGTAACAGCCTGGCAGAAAGGAAAATATTAGAGATGTTCTTCATGTAAGCGCTTCCGCATCTGTTTCTATCTCGTCACAAAACTGAAAGGTGATTTCATATGGATTCCTGTTCAAGAATTGTGCATTAAAGCCAGGAGGGCTTTTCTTTTGGATTTAACTGTAGAAACACACTCAGACACTGTTGTTGGTTTGCGACTGCCTTGTTTTGGGTAGTTGAAGCAACTGTTTCATGGACTGTTGTATTGCCAGCTTCTTTCTCAAAGACAGACAAAATGTTTGGAAACCGAGTATCTGTCAAAATACCACTTTGTTTATCCTCTCTTTACTGAAGGATTTAATGTCATTAGTACAGGAGAGGGAGTTGAGAGCAGCAGTAGCGATACTTGGAAAGGAATAATGGAGAAAGCAGGACCCAATGTGGCTGGAACTGTTTTCTCTTGTGTGCTTACAATAAAAGTTGTGCTGGCTGCACAGTGAGAGGAGGAACGTCTCCTTCTCGGGGAGACTGGGTCGGTAGATGGGAGGAGAAGGGGGATCAGGATCTCCTTGTTACAATATATTGATAAACCATGGCTGGAAGCACCTCGGAGCTGTGCAGAGCTGCGTGGGTGCCCTTGCCGTGTGTAGCAGGAGCGTGTCTATCACATCAGGCCAGGCTAATGGGGGAGAGGGGAATCGGGTCTGCAGCCTCCGTGCTCCCTCCCACAGCTCCATTTCTGCCTGCAAAAATGACTGGGTTGGAGCGAAGTCCCAGTTTTTCTTCCTTACCCAGCCACGAATTCAGTCTGCAGCCTTGCCTGGATTTCTCAGCTCTCTGAACATACTCCCCCTTCATTAAGATGGGACTAACCAGACTGAGCAAACTGCTTTGAAATATAGGTATGAAACTACTATCTGAATGTGCCAAACAGCATTACTGCATTTCAAGTGACCTTTTGGTCTGAAACTTTGCCAAAGGGAGGGGAAAGGAAGCCACCGTTGAATCGAGCTCTGCACACAGATCCTGCAAACAGATGGTGTTTGCATATAGGATATGCTGTTCGGGTGCAACTTTACTACAACGCTCTTCGTTTTTAATAATTTCAGGCGGGCTAAACTCCGGCTATATTTGGAACAGCTAAAACAGCTTGTGCCTCTCGGGCCGGACAGCACCAGACACACCACTCTAAGTCTGTTGAAAAGAGCTAAGATGCATATCAAGGTAAACATTCATCCATATTTTTATTTCTTTTAAAGCAGGCTCATCCAGAATGTGTATTCATAGAGAGGAAACTAATTTTCACACAAAATCCATACGCATATGTCCGATCTTCTGGATATATTGGCCTTTGTTAGTTGCAAGGATTTCAGTCACAGTATCAAGGTTTTGTGTTTTGCAATTTACCCTGCAGTCTCAGATATATTAAAAAAATGGTGATTTTGTGATTTCTGCTTAGTGACTAATGCTTTGCCTTGTATTTTAAAATAGAATATATGTATGTATATCAAGGCTGTTCTTTGATTTATTTTTTCAGGACTGAGCAAAGTAGCATTGTACTTCACTGACTCCAATGTAAAAAGCCAGATCTAGTCATGATCGAAAAAACTAATGGAGTCAAAGGGATTATAGCTACTAGTAAGCCTCATCCCCATCTCACACCTTGATGACCAGATCCTGGAGCATTTGACAATCATTTAGAAGAAACCAAAAATGAAATGCAGTCTCCTGTTAGTTGCCACTCCCCTTCCATGTTTCTTGTGTGTAACAAGTTTAAAACAAAAACCAAAACAAAATCTCACCTGTGACCCAGCAGCAGTGCAGGTTATACATTTCAACACTTAATTAAAAGGGAACTATTCCTCAGGCCTCCTCTCTCCAAAGACACCTTCACTCCCATTTTCACTGTCGTAGTTGTCAGGAGAATAGGGTTATATGCAGAAATAAGACAAACAGGTATTCAAATGTGAAAGTTAAAGAACAGGTTTCTGCTGCTGTGTCCAGGGCTGTAATTATTCATCCAGCATTTTTTCAGTGTTATAGGGAAACAGGTCAAGAAAAGTGTCAGGAGAGGTTGAACACTGGCGGTAATCTTGGAATATTCTGGAGAACAGCCTGCTGCTGTACAGCATTAAGATTCACTGCAGTTGCAGAAATGGGTGTAATTCATATGAAGTATTAAAGAAGAATTTAAGCAAAACCATTCTTGTGAACAAGTTTACTGAGCTACTTCTTCAGCTCTTGTAAGCACATTTACTCCAGCTGGGCAACCCCTGTTTTTACCATTTGAGATTTTGGCCTCTTGTTTATAATTCAGGCTAACATGCGTGAAAGGCACTGCGTGTGGTTTTTGTCTTGGGCTGCCCCCCTATCACGGGCTTATGCATACAAAGTGAAAAACTGTTTTTACAAGTGGCAAGTGTGAGAGATTAGCCATGTAGTTACCATTTCAGCTGCTGATAAAAAAAGCTAGGAACAGATTCCTTCCAAGTCCATCGTGCGCAGTACCAAGTACTCCTTTTCTGAAAACTGAAACTGAAGTTTAGCCTTCTTTTTAAGATTTTAACTGAACCTACCCTAACCGGGTTGCCCCTTAATTGCTCCTCTTTGTCAGGCCATCCTGCCTCCCCGCTGCACTGCCAGAGCATGCCCACGCCTGTCTGCCATTTCTAATGCAGTCATTTTGAACTTCTCACACGCACATCCCCATATATTGAAACTTGCCCTGAAAGATTGGACGGGTTTAAGTCTCCTGGATATGAATCACTGAGTTCATTCCTAAAATAGTTGTTAGAGTTTGGGATTGCAGCCAGGAAAAGACAGGAAAAGGAAATCTGATCAATTGGGCACATGTGGTTCGTTGTGTACATGGATGTACCAACCCCTTTTCTTATTATAACATTGTGTATCCGCGTATGATGCCCATCTACGTAGCGTATTGCCTGGGAGGGAGCTTAACACGAGGCCGCAGGAGTTAGATTTCATTCAGCCAGGAAACTGCCCAGTTCAATAGTGTTAATTATTTTTTCAAAGATAAATACTTTTGCTTTCAGGCTTGCATTGGAACAGCAAAATGTCTGAAATCGTTTTGCTTGTGGTTTGCTGTGCACTGTCCCACCCTGCTCTCCTCAGAAAACCAGGCGTAGGTTCATTCAGACGGTGGGGAGGAATTGTCAGCAGCTGTATTCCCTCCCTGCACATCTCCTAAATCTCAGGGGTTGTGTAAACACAGCTCACAGAGAAATGTGGTCTTTCTTGTAAGTGCTTTTACTGCTACCACCTGTAATTTACGTCATCAGTTAGATAATTTTTTTAAAATACTATAAGGTGTTTTGGTCCGTGTGTCCTTCCTGCTTTTGATCCCATCATACTCATTACACCTCCTTCCCTAATTATATAGTCACTTTTTTTAAATTGCTATCAGTGATTTGAAAGATGGTTCAGTTGAAATCTTAAAAGATCCTATTTCTGTTATTGCATTTGGGCCAACACTGCAGCACATTTTACCAGCTGTGAAGTATTCTTTTTATTTCCAAAATTAATACCTTCTTTTATTCAAGCAGGGGGGAGATTTTAGGTAGATGTGTGGAAGGATCCTCTCACAGGCTGTTCGATGAGAGTTTTGGATTAATACCACTGATTTTGTAGGAGGTCATCACAGAATCACCACATTTGCTGTGCAGAAGTTCAAGGAAAAAAGCTGCAAGAATAAAAAGAATTGTTAGAAATTCCTCCTACTATATATAATTAATACTGCTTATTGTTAATGAAGGTTTTTAAATGGTAAAAATTTCCACGGCCTGCGGTAGGAGGGAGAGCATTCAGGAGGTTCGCAATGGTTCCTTTATGGTGATAAGTCTCTTATTTCACCTGAAGAGGCGTTATGTTCTGACTGAAACCTGAGCTGCGCTCTAGTTATCAAAGATGATGCCAGTTTTGCCTGACAAAATGATTTAAATATTCCCCACAGCCAAGGCAACAATAATTTGGTTTTAGCTGAGAAACGTCTGCTAGCGGCAAGAGAGTCTCTGAGGGATTTTTTTTCTCCCCCCCCCGTATCCATGTATTTTATTGTGAAACATTCGGTTCTGGCTTAGCCAGCTTAAATTGAACTGACCTCTATAGAAGGGTAACAAAAAAATTAATTTTGTAACTTTAATTTAATTTAAATTTAATTTTAAATTCATTTTTTAAAATGTAAATTGTTTTAAAATTACTGTTTACGAAAAGATCTTAGGTTACTTATATTTTAACAGGAGTAAAAACTGTCGGCTTACTACCTTTTCTCTCCCTTTAAGAAATTGGAAGAACAGGACCGAAAAGCTCTAAATATTAAAGAACAATTACAGCGGGAGCACCGCTACCTCAAACGCAGATTGGAGCAGCTATCCGTGCAGGGCATGGAGCGTATCCGCACTGACAGTATGGGATCAACAATATCCACTGACTCTGAACAAGGTAATTGAACGAGGGCTTCCCAAGGGGAGGTGCAGGAACAGGCAGGAAAAGGGAAGTAGGGAAGCAAGAAAACATTATTTAGAACTAAAATCAAGCTTTCAACAAAACCCAGACAAAATTGTTCCATTATGCGATTTGCAGAATAAAAAACTACTGCATCTTTTTTACATTGTTTGAAAAACTTTCTGTTTTCTAATCAGTTTTGAAGCTATTAATACTGCATGTATTTTTAAAGCTATTTATACTGCATGTGTTTTTGCCATTTTTTTAAACAATTACCATTTAATGTTCCGAATTTTTAGTGTAATTATTGGTAAGGCTGGCATAATATTTTCTTCTTGGAAAAAAAAGATCTTATTGGCCTTAATTCATTTGTGTGAATAAATTAATTCCACATCATTTATTGTGAAATTTTAAAATATTTTCTGAGTAACGATCACCAAATGTTCTCTGCATTTGGTTCTCATTTAAGACAGAGCCCTTCAAGCTGCCTGTCACCATTTCTTATTTTCTCACTTGAAGTTTTTCTGCGCCTGAACACTCGCACAGGCTGACTTTTTCAGGGCCTATGGGGGATGAGTTGTCGGTCACGGTGCAGTTACCGGTGGACAGATGGCCACACCACGGTCGCTGCTAGCCGGCACCTGTATAGGTTGGAATTACCATGCACGGTGCTGCAGCACTGTGGCCTCTGAGGGTTTTCTTGGTTTTTTTTACGATCCGTGTCTAGGCACAGGTTGGAACAGTTGTGTGACAGCATTTGGTATTGATGTCATGCAGTATATTTATGTGGATGAGGACAGAAGGGATTTTAATTCTCAGGTGGACAAGATGATCCTTTCCTCAGGAATTACTGTTCCAGTTTTTTTTTTAATTACAGAAAATGAAGTACGATTCAGGTTTCACCTGCATGTTGATTGACACAGGCATTACTGGCCCACGATTACTTGCTGCAACCGCTGCCTTTCTGAAAATGTGCCTTCTTATGTTTTCTTTAGAAGTAGACATTGAAGGAATGGAGTTCACTCCAGGTGAAATGGACAGTATTGGAAGTGCCAGTGATGCTGAAGACCACTACAGTTTGCAAAGCGGTTCGAGTGATGGAGGTTACACACATTCCCGCAGACTGAATGCCAGGCTCTCATAGTGCCTGAGTTACCCGCTCAACTCAGGACCATCTGACTGAAGCACTTATATATGAATATTCCAGAGGTGTCAACTGCCACTCTTCCGGGAAACCCCAACCACAGTACTCTGACATGGAGGTTTCTTACCCACGGTTCCCTGCACTGTAACCACAATATTCGATATTGTAAATCATGGGTTTGCTGCAGAGAACTGTGGTTAGGTACAGTTGTGACTTAAAGCTAGCTTGATGTAGCCATACTGCAAATTAAAGAAAATAAATTATGTCATTCCATTCAAGAAGTATTAAATTCAAACTGTTGGAAGCATGGCGTGAGGGAGTTTGACAGTTATTTTGATTTTGCAGAAACCATTTCAAACATGGAAGAATAAATGGAATCTACAATGTGTTAGTGATTCGGAGATACGAAAACCTAAAACTACTTTTTGTGGTATTTTTCCATGGGAAAAAAAAAACCCAAAACATTTTGAACGTCGTGTAGTGGGCTCTATAGAGTAAATTCTCTCAGCCATTGTTGTTTGGGTGAAGCAGGCAGATAAATCTTCAAATCTCAGATGATCTTTAGAAAAGGTCATATTTACAAGTCACTACTGTACTTCAAAACGGGGGAAAAGCCAGCTCTAATAATGACTTCATGTGGGATGATCTCAACTTTCTTTTGCTTTTTTGTATTCAATATCCAACCAGCAGGAAATCATTCTATCCATGTTAACGGGAGTAGTAGAAAGCAACACTGCAGTTTTAACCTGTTACCGTGGAATGGATGACATTTGAAGCATTTCAGTGGTTTTTTGGGTTGTTTTTTTCATTTCTTTGTCTGAAGAATACAGAACTCAAGTGATCCAGTTTGTGATAGTTAATCTTTCCTTGCAAGGAAATGAAATCTCTGTTTGCTTGTATTTTTTTTTCTTTTCTTCTATTTACACATGTCAATACATTTTTATGGAAGGCATGGCTTACAATTACAGTATTCAGCTAGAAGATAATTAATCTTTTTTTTTTTCTTTTGCACACTATAATTGTATTTTCTATTCTTAAAAAAGTGCAAAAAAATTAAAATGTATGCTGTAAAACAGCAAAGTTTATTTAGTACTCATCAAGCTGTTCAGAACATATTTACCCAAATTGTAGCAATACTATGAAGATGTATTTTAATACAACTTCTGCTTAGTGAAGTCATTAGAGCTTGGCTTGCCGGGTAAGAAAAAAATGGACCAGTCTTTGCATTATCTGTTTAAAGAAGGTCTTTTAAAAAAAAAAAAAAAGATTAAAAAAAAAAAAAGAAAAAAAGAAAAAAAAAAGAAAAAAGCTATAAACACTTTTAGGGAAGTGATTTTAGCAAGTGTAGTCTATATTTCCTGTAAGAGATTTTGTATTATATTTTCCTAAATGTTCTCATTTACTTGTATAGGGAGGGGAATGGTACAGACCCAGACCAGAGTCTCAGGGACTCTTCACCTTTGTCATATTGTGCCTTGGTGACCATTTATGTATGCCTCTCCTTTTCATTGTTTAAAGGACAACTAAGCTTTGTTTCCAGACCCTCTGTTCGAATGGTCAGTTGTCCACCTTCTGACGGATGAAGCAGAGAGGTGTATTTATATCTTCACCCTCTCACAACTGATTCAGTGTGGCTTTAAGTAAAATCATAAAATTAGGTTTTGGTGCGAGGGTTAATTGTCTTTGTAAAAGCCCTCCCTTGGATTCTGCAGCACCCGAATCTATATTTTGTTAGCTTATAAAGTCAGGGTCTCTGTGAGACCAGTGCTCAGTGGCTAGGGAAACACAACCGTACTGTGTAAGGCTATGGGATGTCCAAGTGTGGTGCCATTTTTAGCACTCGGATACAAGACCTCATGACAGACTGACCATCATGATCAAAAACAAAGATTCAGTTGTTCTTTCAACATCTGACATACGTGTCCTCCCTTTGGCTCTTACAACACGGAGTAGAAATATGAATACATTTTGTGGCAGCTTACAGATCCTTGTTTGCACTCTCGCTTACTGCTTGGAACTTGCCAACAAGGAGAACGTATACATTTAATTTACATAACCTAACGGATGGCCACCCCTACTTTGGCTCTGGGGAGGGGCCTAAGGTTATAAACTCTGGCAGCTGAATAAGAAAACAATTAACCTTTTCTGTGATGCAGGTTTTGGTATTATGTTCTATACACCTTGCATATTACTAAAATCCTCATTGTTGGGGAAAGCACACAGCAATATACTCATTGTGTGTAGCTGACAAGCAGCAGAAATTACTAGCTCCTTTGGTGCATATGTAACTAATTTCCAAATCATGGAAAAAAAAAAAAAAAAGAGTTTACTTTAACACACGACTGTTAACAGGAAAAAAAAAAAAGGCTAGTATATTGTTGCTGTTCATTTATTATATAATGAACACATTCATGAATTGTAAAGTGTTTCCTTTCATGACAAGCAGCTCTTGCACAGAACCTCCTAATGAAAAGAGATTTGAAACTTCCAGAAGGAAAAACGAGATTTTAAATTGAACATTATTGTACCTTAGGTCGACCTGAAATTTTCCTTTTAAAGATGAATGTGCTAACTTAATGAGTTCTTCCACGCTGGGTATCCATGGCTTTGTAGATCTTATATTTTCAATAAAAATTACTCGAATAATCTTGAGTGGAAATAAAAAGGGTTTATTTGTTTTTACTTTTTCAGTTGTTACAGCTGGGGGCTGTTACGCCAGTAAAGAAAAACGAGAGGGTCCTGCCTGTGTTTCTCCCCCAGGTGCAGCCCAGTTTCAGGCGGCGTTTCCAGGCCTGGCCCCCTTCCCTGCAGCTCGGACAGAGGCGGCCCAGTTGAAGGCAATGGCACAGCCGTTTCGGGTGTCGGGTTTGGCGGCTGGTTGGGGCGGCCGCCGGCCCCCCGCGCGGTGCCGCGGTCCCCCGGCCGACCCGCCGTGGCAGTCGGGGCTCCGGCATTCCTTTAGGGACACGGTTCACCTGCTGCTGAGCAGCCGGCGCAGCGCTACCTGCGGCCGTAGCACCTCGGGATGCAAATAGCGTTCTATTTTTATTAATTTTTTTAAGCTGGATATTTGTGTGTGTGTGTGCTCTGTGAGTGTGCATGCATGCATGCGTCCGTGTGTGCGCGCACAACTGTATCTGTAATCGCAACATGACTGCTAAAAGCATACTGCTTGCTGCGAGATTAAATACTACCACCGCCTTGGCAGCTCTGCCGTCCTGTGTCATGACTCTGCTTTTAGCAGGTGAGGAGACACCGCTGCTCGGTTCAGCTATTTTCTCTGCAATTACTACATAGGAAAAGAAGGGGTAGGGACAAGATTACAGGGCTGCCAGGTCTTTTCCTCTGTGGAAAAGGCTCTGGAGAGATGAAGTCATCGAGAAGTTCTTTTTATGGAGGCGTAGGGGTTTGGCCCGTTTCCTGGTGGGAGAGGAAAGGACGGGCTTTCCCGTGCGGCACGCAGGTGGCGGGAGGATACGCGCCGCCGTTGCTCCTGCGTTAGCTCGTCCTCCAGCTCCCTGACTGCACTCTCTCGTTGCGGGAGAGAGGCATAAAAAAACCAGCCTAAAATCGTTAGCTTTTTCTGCAGATTCTCCCCTGCAATTCGCTGGATGATCACTCCTTCACGCCCGCCTGCTCTCTGCCCAACCTGTCCCCCCCAGGCCCATTGCTGCTCGTTTATTTATCTGCTGAAAAGAGCGGGGTTTGCTCCGTAGAAACGCGACAACACGCTGCTACCCAGAGCCCGGATCCAGCATTGTCTTGTGCAAAAAACAAATTTGGTTCAGAGTGAGTTTTATTGGATTAAAGCAGAAATAAAAACACCCCCAAAAATCCACGAGGAGGACAGTTTTTCATCTGGTCTTTGTAGATGAGTTTCTATGCTAATTTCTTAGTGTAAGATTTGGGGTGGAAAGAAAAAAAATTAACATCTAATACAATTTGCATCTAACTTAAAGAATTAAGACTTTTTCTGACCTTAAATGGTGTTCTTGACATGGATGAGTATGGGTTTTGCTATACCACACGCAGCCTAACATCATTTTATATTAAAAAAAAGTTACTTCTGTTGAGCTACAAATCAATTACTGTGATAAATACCGGTATTCTGAGCACCTGACCGTGCGCTCTGCGTAACCCGTTTCAGTGGATGAACTTCAATGCCAGAAGAAGCGAACTGGGAAACGGAAAGAGGCGAAGGTGCCTGTGCGTGAGCTCCGCCGGCAGCCTGCTCCCCTCCCGAGCCCCGGGGCCTGCGTAGCCGCAGGACGTACTTCTGCTTTGCTGGGAGGTGTTTGCAGCAGCCTCTGCTACCGTGACAAGTGATCATTTCACCATTTTACCAACTTCACCGCAGACTGGTAATTAGCAGTGAAATTTTTCATCCTTGCAGATCAGCCCTGTGGAAAAGAAACACATTTTTGTGAAGAACCACATCATCACAGCTTTTAATCAAGTAATATTAATTTTATACACTTCATTTTATGATGGTGTTGATAAAGGAATGTCTGCAAAACAGATGACTCTCTTGGAAATCTGTTCATTTTGGTTTTAGCTATTAGAGGCCATGGGTTGTGTGTGGTAAGAGCCAGTAACAGTGCTGATACTTAATCCACTAACTTGCGCTTTCCAGAGTTGATGGAAGGAGAATTGAATCCCTTTAGATACTCTTGAAGGAAGAGCTGTACTCCCTACAGATACTAATGGGGCAAACACATCAGAAATTAATGTCACCAGCAATGAAATGAGCCAATTTGCTTAAGTGACTAAACGCACTGTGTTAATTGGTAGCTGCAAAAGACACATCCAAGCGTGTTGCGTAACTACCTAGCATTAAAATGCAGGGGATATATGGAACAGAAAAGATCAGAAACCATTTGGCCGCCTTGGCTGTCCTTGCTACCTGAAGCACTGTCGCTTAGCCCCAGCAGAGGATTCCCGGGGAGGCAGGTCCAGCCAGACTCGCCCGCGGGCAAAGCGGAGCGAAGGCCTGCCGACGGCAGAATTTCTTCCTTCCATTTTGCACGAGAGGCGTAAAATGTGGTTACGCGCGCTTCGTGTCATTGAAAGGGTCTGTGCAATAAGGGGTTCTGAGTGACGAAATGTTGGTGCCTGCGAAGCGCTGACAGAGAGCCTTCTGCTGTTTACTGGTCAAATTGTTAGCTGCAGGTGTTAGCGAGGGTCCTGCGCCAGAGCCAAAGGAACGGTCCAGCGTCTGTCAGATGTATTATACTGTACGGATTCATTTGTACGCATGTACGTGGTGCTCGCTACATTCGGTAGCACGCAGGGTATTGTGTTGTATCATTACCTCGCCATAATATAAATACAAATTTTTATACCTTTTTGTTGTGGTTTTCAGGTTTTTTTAATTTCTCATCATCTTATTTTTTTGTGTATAGCGTTTCTTCTCTTTGCAAATCTTTTCATATAGGCTTAATGACTATTTCAGAAGGAGCTCACTGAGTGTTAGCAATTCAAATTAGTAGTATGGTATGAAGGCTGGAGTGCTATTTAAATTAAAGTTCTTTTACATATGTTGGCCCAGTGTAGCCCCAGTAGTCATTAATGTTATTTGTCTCTAACCATGGGTGCCGCATAAATGCCTACTTTTACATTTCTGAAGACAAGCCAACCTGTAAAGCAAAGTGCAAATTGAAATGCACTAGTGTCTGTTCTAAGTAATTATACTTGAAATCATTCCAGCTCTGCACAAGATAGAAAAAAAAGCATTAAAAGGCAGCCTACCAGTTCCGCAGGTGTATTTTGTCGAATATGAAAGTCACATCACAAGTGATGTACAGCCAGACAAAAAAGAGCGTTTCAGTTTGTTACTGGGAGAGATGAGAGGAGGGACAGAACTGAAACGCGTTTGCAAATTGCACGGTTATACTCTCGGCTGTAGTCTGTGACAGCCACTGGGGTTTGTTTCAGTTTGTCAAGCATGTTGCACTTAAATACAGCGATGTCTTAAAAATACAGAAATCGTAGCTTTCAGTTGAAATCATGGCAAGTAGCCTGTCAATACGTTTATGCTTGATTCAAATAAGCTGAGCTGCTGAATCAGTAAAAATATTCATGCGCAAAGCACAGTAAACTTTTTTTTTAATCAAATTTTCTTTCAAATTACCACCACCACAGAATAAGCATAATATACAATCCAGCACATCACTAGCTTATTATAAATCAATCTCCAACAGGAAAAAGGCTATAATAAACATCTAGCAGAGCTATATTTTGGGACAGCACCACTTCTCTCAGCACAAGAAAGAATTGCACGGGGTAACAGAATTAGCACAAATGTGGTGGCACTATTTTTGTAAATCCTGTACAGTTTATGACCTTCTTTCCTGACATTTGTAATGTCTTATGATTTGTTTATAAGAAAAGTAAGTTTCCTCATTTTGCTAATGATGGATGTTTCAAATTTAATATTAAAAGTCCAGAAGCTTGCCTTGCCTATCAGGATGAAAATGTTTTGTCAAAGTCTATTTAAATGGAAAAGAGCCTTAAATTACAGTTCAATTAATGATGACATAACCATCAGCTTCCTCTAAAAGCAGTAGTTTAAAGTGGTTTCAATAGCAAAGTTCTCAGTTATTATTATTATTCTAGAAACTGTGAATTACCCAGTGTTTTCAAGGACCGTGGCATGCAAGAGAGGTACGATTATGGCGTGGTGGACAGAGGAGGAGCGGAGGGCTGGCATGACTGCTGCCAGAAGAGCTGGGTTTGGAACAGCGGAGATCGCTGCTGGGCGGAGGCTGATTTCCTTTCGCCCGCTATGATTTTACGCTCCCCAGGTTGAGGGCGCAGCGCTAGAAAAGCCTCCCGAAATCTTGCTCTCCTGTGCCACTGCTGCGCAGAGGAACCGCTGCCCCGCCGGGGAGGAGCCGGCTGGAGTTCGATGGGAGAGGGGGAGCAGAGCGAGGGAGCAGGAGGGATCGGGCTGGTCCTCCGCCGTCCCTGCCCAGGCCCCTGCTGAGTCCTGGTGTACGTCCCCACACAAAGGTTCCGTTTCTTATGAACACAACCCATTTGCAGACAGCCCAGCGGATCAGCCCCACGCCGGGTTTGAATCCAAAATAGGGTCAGAAGAGTAAACAAACAATTTTCGAGAAAAAAAACAACCTTGTGCATCATATGTCTAAATACATTAGTAGTGTTAGCCCAAACGCATAGGCGCTTCTTTTTTATTTGTGGCATTCAATCCAAGAAAGCTGAAGAGAACTAATCACTTTGACCTGCTTTTCTGGGAATACAAGGTCTCAGAATGAAATCTACCGTTCCTCTAGAGAGAAGATACGTGTGCTTGGGAGAGAAAGCAAGCTGGTGCCAAATCTCTGTCTGCTGACTTTGTTATAATAAAAGTTCACATGGCACTTCAAAAGCTGTGCTTAATTCAGAATATAAATTTGTTCAAAGCAATGAATTACCTTTTAGGACTTGGCGTTTCCATGGTGTGGTTGGTACTCCAGCAATCTGCAGCAGGGACCTCTAGCATCCTGCTGCTGCTACGAGCAGATGTGCAGTATGATGCAAAATGAAAAAATTTCTACAGTGTCACAGTTCATCAGCTAAAAACTTATGTCCATGTCTTCTCTGTGGTGGGTTTTTTTTTTTCACACAACAAAACAACACAAAGCAAAACCCTAAAGCAGTAATAAGCAAATCACTTTTATAAGAGTTTTTCATCTGACAGATGTATCCCAGTGGGAGGGTTTATACTGGCCAGCTGCAATGCCTATACGGTGGCAACTGCACTCCTCGCCTGTTTTTTACAGCCTTGGCCAATGGGTAACCGATAGCTCCTCTCTGAGGTATCAGGCACGATGATGTCATATTTTGCAGTGGAACAAACGCAACATGGCATCGATGGAATAATGCAGAGCTTGCAGACATCCTTCCAGAAATGTCTATGTCTTAATCTGCTGGAATCCACCATAAAATGGCTTGTAAAGGCAATATGCTATCTAAGCAACCCCTCCGGTTCTCGGACACAGATGCAGAACAACTGCTCCTAGAATGGAAAAAAAGGGTAAGGTAAGCCTTTAATTATGTTTTGACTGCACACAACCAAGAAAAAAATGAATCAGAAAAAACAATCTTGACCCATGAGGAGCTGCAAAAGCAAACGCTGAAGCACGTGGGGCTGTGGCTGGGTGGGGAAGGGGCTGTAGGAAATTTCGAAGGTATGTTTGTAGCATGTTTGTAGGGGAAGGCTGTTCTTTAGTCTCTGCCCTAAAAGCCAATTGATGGTCTAACAAATGAAAATTTGTTTCACATTAGAGGCTTGTTCTTTCAAAATAAGAAGTTTAAGTGCACAATGTTCTGACCTAAAATATTTCAATTCTAGCCTGAATTCCTATGCCAGCGGGGATTATGAGATCATGCTGTCTGTCAACTCCTCTTTCGTCCATCTGTTCCCCTCCTCCTTTCCTTGATCACTTTGAACCTTCAGGCTAATTTTCACCAAATTTGACAAAGCAGAGATAGGATGGAGGCTGCAACAATAATCCGTGGTGAAAACTTCCAGGAAAATTTCCATGTCTGGGTAGAAAGAGAAATAAATCATTTCCTACAGTGACGGTGCCCGAAAGCCGGCCCAATTGAGCTCTTCACTCTTTCGAGAGGTGGCTACTGGCCAGCGCATTTGTAGCTCCAAACCAGCTACAGAATGAGCATATAGCCCTGCTTGCCAACCTAAACAGATGGGCACCTAAGTTTTGTGAAAGGCCACGAGGGAGGTGGGAAATCGGACATGGTATGCGTGAGTCTGGAAAGAGGGAGAGGAACCGGTCACGCCGGGAATGGAAGGCATGAGTTGCAGCAATCCAGATAGGCAATTTGATAGACAAGAGATAGGCAATCCTCTATCAGGTGCGTCTTCTTTCATCTAGGATGTGGGCTTCAGTAGCAGAGCTGAATTGCTCTCAGGACAGCAGAATTTTAGAAAGTTTTCTAGGTCCTTAAAATTTGCTTTTACTCAGGCATTTTTTACGAGTAACACTGATACTTACGAAATTTAAAAAAAACCAACACTGTGAAGCACAGGTCTCTGAAATACTACTGTAGGACAAGTTGATTTTCGTACAAGTAAAATGAACCGAACTGAACTGAAACGGCATCGTCTTATGAAATAAGCTAGTGAATGCTTTTGTTCCTTCCCCATCGGAAAGATGCAATGCACTCTATCTGCAAGACGATTTGAAAACTTCAGCTAGCCTAAATTGCAGCTGCATATCAGGCTGTAATCTGATGGGGAGGAATTCAACACTACAGCTCTTTTTACCCATGAGAACTCACTGCCAGGTCAGGGTTTAATGTAAGTGTGTCTTGCACAGACCACATCATACCAGAAATCAACAAACTGCACTTTGCAGGCAACACAGGTGCTGATTTTGATCTAGAAAACCTCATGTGAGTTAGTCTTAGCTGTGCTGAGCTCCGAGGTTGCTCATTTCCCTGTGTTGATTCATTTCAACAATTGCGTTAAGAGAGATTAGAGAAGCTGCACATTTAGGACATGTAGTGGGAGGGCTCAGCCACCCACCTACAGACTGGGTCAATGCCTCATCAGGGTGAAATATAGAGATAACATTTCTGGATGCAATAAACGATTTCTTTCTAGAATAACTGGCCTTAGAAACCACAAGGAAAAAAAAAGCCATTCTGAATTTAGTCTTCAGCAGTGCAGAGGATCTAATTCAAGAACTATTAGTGGGTGAGCTGCTCCGTAGTAGCAACCACAATATAATTAAGCTTAACACTGGAAGAAGAGAGCAAGACAAATAATGCAGACGGATACTCAATTTTAAGAAAGCGACCTATGCAAAAATGGGGAAAAATGCCAGAAAACCCTAAATAAGCAGTTCAAAAGCAAGAAGCTTACAAACACCCAGAAGGCTTAAAAATACTGTACTAGAAGCCCAGGTAAAATGTCTGACACAAACATAAAACCGTGGCCCCCACCTCCCCCCGCACGACTCGATGAGAGGGGAAGGAGGCTCTCGCGGGGCAGGCAGGGAAGCCCAGAAAAACGTGGCACGAGAAACGTAAACAGGAAACGAAGATGGCTGAACTCGAGGAGCGGCTGATAAGGGATGCTCAAACTGCTCGTGGGACGCTTACACGATGCTCGACTCAGAGCCAGCCCTCGCAATGCAGAAGAGGTCCTGCAATCGTTGCCGAGAGCTTTCTGGTCGCTCCCTGAGCGGCAGCAGGCAAAAAGCCAAGAAAATGGAGCACCGTAAGGAAGGGCATCGGAAGCAAGGGTTGTGTGGGAAACCTTGGTGCACCCACGCCTTGGGGACTGCGTGCAGTCTGGTCCCTGCACCTCGGGCAAGGTGCAGCGATGTTCCAAAAGGTGCGAGGAGGACAAGTGAAATCACGGGGGAACGGGGCACTCGCTTCACAGAGCCCAAAGTCTGGAACTGTCCTGAGTGGAGGGGACAGAGCCGACGGGAAATTTACCGGTGGGTCCTCGATTGCTATGAAGGCGACAGGTAAGGTAAACGCAGCGGTGGTATTCACCAGATCCTGCAATGCTAGGGCTGAGGGCCGTTTGATAAGGAAAGGGTTAAAAAACAATTAAGTGCTTTCTCAAGCAGCAAGTGGTGACCTCCTGGAATTTGTTGCCTTGTGAAGGTTTGGGGAGCATCAGCAGGTTCAAAAACCCATTAGACGAACTCACGGGCATAAAGTCCATGAAAAAAATACTGAAAGGACTAGGCAGGGATGAATCGCTAATGCGGCAACTGTGGCCAGAGGGGTGGTGGCCACCATTAGCCATGTCTCTGGGCTTCGGGTCCGAGGCCTGGTTTTGCTCAAAGCCGAGCAACGTCAAATTGCAGCCAGCTCTCCGCCGTCCCCTCCCTCCCACTTGCGGGGCACAGTGGCCCCCAGGACGATGCCAGGCGCCGGCGGGGCACGGGGCGGAGGGGCGCCGGCCCGGGACGGCCGCGCTGAGGAGAGGGGCGGCCCCGCCGCCCAGGCGCCGCCTCCGCTCCCTGAGGAGAGCCCCGCCCCCCCGCCGCCTGCCCGCCTGACGTCACTGGCCAGCGGGACGGCGCCGGCCAATCGCCGCGCAGGCGCTCCGCCCCGCCTTGGCGCGGGGGAGGTGGGGGTGCGCAGGCGCAGTCGGCGACGGAGCGGTGGGGAGGCCGCGCGAGACTAGCGCGTGGCGGGCGTTTCGAGTCGTGGTGGTGCCGTCGCCCTCCCTCAGCCTTCCCGCCGTTTTCTGCCTCTCCCCTCCCTCCCTCCCTCCCTTCCCTGCAGTCGCCTGAGGCGGAGCGCTGTGGTGAGTACCGGGTGCTGTGGGGTCGGGGCTCACTCGCTCCGGGAGGGGGGCAGTCGCCGCCGCACCTCCTCGTCCTGCCCCGGGGCGGCTTTTAGCCGAGATCCCCTCGGGGCTGTAGGCAGCCGCTGCCCCAGAGCTGGGACCTGGCCGGCGGGCGTTTGGGCTCACCGGCGCCGGGAGAAAGCCCCTGCGGGCCCCACTCGTGCGGGCTGAGCTGGCTGTGGCGATCGGGCGTCCCGGTGCGGGGGACGGGGATCGTGTGGCGCTTCCTCGGGGTCCTAAGGTGTTGGTTTTGGTGTTTGATGGCGGCTTGAGCGGCAGTGTCAGCGCGCCTTCAAGATCCGCGTACGCACATATAAAGCTATGTGCGGTCCTTTTTATTTATTTTGACCACAGCTCTTTTCTAGCATGGAAGGCCGCGGGCAGTTGGAAGGCTGCCCTGTGACATGAAACTTACATAACAAGTTCTATTTCTTATATAATCTGTAACTAAGATAAATTAAATACACACAAAATTTCAGAAGGATGCATTTACTTGTTCAGCACTCATGCTCTTCTGGCCGGCTGACAAAGTGGGGTTTTCTGGTGGGATGTATGTATTAGAAACAAAGTTTTAAGTAATACCGAACTAAAAAAAACCCCTGGATATTACCAGAGTATTGCAGACAAGATCTCCTGACTTTCTTGATAATTTATCCTATTCTTTGCCGTCTGTTCCACTCATTTTGGGATCCCAAAGCTGATGATTTGTTTGCTGGGAAACAGCAAACCAGCAAACTCCTTTTTCTTGTAACTTTTACGTTGTGACTATTTTCACAAGAGTGAAATTTTACACTGTGAAAGTGAAACTTTACACTGATCTTAATTTTAATTCTTTATAATTGATAAAAAAACTGCATTATTATGTTGATATATTTTTATGTTAAAGGATTTCTTGTTCCATTTTTAGAGGAAACTTTAAAACGGAGGTTTAGAAGACAAGATTCTGCTTGCTGCTGAAATTAAAAAAAAAAAGTATGAGCAAAATCTTGAAGTGCTGTGTAACATCACTGTAGTTTTGTTTTTAGAACAAGCTGAAGGCTTCTCTCATTTTGGGAGAGTTAAAATGATTGTGGGTGGGGTTTTTTTATTTAATGTGAGGAAAACTATAGAAGTAAATCACTTTTGCAGGCCAATGAATTACTCAATATTTACACCTGCTGCTTTTAAATTAATGGTAGTATTCTATTTTAAAAGTAAATTTATGTGAATTAAGGAAAAACATAAGTGTTGGCAAAGATCAGGGATTTAATTGATGTGTCCTGATTTGATGAACAAAATATATTAAGACATCCCTGAAATAAAAATTGGTTTCTAGTCTTTGAATAGCCACTCTAATCCAGAATAGCATTCAGTTTTCTGGTGTGATCTGATGCTTCCTTTTTCCCGTGCAGACTCTTTTTATTAAAATGCTGAATATTCATTTAAAATGACAAAACAATTACAACTGGAATAATACTGCAGATTTTTTCATGTATTTGGATCTTTTCTGCTTACAAAAAATATTTTAATCATGAGCTGTGGAAATGATTTTGTGGAAACTCTTAAGAAAATTGGATATCCAAAAGCTGATGAGCTTAACGGAGAAGATTTTGACTGGCTGTTTGAGTCTTCAGAAGACAAATCGTTCCTGGAGTGGTTTTGTGGAAATGTAAATGAGCAGTATGTGGTATCTGAAAAGGAACTGCAAGATTTTGATAGTCTTCTTGAGTCTGGTAAGCCCATTTTGGAAGGAAATGCACTGGATGAAGTCCTTAAAACCTTGAAGCCTGTGGATTCAAAGAACAGTAGCCAAGAGGAGGAGGAGGAAGAGGAGGAACTGAAGAAATTACAGGATGAGCTTCAAAGTCTTCAGGAGTTAAAAAAACTTCAAATTCATCGGCATAATAAGCTTCAAATGATGATTTCTGCAAACAGCCATATATTACAAACATTAAAAAGCAAAGAGGAAGAAGCACATAAGGATTTGAAAGAAGGACTGGAAGCGTTTACTGCGGCAAATAATAAGCTTAATAATGAACTGCTGTCTCTTACAGATGCAGCTAAGAAATTGGCCTCTTTCTTCACCGCTTCAGATTCAGAACAAGGGTCAGATCCACATCCAGTGTTTTTTTCCCAACTTTCTTTGGACGAGTATTTGTCTCAGGAAGAACAAAGCACTGCAGCACTTAACTCACACATAAAAACCCATTTTTGTCAAGATATGTCTGAATGGGTTGAAAATTCACAGGAAGACAGCTTTCAGCTCGCGGATATAAGCAAACAAGTCACTTGTGATGAGACTTATGAAGGTTTTGAAGAGAGTCAAGAGATGGCCAGGCTCCAGACGGCATATATTTGTGCTCAACATCAGCTAATTCAAATGCAAGCTAAAGAGGAGAGCATGAATTCAGCGATAAAGTGTGCGGAGAGCATGCTACAGTCCTTAGAGAACAAGGTAAGCTGTGAAAGGTGATAGAAGGTAGCGGAGTTTTAAACAGGCAGAAGTGTTCAACTGGATCTAGTAAAAGGAATTGCTGAGTTATTGTTATTTCAACTATTTTTATGTAGCGAAATTGCACTTTTATGAAGTTTTAGTTTGCTCACAAAACTCCTCCTGTGAAATAGCGCCAGTTTCTATAGTGAGAAATTCTTCAGTATGGCAGAGTACCTTTAATTCTACTTTCGAGAATTACTACCTTACAGAAACTAGAATTTAGTAGTACCTTTCCAGTTCAGTTTAACTTTGAAATTTCAAATTATAACTGGCTCTCAGTTGTTTGTACAACAAACAAAAGCTTAACTTTGGTTGAAATTTTGTGGTATTGAGGAGCTAATATGATCAATCTATTCCTGTTTATATTCCATAGCATAAACTTGAAAAGTTTTAGTTCATTGACTTTTGAAACTCAAGTATTTGTAATATGGTGACATTATGGTGATGTTTTAAATACCGAATAAACGAATTGGATAGTTGAAGCCCCAGAAATCTCTGAATGAGTGACGGTCAGATATGACTACTGGAATTTAAGAATGCGAAGAAATCGTAACAGAAGGGAAAATACTAGCTTATGCCAGTCATGGACTAACTTGAGGCAGTTTGTATATTTTCATTTATGGATGACTAGCATATAGGGCTTGATTGATTAGAGTAATTTCAAAAAGATTGATTCCGATAGCAGTGTTGATAGCCATCCAGCTGAATATAAAAAAATTATATTTGCATGTGAGATTTCAGTGAGACACACTTGAAATCTGGGTGCCAAGTAAAATACAGCTCTTCTATTTTTTTCCACAATAAACTGCTTCCTGGCCCTGTGACAGAAGGAAATTACTATTTATTGAAATACATTTATTTGATATCTACTTTTTAAATCTGTATTTACTTTATGTTTTAAAGTTCTGTAAAACTGCTTGTGGAGTTTTCATTTAATTTTGTAGATACAAAAGATGCAGTGATTTTAACATAACATAAGTATGTGAATCTTCTGTGACCTGAAGAAATGTGTTAGGGGAGTGACTTGGAGGGAACCGTGAAGAAATTGACAAATATTTTGCTTTATGCAGGATATTGAAAAACAAGAAGATCTCGATGCTGAAATATCTAGTTTAAATGATAAAATTTCAACAATTAAACAAGAAATAACTCAGATAAACAATGAAGAGCTGCTTCCCCTTCTGAAAGAGAATGCACAGCTTCTGAGCGTGCCAGTGGTGAAAGGATACTTGGAGCGTCAGATTGCGCAGCAGGACTACTATGCTTCAAGACAAGATGAAATATGGAGGCATTTGGTAAGACAGAAAGCATCATTTGAACTTATTGAGCTAGCCTGTGAAATGGAGTTGAAGAAACATAAGGAGATCTGCTGTCAACTTGAGAATTTGGTAGAATCTCTGAAACAGAGCAGTAATGAGTTGCAACAGAGACTACAGGTGCTAACTGAGCAAACTCAACATGCCAAGCCAAGAAACACTATTAGTTCAAAGGATGGTTTCTCTTGCAGGTAAGCGTTACAGTCACTATTGAACTTTGACTTACTTTGAAATAATATTGGGGAGATAAAGGCTTAGGCAAGCTAAGCCTTTTCTGTTGCTAAGTTCTTAGTTACTTGCTATAGCTAATTAGTATTTTGAATTCTTCAGAACTGAAGCCTTCAAGATAGAAGATTTGTCTCTTGCTTATCCTTTGAAATTCTTCTCAGGTTTGCCCGAGGAAAAGCTGTTCAATTATCAGTCTTGTTAATATTGCTGAAGCATTCCTAAGCAATACCCAGAATGTAATGAATGTTTAAAGCCAAACCTGTCTTATGTGGTGCCCTGGTCTTGAGAGTGGTTCTAGAAGTATAGATGTAGAGAGCTGTTAATAACGATTTACCAGATCGTATGCATGGCCTCATCAGCTTAGCCTGCAAAAGCCCCCATGTGGTAGAGGAGAGGAACTCCTCCTTGATTATATGAAATGTGTTTAGCTCATTTTTACTGCTTGATTTGCCATCTGGCTGCAGTGTCCTGTCACCCACGTAGGAGTCTGTTTTTTCACCGTCTAAGTAATTAAGTCTCCTTGTAGCTCAGGCGATACAGTAGGAATGTGTGCTGTGTTGCTGTCACTTCAAGACTCTCAACCTTTTGATGAGGCGTATTGCATAATTATAGGTGTGTGTTAATGTCAGACTTCTCCTCCTTTTTTAAAATGGTGCTTTAAGTGGTTTTTAGTAATTGTTAAGTGATAGTTGAGTATGGTTTTGCACCGTGAATAACTGCAAGAATTAGGCAGCATTAATTTTGATCCAATTGTGCGCTTGCAGTGGCAACTTGTAACATTTTTGTTCAGGTTTATTATTAAGTCTCCAAATCACTGAATCTGAATGTTGTCTGGCTACTTTTTCACTTTTTTTTTTTAAAAGGCATGTGTTAGTATTCATGATTGTGAAGGGAAGTTGAAAAAGTTAAAAACCCTAAAAGGTTTGTAAGCAGAAGACACTTGAAAGAAACTCAGTTACTTTTGAAATATAGCTCCTGCTCTTATTAAAGCCAATCTGATTCTATATTGGGGCTCAACTCTGAAGATTTTAATATGCAGAGGTGCGAGCAACCAAGCAGTTATCTGTAATTGTATTAGACCCTGATGCAGTGTCAGGGTACAGTTTGGTACAACAGGTATTACTGTCTTTTGCATGGCTCGTAACTAATTGGATAATTTCTTAGCAGTCTCTTAATAGGTAGAAAATGGGAAATACTCCAGCGAGTTTGAAAATGTCATAAAGATCTCTCTTATTTCTCATTGGCCATTGAAGTCTGCTGTTTTTCAGCAGTTAAAAAAATTGGATCTTACTTTGCTGTCCTTGAAATGTTGGGAAATAGTTGGGAAAGCACATTGTCAGCTTCTATTTGTGTTCATTGTATACTTACTAACTGTTACTTTGGTATTTCATTGCTGTTAAATTAATATTGAAATATTTTGGAGTCCTATTAATCACATACTAGCTGTATATAGATAGAATCATTAAATCAGTGGGAGATACAGCAGTGTAGTAAGCGTACCCTGAGCAGTACTGTTCTTTATTAGTCCTCTCATTTCTCAACATGAACATCTTCTCTTGGCTAATAATGACATGAGTGCTTAGGAAACTTAAAAATGTTTGTGTGTCTAACTTCATTTGTTACAGGCTATATCAGCTTCTGGAAGGAGAAAATAAAAAACAACAATTGTTTAAAACATATGAAAGCCTGGAGCAGATGGCTCAGAAGTTAAAGCAGGACTGTGCTACGGCACAAGATCAGCTAGCTGCGTCTTCTCAAGAACAGTCTCTCCTTTTGTCCAAGCTAAAAAGTGATGTAGATACCCTTCATGATGCTCTGTATCATGGAGGAAATCAGATACAACTCAGTAGTCAGGTAAGCCCTCATCTAGTTATTAAAAATTATTACATTAATATATGTCATGTTCTTTTACTGAGAAAAATGTAGTATGAAGGCTGTAGACAAACAAATTGGCTACCACATGTCAGCAACAAATCTATTAGCATAATGATGGTGGGCCCAGTGTTTACATTGTTCTTAGCAAATATTGGATTTTGTAAACGGTGGCAGGTAATAATTTTTTGTTTCTGAGCAAATTGTTGCATCCAACTTTTACTTCCTTTGAAAGGTATGTACAGTCCTGTATTACTAGTAAGTTTATGGTGTGGGAAGTATGTCATCTGGATATGGTGTCACTGGAAAATTCTTTAAAATTTCTCTTTATTTCAGATGGGCTTTTTTTCCCCTGGTACCTCTAACACCTGAATAGTACAGTTTGGTCCCTTAAAAAGCCTGGCCATGGGTGGCTCATTTGGACAAAATAAGAAATCAGAATTTTGAAGGACAGTTGTAGTAGGACAATCCTGGTACAGAGCTCCCAGGTGTTGGGTTTAGAGCCTCTCTTCAATGGGAGTAGGCATTGTAAATGCAACTTGTTATGGTTTTTACAGAATTTGTGGCTATCTCAAAAGTGGATTGAGGGAAGTCTTCCGCTATGTTAGACTTTCTTGGTTAAATACATAAAAATATATTTAACACATCTGTCAAGTGAATTTGAAACATATAGAACAGTTTTTATCAAAAAATGAAACTTTGTACTTGGAACAATACATATGTAGGGATTACATGTTATTAACTCAATCAAATACTTTTCTATTGATTCAAGTTACCTCTTAAAACATAGTGACATCTCTTTCTATTGCTACTGTTTCTCAAGAAAAGTAATTTCTTTAATAAGGAAATAATGTGCAAGTAGGTGACTAGTCTGCTTATACTCAACTAGCATAAGAATGACAGTTGGGAAAATTGTAGCTGGTAATTAATGATTTAATTTTAAAATTGAATTGGCTTTTTTTCTTGTGGGGTTTTTTGTTCCCTTTTAAGATTTGACTAGCTATGAAGACTTGTATTTGATTAAAAATGTCATTCAACCATCTATCTAGTTGAGGGCCAGATTCTTATGGTCTTAACGCATCTGGTTTAGTAAACAAGTAAATGAAATTACATTTTCATAACCTGATGCGAGTACCATTACATGGAGCTCAGAAGTTACATAAATTGAAAGGAATCCCGTATCACCTGTGTTTCTGTTTTTTGTGATGACTTTTCACTTACAAATGAAAGCGGCTTCCAAAAGCAAAAAACTTTTATTTCTAGTTCAGCTGGCGTATTAACAATATAAAAGTAATAATTTTTTGTCTTGTATTTTTTTGTTAGGAACTTACTGAGCAGTTTCATCAACTGGAAGTTGATCTAAATAAACTAAATCAACTCCTTATGGATCTGCTTGCTGACGTGAAGTCAAAGAGAAACTTTTTAGAGTCCAATAAGCTGCATCAGATGGAAAGAAACTTGTACGTGTATTTTTTCAAAGACCAAGACCACTTGAAAGAGATGGTGGAGAAGCTTGAGCAGCAGGCTGAGGCTAAAGCCAGCAGTCTGGAAGATTAGAATTTCACCACCAGTGAAGCTCTTGATGTTTAAACTTCAACGTACTCTTAAGAAAGGAAAACCTGTTAATGTAAACTGTCTACAAGTTTATGGAATGATAAGTATCAGCTTATCAAGGCTAACATCTATTTATCATTGCAATGTATGTTTAGCTGCCACAGTTACCAGGTTTGGATTTTGTGCTGCTCTATGACTTTTGGCATCTGCCCACTGAGTTCAAATATCAGTTTTGTCAAAGTTCTTTGATATGAAGTAATACATTGGTTATTTGAATGAACTACAGTCAGGCCGCTCTTCTTCTAGCCTGTATGTTGATTTCCATTGCACACAGCATAGCACAAAAAGGAACATTTCATACCCTTGAGATAAGTTTTCTTGCATGCTGAGAACCTTTTGATATGTGAACTGAAAAATAAATGCAGAGAAGGCATTCCAGGTTTTGGAACATGAATGGAATGTGCTCACTCTGAAGAGGAGAGTTCTCCAAGGCAGATGTTCTGTGATTATTTCCCTTACAGCTCTTCTAAGAAGATTTGGGGTTGTTAAAAATGTGTTGGAATATGTACCAGAATCCGTTTCAAGTACCAAGACCATCTGTTTAAAGACCATTCTGATTTCTCTTAATTTAACTTATGGCCCATCTTCTCCACTGAAACCAGTCCATACTCATACTGGGCTCTTCAAAGAAAAAGAATTTTAAATTTACCTTTGGGACTTCTGAGTTTGCTCTATAATTGATAATGATAGGGATTTCAATTCAGAGTCCTGATGCTTTCCTACTTCTGCTTTCATGTGCATTGTTAGACTATTTATCAAATTTTTATATAGCTTCCTAATATACCAATGGAACTAAATAGGCTTTTATAGTATGATAACTTCGTCTTTTATATTTTGATGGGATCAGCTGTGCTTGCTTTCAAGCATTGTACATATTGATGAAGGTTAATAAATTAGCTTTAACTTCAGTAACAGTAGTCTTAAAACTATTCCGATGGCACACTTTTAACTTTTATGTGAATATAACTTATTTTTAAATGTTTAAAATATTTTTAACTTAGCGGTCGGACGTCTTTGTATCTGGATTTCATGCTGATTAACTCTCTACATTGTGTTTATTATTAAATGCCAAAAACTATAAATTCAGTTCAGTGTTGTCAATATTTACGGTGAATCTGTGTGTTGGTTTTAGGTGTGTTCTCATACATAGTGTCTTGTTTATATTTAGTCTGCTAGGTTCTCATTTTGATATGCCCCTGGGGCTTTAAGACTGCTGCTTCCCACCCTGAGAAGCCAGGGAGTGTTTTTAGCCTGTGTAGGAATGAAGTGTTGCTCTTCATTATGAAGGTTAGGAGGAGTTGTGCATAGGGCAAGATTATACTTCTGACTGTTGGAATGTCATGGAAGAGGAAGCCATTCTGACTCTCTCTTCCTTTTGCATGCTTACCATAAAATTTGAGCTATATAGATATAGCCAATACTAATGCAGCCTGATAGATGTTCCTCTTTGAATCTGGATACAAATGTTTGTACTTGTAAGTATTCAAACTTGCAATCTGCCTATGGTCTTGAGCTAAGAAAAATATTTCCATGTAAGCAGAGGAAATATTGTTTACTTAATGGTTAAACTAGACTTGAAAGTCTACTCATTCACTGGATTTAGTGGGAGAAGACCAGAGCGACAGGACTCCAGTTATTAACTTGTATGCGAATAATTTACTTAACATCAGGTTTTGGTAGAGCAATTGACTTGTACAGCTTGAATCCTTTAAGTAGTTTGAACGTGTTGGGTATTTATCTTGTGTTTGTAGTAAGTTTTATGCATTGTTCTGATCTAACAATATAAGGTCAACAACATCATCAGTATGGACACTGTTGTTTCTAATTCTCCCATATGTGTTGTATCTAGGGGCTCTCCAAGTATTTTGTGTGTGTTATAGAACATGGCCACAGGTCAACTGGAAAAGCAACTGCTTTTCAAAAAAGGATTAAATTTAGAACAGCAATAGCTGCAGTCAAAGCTTGTAGAGACTTTAGATGTTGCTGACCTGTTTCTTAAATTAACAAATAAACTATAGTAACTATTTTAATGTTATTAATATTTAATAGTGCTTGAGTACATCAGTTATACGAAGTTGAAGGAATAGAGGTCTTTTATGATAAGTTTTCTGAAATAACACATCACTAATATTTGTATATCATGATAGTAATACTTGTTTCTTTCATCTTGTGTTGGCTCTAATTTGGCAGTTACTTGAAAGGTTTTTTTCTTGATAAAATCTGAGCACCAATAACAGTAAATGTATGCATACGCTAGGTATAGACTAGTTTAAAGATGTTGAGGAAGGGGGAAGTGTTTCAGACATAAATGATAATTCTTGTTTTATTTGTCAGATTTTTTTATTAGAAGTTAGCTTTACTTAATAGGACTGCTTAATTTGTTATCAGTGTATTAGAACACTATTTTAAAGAAGTTTCACTTTATGTTTTTTCTAAATTATTACAATTTGCTAATTTTTATTTACAATACTTAGAAACTGATAGGCATGTCAGGGAGGAAATGTCATTTTCGATAGAGGAGAATGAATGGCTGAACATGTTCACTATATTTTGTCTTTAATTTCGACAGAATGTAAGTGCAGATTGTTCTGTGGCCCTGATATCATGCATAATTTGTGTGTGTTCTGTGTTTAGGTTTAATCTTAAAAATGGAATGGTATACATCATACATAGGATGTGAGGCTTCTAAAGTGCCTTTATCTGATACCGCTCAGAAGATTATGACAGCTTTGCAGTCTATTCCTGTAGGAGAAGTTCAAACTAGCAGAAAAAATAACCAGAGTGAGTAAATCTTAGCCTGTTTAAGTGTTTCTATTTTCAGTTGAAAAACTGAAACCCAAACAAACAAAACAATATCAAACCTCTAGTCCCTATTTAAAAAGAAAAAAAAAAGTGAGAGTTCAGGTTTCCAGGTTTTGAAAAGAAATTAAGCTGTAACTGTGACATTTGCTTGGACTTTTCTGATTAAATAACACTATGTGAGTGCAAGGAACTAGGATATTACCAGTACCCTCAATTTCATTATTTTTTTTTCTTCCTGTTCCTGCTGTGTGGTATAGAAGTAGATGAGAATTTCAAACTGTTAATTAACTAATACTGCAAATTAAATGTATACATTAACTTGACTATGGACTAGATATTTAAAGATCACTAGAGGTACTGGGAACTTACCAGAAGGCCTGTGAACTCTCCAGACTCATGTCTGTCCTTTGAACACTTGTTCATTAACAACTCACTCCTTGTGAAATTCTAGGGAGAAGAGTGAACAAAAGTCCCAGTGGTAGAGCAAATTAGGTAATGTTAGAAGTGCCTCAGCAGATCTTTGACTCTGTTGAGCAAATCTGACCCAGAATGTTGTGGACATTAGGGAGGTTTTGCAAGATGGAATTTTTATTCTCAATTCTGTGTATTTCATACCCTGCCAGTCTTGTAGCTCTGGAAAGAAGTGGATAGAAAGGTAGAGTTTTGCTCAATTTCAGTTGTCTGTTTTCTCCCGAGAACTAGATCCTGGAACATTATCTGGTCGATGTGATTTAGATCTAGCACTTGTTCTTATATACATGGTGTTCGTTGCAGCCTCCATTTTACGTAAATAACAGTTCAGGCTCTTCTTTCAATAGTAAGGTATTGGATCAGTGGAGCCTGATGGCATAGCTGTGAAAAGGGTAGTAGTTCATTGCTGTGTAAATCAGTGATACACATTTGAAGAAATATGGTATGGGTTCATTTTAAAATGGGACATTTGGACCAAAACCCAGCTTATTTTAAAGAAAATCAGATCTCTTTTCAGACTCAGTTCAATTGCCGTTCTTCTTCTCTTGCTACCTTGTCATTTTCCCTTCCTTAATTTTCCTGTGTAATGTTTCTTGTCTTAGACTTGGGAACTCTGTACTGTGCGATATCTGTATCGTGTTATGTTGTCCGCTCTTGATCCATTCACTTTCTGTCAAGCTGTAAAATTACAGATTCTCTTTTTTAAAAAACACCATGAAGGTGTCTGGTATCTTTAGCCAAATGAGCTTGCTGTCCTCTTTGTAGTGCTGCTAAATCCTTATTCACTGGGGAGTGAAAGAACAGTATAAGCATTTAGTGGTGGCAGGTCATATGACTAGCTTTTCCTGCTCTTGTTTTCCATGTAGTAATTACTCACAGTCGTTTCTAGTGTGCAGGCTTAAGAGCAAATTTATTTGAATTGCTTTTAGGACATTGCCTGTGTATATATAGCTTTAGCTGATCAACGTGGATCTGGAGAGAAGAAAAAGTTTGCCTCCCTTAAAAAAGACAAAACCTGTCACATTAATTGATCTGTTTCAAACTGCATTGAACTGTATTTTATTGATAGATCTTTAAAGATTAAATTCTACTTAATGTAAAAAATGTTTGTCTTTAGAAGATAAATATTGGGTTCAAATAGGACAAATATCTGCGATGTTGAACTAGCGGGTGAAATTCTGTGGTTATCTTGGCAGTAGAGCATGTAATGGTTCCGTCTAGCCTTAAGGAGTTTGAAGGCAAGGATAGGTTTCTACTGCCATCTGGTGATACTTTTTCATAAACCAGAAATTTGAGGTTGCATAGCTCTTTAGATACTGTCATACTCAATACTGTGTGCTCAAGGAGGGAAATGTAATCCTCATCATCTTCTCCAGAGGATGAAGTTGTCAAGAAAAAGTATCTAGCTGTGAAACAATTAAAAGCACTGAATGTAAACTGAGTTACTGTCATTCTTAAATTATAATTTTATTGTTGTAGGAAGTGTCAGGAAAACCAAACCCAGAATGTTTGAAGCTACGAATACAGCTATGCCATATTCGCTATTCTAACAGCTCAAGTTAGAAGTCTGAGCTTGAGATAAATAACTGATTACATACACACACCAACATGAACCTGCATGTAATACTATAAAGTAATAAAGACTAGTTAGTCTTTGAAATCTTTTTTTTTTTTTTTTAATATTTTAAGTACAGGGTCCTGGTTTGCCTAGACAAAATTTTTTTAAACAGTTTCAGTATATAGGAATAGATCACCTTACACTTTTTTTGACACTGGTCATCAGCACATTAGATTCAGAAAGTGTCTTGCCACTGGTAATACAAATTTCATGGCTGAAAACAATAGTGGAGTGTTGTACTTGGTATGGACCAGGAGTTAGAAGGGAACAAAATACATATTTTGCCCACGCGGTGTCTTTTTTGTCTGGGCAGGAAAAGAATCTAGAGATAAAGGAATCCTAACTAATTGCAAACTCTGGGGAGACCCGCACTTCAGTGGAGTTCTTTTTTTCCTTGTTCCGCTTCCTGTACCTACTGAGTTTCTAATTACGGCTAGCCTGTTTCCCCTTGTTCGTTTATTCCAGTCTTTACTTGCTTCTCCTCTTCTTGGGGCTACGGGGCAGTGTTGAGGGCAGGAAAGAGAAGGCATGTCCTAACTGTTTCATTTGGCATGGTGCAGAGTCCTGAGGCGTGCTTACAAAGCCCTCCTTGAACTACAGCATCTGTCTACTTTCAGAGCTGGAGGCTGAATATCACCGGTAGTGCGGTGGTGGGCCCAGGCTGACAGCTGTGCTGTGGCACAGGGCTCTGTCTTAGACCCAGCGCTGGTAGCCATCCTGCTTCTTGGGGTGCTAGTCATTACCTTACCTTACTGTCAGTTTGGTAGGTCTGAGTTCTCCTTGCTCTCTGTTCTTCTCTGGTCTTACAATACCTGTTATATCACAAGGATGAACAATGTGAAAAAATTATCCTCTGCAGATGAAGCATAGTCAGTTCTCTGTAGGGCGTGATATGCTAAAGATGTATATGCAAATAGCGTTTTACTGAAGAAAATTATTTTTGAATAATACTGCCTAAGTCCAAGAAAACAGTTAAACTGTGTAAAGTGTGTAGAGTCTGGTTTTTGTTGTTTTGGTTTTTTTCTTCTTCTTGCCCATGCCCCCAGCTTTATTTTGACCAAGAAAGGATGTGTTTTCTTAAAAGAAGGAAATACGCATATTTATGGTGCTACAGTAATGCCTCTTCTGAATACTGTGGAAAAAGTTTGTCTGCTTTGTAGCAAATTTGAGTTAATTTTTTCTTAATGGAGACAGAGCATGCTTTTGCATATACATATTTAGGAAATTGCAGGCCCTTTTAAGAATGAATGATATTAATTGGAAGAAAATGGTTGTCATGGAAAATTTTATTGCAATTATTTTAGGTTTGATAAAAGTGTCAGTAATGTAACACTGTATGTAACCTAAGTTGTATGCACTGCTCTCAGATTCATTTGTATTGTAAAATATTTCCCATTCTTTTTTAAAGGTATAGAGAAGACAGAGGAAAATAAACTAGGTGATAAGGATGCACATCTGAAAAATGAAAAGGCAAGCATATTGTAAGATTGAAGACCACTCAAAGCAGTCTTTTTATAGCAGGTTTGAAGTTGTTATAGACGGGCTCTTTCATAACAAGCTTTATTACAATGTATTTCATACACTTATAGTTCAGATAACTTTCCTCTGTCTCATTTTGCACTTAGCATCTCTTTATCTACGAGAGTCTTGGCCCCCCTTCTGTTATCCTTTTTATAGGAAGTTAGTCTTTTGTGACAGATTGATCAGAAATACATGAGGTTGCCACGTTTGGATAGTTACCAGGGTTTAAAAATGTTCTCAAACCTCTGTCACTGAACAATCAGTAGCACACAATCATAAAGTGAGCTGTTTCATATGAAAAATTACTTCATATTAGGAAGTTTAATTTTTGTTTTAATCATCTCCCTGAATTTGGTTTAACATGCACGTGAGCAAGTGCCACTGCAAGAATGGGAATGGATAGCTGTGGCAGCCCCAGCTCAGGCTGTGATTCTAAGATCCATTGAGTTGATTGATGAGTTGCAGATACTGCAAGTGTACTTCTGTCCCAGCTGCAAATTTCGCAGCCTTCCTTACTCTGACTCTGGTGCACGCTTCAGCAAGTCCAGTCAGGTTGCTCGAGATGCAGAAAACTGGTTTTTATTTTTTTTGTGGGGTGAGATAGTTTCCTACAAATTAAATTGGCTCATGGATAGACATGCAGCTGTGGGTGCACATGGATAGGAGTGGAACCCCTTTTTGTGATGATGAGGTGCTAATTTTTACTGGCTGCATCTAGTGAAATTTTCCTACATCCACATAAATTATGAAACTATGTCCTGGGAGTTGTTTTCTCTACTTCCAGCGATGTCATTATTTCTAGTAGAAGATCAGTTCTTCCTGGAAGCTGCTGCTTCTCTCTGTGGCTAATTGTAGTTCCAGCTTTATTATTCTGACTTGAGAATTAAATTGCTGTGTTCTTATTTTTGAACTTTGAGAAGAATTGCTTATTCCTGAGTCTATAATTACTTGAGTGTCCTAATTCAAATTCTACCGTGTTAAACAATAAAACTATTTACAGTTTGACTGGAGAATACACTTGAGTGAATTAGTTGTCTTTCTACAGCTCTTAAACGTTTGGTCCTTCTGTGATATTATTTTTCCACTTATGGTAACTTTTTATAGTGTCCACTTTCTGATTAGCAATTGCCAAGTCCAATTAATTTGTCTTCACTCAGAACAACCCCTATTCATTTTGGTAGTAGCAAAAGCTTAATTAACTACCTTTTTCTATTTACTTAGAACCCATTAATTGTACTTTTGCTGTGAAGTATGATCTCAAGCAGTCTAAGGCTTTTTCATCTTTTGACTCCATAGTTCTGAGGTTTGGGAATACGGGAACCGGGTTGAGGAATATTGCAAAACCAGAAAAAAAAATTATTGGCTTTGTCATTCTGGCTTGCTCAATCAATACAGATTGAATAGAGATGGACGATATCCTTTGATCAGTGAAAAATGTCGTCTTGTGGAATGGATGGGAGCCCTGCACAGCAGTAACTCATGGTTCTTTTGAAGTGAGAAGGCCTTAGTTTTTGAAATGGTAATGACAGCAGAGGTACTGAAGGAGACTGACTATGCTACAAGAGCAGAAAATATAGTAATTATGAGAGGCTTCAGTTACTTTTCAGTGGAGTGTGTGAATATTACACTTATGCAATGATGCCGAGACTAAAAATTAGGAGACAGCTGCTTTGTGGAACAATTAGAGAAGTCACAAGAGAAAGTGTTTTTTATTTGATTCTGTGTGAGATCAGGTTCAAAGTCTCCCTGCTGAAAGATACTCTGACAGGGACTATCATCTTTCCGAGGCATTAAAAGATAGATAAGTCACTACAGGAATGCTTCATTTCAGAAAAGGAAATTACATAAAAATGAAGGTGCTTTTAAAAGAAAATATATGGAATTTCCCCTCCAAAGTCAAAACATTTGTAGGTAGTATAGGGATTTATTCAAAACAGAATATTGGAGACTTAAAACAAATACTAAAATCTGTCCAGGAAAAAGAAGTATGGCTAAGCTACAGTATGAAGGAGACTACTAAAAAGTGTCATCATGCAAAAAGCTGAACTTACCAGAATTTGTATTCTTTTATAGTTGCCTCATTTGAGTAAGTTAAATGTAAATATACAATAGTATAGTCAAAATAAACTTTGAGAAACTGCTTGCAAATGCATCACTAGAGATACATCATTTTTTTCAAATGCCTCAGGAGTCGAAAGCTTGCCAGCTCCTGTAAGACCTCTTGATGATCAAGGCGTAAGAGGATTATTGAGGGAAGATACAATTCTGTATATCTGTAAATAGTTAAACACGCATTTACCTTGGGGAATCTTGGAAAGGTTGCCAGTTGCCATTCCAGAGTCCTTGTTTATGAAATCAAGACAGAGGATCTATCTCAGCTGAAGAGGTTGTAGAAGAAACTAGCAAAATAAACTGTAAGAAAATACTAGAGCCAGTAGCATACCAAGGAAATTTCTGAAGGAAATAAAGGACAAAGAAGTAGAATCGTAACATTACCATACAACTTCTTGCTTAATGCTATTTAATAGCATGCTGGTGTAAAGGTATCCAGGTACTATCTGGAGTAGGAAAGCTCTTCAGGGCATAGTGGATTAAACAGAATAGAATATAATACTTATTCATACACCTGATAGTACTTCTTCGGTGCAACTTTCATATATATTTTTGTTACATCTTACAATCTTGTAAGTTGTTTAAAGAAATTGGTGGAGGTCCAGTTGACTCAGTGTACTTGAATTTCCATAGCAGTCATTGTGGTCCCTTGCCAAAAGTTCTTTAATATAAACTAAGCTGTCATGAAAAAAGCTCTGAATATGGAAGCTAAAGATGGAAATGGATGGTCTCTTCTCCCTTCAGACAAAGGTCACTAACAACCTAGTCACTATGGAGGACAGGCTACTGGTCTAGATGCATCTTACAGTTGTTAATTTGCCATTTTTAGTGTTAATAACTAATACTATATTAAATTAAAAAAACAGTGGTGCTTTTGGATGTAAGCAATATAAATCAACAAAATAATCTTTACTGGTAAATACTTGAATTTTGTTTTATGTAATGTGGTTCCCCTAAACTGACTCTTTGTTTTGTTAGTATCAACATTTTTTTCATAGCATATCGCTTCCTTCAAAGCTTATCTAAATTAACTCATGTACACTTATTTTTATTTCTCCTAATAAGTTGAATAATGGGTTCACTAAAAAATTTCCAATTTTTCCAGGAGATTCATGATTCCACAATTGCCTTATTGAAAACATTTGCCAGCCCTGAAAAAAGCGCTGCTGGTCAGATAGTCAGGACAGTACATACTGATGAAATGCTTTGCTGTCAAGATAGCAAAATAGTGAGCTATTACCAGGATTTAGACTTGCCAACATGGGGATATAGAGAAAAAAATCTTTCAGTAGAAGCAAAAAACCTGAAGGATAGTGAAAAGAATATAGCTACTCCTCTTAAAAGAAAGCAAGATGTGCCTAGATGTTGTTCAGAGAAAACAAGAAGATTATCTGTAAAGACCTACACTTCTTCACATGAAAGAAGTTATAAATGTACTTCTGGACAAACAGAAAATTCTGAAAATTATCCTAGTGATATCAGGAGTTTGGGATGTGAAGAAAAAAAAGAATTGCTTGCAACTATAGAACAGGCAGTGGCTTTTGTAACTACTATGATATTTCAAGATGGTTCTTCACAACTCAACTCAGAGCAGGTTAGTGAATGACGTGTTTTGTTTAGAGTCAGTTTTGTAGAACCATTTGAACTGTGCATATGACTCTCTGGTAAACATAAAGCTGTGTTCATTGGGAGCCTAGAACCTGGACCAGTTTTGTGTATTAATTGCTTACCAAAATATAAATGTAAAATGAGGTAAACCTTAATACTTCTGACTACGTTTTATATTTAGTTACCAAGTACAACTTAAAAAAAAAATGAAACCGCTTGGGCTAAACAGGCGTTTGTATACTTAAAGTGAGACTGTTTGAATTAGAATATTTTTTCCTGCTTTTTACTGTCTGTCACTGTGGATTTTTGTTTCAAGGCTGAAACACTTGCATGCTCCTCTACTGTGTCAATGGTGTATGCAATAACTCTAGTGTACATAATAGGTTTCATATTGTAAGATATTTGGGAAATTTTCTTTATAGGATTGCATAAAATCTGTCAGAGGAAACAGTATTTTAATTATACTTAACAGGTCTTAACCTCATCAGTAAAAGGAGTTGTTGTGTTAGTGAAGAATCAGACTGATCACCCTTGCCCTCCCAGTTACTCTTCAATCGACTATACTTGGAATGCTAAGGAAAAGGATAAATTAATTTATTTAAAAACTGAATGGTCATCTCTTTGGGAACAAGAACAACAGGCTCACAAGAAATTTGCTTGGTGAGAGTATGTAGGAAAAAATACTGTTTTGCTTTACATATGCTTTTAGCAACAGTGATGTTGGTTACATGGCACAGGCTTAATTTCCTTACACATCAAGCTCATTGACTTTCATATTAGCTGTATTAGGTCTGTGTCAAGCCTGGGCTAATATAAAACAAATAAGAATAGACTATTCCTTTGGGCTCAGCATATCACTAACTGCAGCCCTGTGGAACTAGGTTGGGATTCTGGTAGGAGCTGTTTACATTCACCAAGAAATCCTTTATGAATGGCTTATTGACTATTTCGCACCAAAAATATGATTCATCCAGGTTTATCTTTCTTGTCTTCCATTTCCTGAATTACATTTCTTATCTAGTACATTTTTGATGGACATTATTACGGTAAACATCCTTTTTGAGCTCTGCTAATATTTTTAATTTTTTGAGCACAATAGGCTTTTTAATGGCTTTTGAGATCCCAAATGAAGTTTTCCTAATATTCACTAATAACGTTACATCAAAATGACAAGATAATTTTTTAAAGTAAATGCTTTCTCTATCTATCTGTTTAATAGTTGGACTAAATTAAAAAAAAAAAAAGTTGGATTATGTTTTAAACTTCCAGTTAGTATTACCAAAATCCATTTTTATTCCTTACTATTAACTTTGAAATAGTATCCCATAAAGGGAGAAATGAGAACTGAATCTGATTCTTAGATATAATAGTCTCATGTTAAAACTTCATTAGAATATTTTGACTTTCAGTAATAACTGCTTTATTGTAAACTGCTGAATTTGGGTTATTAAATTACAAAGCATTCTTTTTGAAGATGTTGGACTTGGTTGTTAGTTGCATTTCTGCCAGTGCTTCATTGTGACTTGAAATAAATCACTTCACTTACCTGTAGTTCTCTAGCTGTAATATTGGAGTTATATGACAACTAGTTTAATAACTTGTTGTTAGTTTGAATATAGGTTGTTCTGAACTGAGAATAACATATCAATAAAGCATGTACATATGAACAGTAAAAATTCAATAATAAACAAGTTGAATAAGTTATTAGCATTTAGATGAAACCTATAGGTAATTATTTGTTGTAAGAATGGTGCAGTTGTTTAATAGTGGATCTACACCGTATACAAGAATACTTTATGACCCACACAATTTCTAATATGTCCAAAAACTTGGTACTGTGGTTTCATACCACCAAAGATAAATAAACATGAAAGCTCTATAAAAAATTATTGCTTTTCTATATTGCCAAAATAGAGCTTATAAAAAAAAAGACACAAATAATTAGCAAAATCTATATACTAATATATATAATTGGTAAAATCTATTTAAAATAGAATGGATGTGGGAACTATAGACACTTTCAAAAGGAATGGAAAAATGTGACAAAGATTAAGCATTCTAGATTTAAATATTATATTAACACTAGGCAATTATGGCAATTTAGATTGTCTAGTAACTTTTAAATCAGGATTTTACAATACTGCATTAACTCAGAAGCTTCTGTGATCTTATTTGGGTATATTAAAGTATTATAGGGATGCCAGTTGCTGTTTCGGATTAAGATTGCATTTAATTTTGAGTATTAAATAAGGATTTGTTTTCTTTATGAATACATGATAAGGCATATCTGCCAGGATGTTTAATTTTTTATAGAATGAAGCTTCAGGAGTTATTGAACAGAGAATTTAATATTAAAATACAGTATTCTGTTTGTACAGGAATAAAGAAATTTCTTGTGTTAACTGTTTAGTATTAGGTGCTAATTAAGCATATAAAGTAAATAGATTCACTAAATCTACTAGCAATACAATGTGTGTTAATGAGCTACTTCTGTGCAGGCAAGTGTTGTTTCAAATGCTACATTGCAAAGTTCCAATTATTTGCTTTAATGCAAAAGATTTCCTGAGGACTCTACTTCAAGTTTATGGTAATGAAATCAGCTGGAAACAAGGTAACTATCTCATCTAATCTATGATCTAATCCTATGATGTCTGTGCTTTTGATGTTTCTGTTAAAATCACTAGGTGTAGAAGTAACTAGATCGGTGGTTAAGTATTGGAAATATTGGAAAACAGAGTTTTAGTACCATGGAAAAGAACACCCTTCTTGGGAGATGTTGTGACCAGCGGCTTAGCATGTCAAGATGATGTATTTCTTCTCAGAGTAGGAACGAAATCAGTGAATAATTTAAGGATAGCTTCCAGTGGAAACCAGAGCTCTAACAGAGTCCTGAGTATAGCTGAAAAGGTCAAACTGCTTCATGTTTCATGTTCTCTAGAAGAACTTTCTCTGCTCAAGAGGAAAGAGTAAAATAAATCCTAGAGGTGCTCATAGTTGTCAGAATTAGGAATCACTTGAATGAGTCCTTGGTTTTTTGATAGGAACAAATAAGGCTCTTTTGTATGGATTTAAAAGCAACTGCAAACAGAAGATATAAGATGTAAATATAATTTTTATTTTTTTCTTTGTTCTGTGTATGGGATTACTGCTGAGTGAATTATAAAAATCAGCGTGACCTTTCAGGAAGGATTCCCTCTACGGAGAGTCTTCAGCTTGAAAAAGTTTCATCAGTAAATCACAGTAAACTGATGATGATTTAGAATCTGGTGTGAAGATCTACACAAAAGACACTTAGCCCTGGGAATGGGAAGAAGAAACATGATGGTACTGCCACTAGTGACAGTTTTATAACCTGTACACACAGGAAATATTAAATCTAGGTTAGATCCTATCTGATGCATGGGATTTGAGTCTGAAGTTTCTAGTATCCAAAAGAAGTCTTGTCTAGGTTTTTTTTAAACGTTGGAAGTTGATGCTTCCTCACCCATTATTTCTGCTATGGTGGAAAAAACCAACCAACCAACCAAAAAAAACCCAAAAAACAACAACACAAAACCCCTACCTTTTTTAAGGTAAAAAAATCCCATCATTGTAAATCGATCAAACACTGAAATTTCTATCTATGTCATATTGACTGCAATCACTTGAGTGATCGCACTCATTCTCAAACTAGTGTACTAACCAGTGGACTACATACAGATACATTAGCCCTGAGTAGAAAAATATGGTATGCTTTGTCATTGGGATTCACTAATGTTTCGGAGTAGGAGGAGGACAGGACTTGAGTGCCATTTCACAGTCTTCAGGAAAGTGTGCTTTTATCTCCACAGACTCTGCTCTTCACTTCTTCCCAGCTTGACCCTGGTTTTTCTTCACTCCTTTCGGCTTTGTTCTGTCTCAGTTCCATGTGTGCCTCCTCCTCACCTTGAAGGTGTCATCCTTTTTCCAGGACTGAATTGGTGGCTATAACTCATTACTGCTACTCTCACCTTTGGTGAAAATTTTAGTTGGGAAGGGAGGGAAGAAGGATGGACGGATGGATGGTTGGGGGGTTTCATTCTTTATCCTTTTTCAGCTAGAGACTCTCTCATGCTCATTGTAAATAGAGATATGAGAAAAGGATCTTTGAGGTATTTCAGAGACTATTTGGTAAGAGGATTCTCTTCCATGTATCCTTGGTAAGATGTAGTTGTTGTTATTATTAGAAAAATCAGTGCTCATTTCATGCAGTCTTCACATGAGCTTGTGAATGTCCAGCATCACGCTAGGCAGAGCCTTCCTGCAGCCTCTGGGCGTTTTCCAACAGCCGTCAGCTGCCGAGTGTTACTGCCCAGCAGTGAGGCCGAGTTGCTTAGTCTGCCTCTTCACAATGCATCGTTTGAGTTCATGGCAAATCTGTCTGTTACAGTTGTCAAAGTTTCATGTAATTCCTGTAGGGATTACTTCCTGCTGAAAGAGCAGTGGAAATCCTGTGGACGCATCCAAAGTTTGGTTTTAGAGTGGATGCAGGGTTTGACATACTTTCTTAAGCTGCATGATTCCAAGGCAAAGACTGTCCTTCCAATCACAGAGAGACTCTCTTAGTAGTACTACCAGGAGGGTATCCTTGAGACAATTTCTGAGACTGTTCCTTAGCATCTGTTAGCCTTGGAGGTGAATAGCTGTTTGCATTCAGAGAAAAGGATAGTGAGCTACATAAAATCCTGGTATGAGATCATGCAGATGAAGTATCCTTCAGTTATCTGGCTACTCCAGCAGAGCTCAAACTGATTCAGGGGCAAGGTGTCTCCTTCCCTAACATCTGCTGAGCCGCCACATGAAGTTCTTTTCAGCAACAGTTATATCCGTGGGGATAAGCAAGCCTGGTTCGCTTTAGAATAGTCCTGCAGCTGTAACTTGCATTGTGGACATGAAAGTTTGCTTCCAGGTAACTGAGTCTGTAAGGTTGTGTAGCATGGAATTCTCTATACATGTACCTGTGGGTTGTCATTTGAACTTACTTAGGGGTTACTGAAGAGGATACCTAGATCTACCTTTGAATATATCACAAAGCATTCTAGTTACTAGTTTCTCTCTCCTCCTCTTTGTAGTACTACAGTACATAAGTTGAGATTGTGGTTGAAAGGGATATGAAACAGCACTAGGCTTGCTCCATCCTATATATCTATGTGAGCATGAGAGAAAGTGCAGTGTAAGCACGTGTGATCCTATAGGACAAAAGGTTCTGATTTTTGGGAACAATGCATTGTGCACCCATATGTGAATTCATATATATATTAAAGATCTCAGAAGTCTGATTGCTAGGAAGTAAATCTTTTTCTTCCCTGAGCCCTTATAGCAATTTTATGGATATCAATCAAGTTAACAGCAACAACAAAGCTGTACCAGAGGGAGACACTCACAAGAAAAACTTCAATTTGAAATTTTTCAGTGATAAGAAAGAGAGGCTTTTACAGTCAATCTTAAGAACCAAAGGTTTACTTACATCTTAAAACTTGAAAAAAAACCCAAACAAACCCACAAAAAACCCTCTTCAAAAATATTCAATATTGAGCTTACTCCTATTTAGTCATGATATTGACTGTTATGGCTGCTAATTCAATGTTTAACGCTTTCATAGTGTAAGTATTTGTCTATTTAGGATGTGTTTCTACAGGAAAGATGGGCAAAACTTTAGAGGTATTTCTCAGTATGGGAGGTAATTTAAATATTCTGATTGTCAGAAATAACTTCTTTTTTGTAGTTGCTGACAGTGTCGTGTTAGATCCAAGGATTGCAGCATGGCTGATAAACCCCAGTGACACAGTTCCCTCTTTTGAATCTTTAATACAGAAGTATTTTGAAAAGCCTTTTTCTATGGGAATAGTAAATACAGATACAGGCACTTCGAGAAATGCATCAGTAAGTAGTTTGCTTTAAATTGTTTGTGGTTGGGATAAAAGGGGAAGGAAATGATGAAAGAATTGCGTTTGCTTACAAAATATTGCAAAAAATGACAGATAATGCTTTTTTGATGGAAGAAAGTTATTATATTAATATTACTTGTTCAAAATCTAATTTGAAAGAAAGGGGAGAAGGGAAGGGTTTACTACCTTCTACCAAGATGGGATCATATTTTCCAGGAACAGCTGTAAAATTCTGCTTCAAAAACATAAAGTTCAGTAACAATTAATAATCTGATCTTTTTTCTTTCCGGTCTCCCTGCAAACTGATTTCCAGCTTTGCTTTCCAAAATGTCTAATGCCTTGTTCTCTAATTCCTGTGAACTTGTAGCCTGTATTTAGATAAGTGTTATTAACAATTTTGCTGAATTTCACAGCTGGTAAAAACACTACAATATAGGCTGATGAACAGGAGGGAGTCAAATGTGAACCTTCAAGCGTGTGTATGAAAAATCTGTGAATTTTTATTCTCAGTAAGAGAGAATGCGTGATGAACTTTTTGAGAAGCTATTCGCAGCACTATAGAAATGTCTTGCTGTCTGTTGAAACTTATTTACTGAATGTTATAAAATTTTGGTATTTGTATTTTGGGCCATGGTGATCTACTCTGGACACATTAGCCTTCAGAGGTTGTTTGAATGATGAAAATAGGTGTGCAACAACCTAAATGACGTTTTTTGGAAATCTTTCACTTTTCAGAAGCCTTGCTTCTTCAGACACAAGTATTGTAACATGATTATAGGGCTTCTAGGATACAAATCCACATTTGTCAAGTGGGCTTAAAGCACGGACAGAGGTCAGTTGTATCAGCACATACCCATCAGTATAGACATTTCTGAGAAAACCAGAGCCAGTTTACTTTAAAACACTAGCTGTAAACTGCAGTTGTTCAGAAGCTACTTCATGAATTAAGCTGTTAGTGTAGGGAATGGACAGGCAAACAGGCAGAAGCTATAAACTTCTCGGTTATTTCTATATGTGATGTCTCCTCCTGTGAGTCAGCATCCTTAATCTTGTCTCTTTCATTAGCTTGACTCAGTCTTTTGTTCTTCATGTATCACATCTATTCTTAGTTGTCATTTCTCAACTTTGTCATCCTGATTCCCAGCTCCGAGTTAAATATTGAAGTCCTATTTCCTTCCTGCCCTACTTCAGGTCTAGTTTGTTTCCTTGCCCCAGCCATCTCCACTGCCTTTATGCTGACTTGTTCACCCAAGTGCCGGTTAATGCCTCCCTCTGACATCCCACGATTATTCCCCCCCATTCCTTATGCAATTAATTTGTTCCCTGGACTTTCCCACTTTCTTTTTGGCTGCTCTCTTTGCTCAGTGAGTCCCAGTTCTTCCTGTGAATTTTAGCTCTTTGCCAGGTTTATCTCTTCAGCCTTCTTGCTCTGACTTTACTGGTAGGTTCCTAACAGTTGTCTGTATTCCCGGAGGGATCCCTGTCAGGTGATATGTCTTGTGCCCCACTAGTTCAGTTAAACTCCCTCTGTATTGTGCTAGTCTTTTCCACCCGGTGTAGTACTTGGAATGACTGCTATTTTATTTGGTAGCCTGCTAGTCACACACACACCTCTCTAGCACAGAATATGTGCTACTTGCTGCTTGTCTGTATACTTGATGCTGTGCCAAAAGGCTCAGTAAAAGGGGTCATAGTCCGTATACCTCGAAACCTTTGCTGAAACAGGTGCTAAACATCACACTGCTCTTGTCATTGCTGCATTTGCTGATGAGGAATCTTTGTGTCAACTGAAGCCTGTCGCTGGGCTTACTTCCACCTCCAGAATGCGATCAAGGAAGCTGTCTGTTGCTGAAATACTATTCACAGGCAGCTCGTTTGTTCCAGAACCAGTGGGTATGAACACGGTTTCTGGGAGAGAGGTTGATGGCTTTTCACTGGTGTATGGGCCTGCTTAAATTAATCTGTCTGGGGCAGAGAGAAGTCCTCACTGATAGGACTAGACTGCTATAAGACAAGGATGGCCACCAGTGGATCTAGGTATTTTAGCTTTGAAGAGAGCCCTCTGCGTCCTACCTTCAAGGGCCAAGCATTTCTCAGTCTCGCGGTGTTCAAGCCTGCTGTAGGCTGAGGGGAAGCCTGTACAGTAGGTGTCCGTATTGTCTACTCACAAATGACCAACACAAACAATGCTGAAGTTGTGTAGACTAATAGCCCTTGAGCAGATGGGGAAGCCGCGTGGGCTGTCAGTGGAATTCATTACTCCATTTTAACTCTTTTCTGCTGCTGGGTCTTTGCTGGGACATGCTTCCCGCTAACAGACATCAGCTTACTTAGAATCTGTTTAGTATTATGGGCTGTTAGCTTGAGTCGTATGGTCATTTCAAGATAAAAACAGCTATGTCCATGCTTAAGTGTGTTCTGAATGACTGCAACAGTAGTGCCCCTTTATTTTATGGTGTGTGGTAGGAAAACGTGTCTGCAGCAAAGATTACCCCAAAACTTGGGTAATTGTTTTTAGCGTGAAACATAACTTCTTGTAACTAATAGGTGTCTCCTACGCTTTTTACGCTTGGCACTTCTCTTAAAAATTAGTCAGACCAGTATGATAAAGTTCCCCTGATGGTTATTCCCCAGCTGTGTACCAGAATGCATGCCTCTGTAGCAATGATGTGATATAATTTGTCCTGATGTAAAGTAATTTTCAGTCAGTTCTGGTTCTATTGTGTTTGAGCAGCAACAAGTAATTTGGATTCCTTCTGCATTCTGTTTGGATCAAATAATGGATAAAGCATTGCCCTTGTCATTCTGCATCTGCTGTAATGCTTTGGTTCCAGACTTCTGTTTTTCTTCAAATAATGGGGCTGTTTTGCAAACAGTAGGCTGAAATTGTGAGTTTTGTGTACAAAGCAGATTTTTATACACTGTTTGGAGGATGGATTATGTTTACCTGTTGATTTACAGCTGACTCTTGCACTGTGAGGGCACAGGATCAAGTGTTTAGATATACGGGTGTCTTGGTCTGTGCCTACCCTCACTCCCTAGAAACACAACCAGCAGGTTCTGAGAGTCACCCTGAAGACAAGGAAGAGATAATTGCATCTAGCTCAGAGAGCAGTTCCTGCAAAAGACGCTGTTCGGATGGAAAGAGGTGTCCAGAGATACCTTCTCACAAACTCAGAAGGGTCCTTACCTCCCTGAAGAGGGAGGAAGATCCTCCCCCGTCCATTAATTTTTATATGAATTTAATTTTTTTTAATTTTTGAAAAAAACTTAATTTGGAGATCTGTTTAGACTGTATAGACTTTCCTTTAGGAAAGATGTTGAAGATTTCCCAGCCACTTTGATTATTCTTACCTGCTTTTGATTCAAAAGAACTACTGTCCTGTCCGGACAGATTAAAAACTTTGGAGGACCATGGTATTCTCACACCAGGCCTGTTCTTAAGAAAATATTCTTGGAAACAATTTCAGTGGTAATCTTTCTGGTTTAGTCCATAATTCATAGCTTAATGGCATCCAGTTTAGTAGAGTGATGTCACATCTAGTTACATTGCATATACTCTTCCAGATGATAGAATCTTGGTTTTGTTCTTTACAAAATATTTGATGTTTCATTCAAATGGAAGCATTGTCTTCATTTTCTATGCAATTTTAGAGGAGAGTGTAAATCTGATAGCAAGTAGAAATGTCCTTTTCTTTCCTTCTCATCACAGAAGGACCAAAGGAAAGATTCTGAATATATCAAATAAAAACCATGAAATTGTGAAATGGGCAGCAAAGTCAGTTTTGGTAGCATAATTTCTGAGAGCTTACTCCGGTAAGGAAAATTCTTTCTAGCTCAGTTTGAGTGGAGAAAGCAGAATATATTTCTTTTGGAGCAGATTTTATCTCCCAACTGTAGGTATTTCATGAGAGTAGTAAGAAACCTGTAGAATAGTTGCAGGTCTGTAGAGGAAAGAGAGACTCCCTCTTAGTGTTCCATCAGCTCCAAGATAGGAATGCAAATAATAAAGTGGGCATAGAATAATTAGGATTCCTTTAAAATACACATAGGGTGAATGATAAACCTGAAGATAGATTGCTTACAAGATGCCCAAGGAGCCCTCTCAGTGCTTTTTCAATTCAGAAGCTTTCCATGTGATTTCATGGCCATTTGGTTTCCTGTCAATATACTTTTTTTTAAAACTTTTTTACTATTCTTGACAGAAAGATGTAATTCGCTTGGGAAGCAGATTTTAAATTTATTTTCAACCCTGCCTATGTGTATTAATCTAGTAGAAATGATCTTGGAATACCCTGTTCAGCAAGAATCTAGCCAAATGTAGGTCAGTCTCCAGCAATGTGACTATTGAGGAAGAAACAGTGAGTATTGCCAGATTATCTTCTAAAGTGGTTAGGACTCTATTGGCCTCAAAATTGATTTCCGCTCTGATGAGTCCTGTATGTGATGTACACTATACTCATGTTGTCAAACATAAAATAGTAAGCATAGGCATCCTGAAGGTCTACTTGCTATTGATTCCCGCCCCCCCCAAACTATCATGGACAGGAATCTGCAGTCAGTACTGCACTGTGTCTGGGATAATTATCTTGCATTCTGGGTTTCTGTACTTGCTCAAAATGCCATAGTCTTACAGGATTTAATGCAGGTGTTCCCTGTCAGACTTCTCTTGTCAGTTTTTCCTTTCACGGATTTTTTTTTTTTCTTCTTTTTTCCTTCTCATTTATTATATAAAACCATAACTATACTAGAATCTTTCTTAGAAGTCTTAGTTACCCTTATTAAAACACTGCCTTATGTCAAATGAATCTCACATCTACCTTTTTGGAAAGTCAGATGCTGATCTCAGGGTATGGAACTCTAGAGGATCTCACTAAATTGAGTGAGCATAAATTGAAAGTAATACATGCAGAGAAGTTTCAATTTACAAAGAGATCTTGGAATCACTGTTGCCAGTTTCATGTTGGTTCAATGTGTAGCAGCAGCCAAAAAGCCAACAAAAGGAAAAGTATTGAGAACAAGAAAAGGGACATGACTTTTTTGCCATAGAAAACCTTGGTGCACCCATGTCTTGAAGCTGTGCAGTTTTGGTCTCTGCATTTCAAGAAAGGCACAGTGGGCCTCTGAAAGGTCAGAGGATGGAACGGCTGCTTTATAAGGAGGATGTGGAAAAATCTGTGGTTATTTAAGACAGAGACAGAAAGACTGAAGGGCACTATACTAGCAGTTTTCTAAATTATGAAGGCAGTGGATAAAGCGAATGCAGCGGTACTATTTGGCAAATCCTGCAGTACTATAACTCTGAGTGATTTGATGAAACTAGGAGGAGATAGGGTTAAAAACTGATAAATGTTTTTTGTTTGTTTTTTTTTTTTTAATGTGGTTAGCAATGAAGTTGGCAATCTAGAAATAAACAAGAAAAACATTTTTTAAGCAATCAAAACCTGGACTGTCCCTTAGAGATGCTAGTCTAACTTAATGAAAAAGTTTTCTAGGCTGCAGATTAAGCAGGTTCCATTAAGCCAATTGTTCTACACCTAGTGTACATGAAAATAATTGATACGTGATTCTCTTTATAAAAACTGTTGTGTTCTTCTCCTTCAACTTATTCTTCTAAACTAAATAAACCTGATTAATCTCTTTCTCTGTAGGTAGCATTTTCTAAACTTACTATTATTTTTGGTTCTCTTCTTTAGCCATTTCTTAATGTCTGTCTGAAAGTATTGTGGCCAAATTGCCCCAATATTTCACTTGTATCCTCAGAAGCATTTATCAACACAGAATAAATGCCTCTTTTAACACAAATAACCCTTATTTTAATTTCACTGTTTTACATAAAAAAGTAAGAACTGTCATAACGTATCATACTTAATTCCATGTAACCTATTTTCCTGCCTCCAACACAGACCAGTATGTGATTCTTGGGGAAGAGTATATGGACAAGCAAACGCATAACTTTAGTCCTCTGGAATGCTGTCCTAGGTTCTATGGTTTGTGGCCCAGGAATTTTATGGGACAGCGCTAGTGTTTTTGCACTTAATGGCTTGGATGTAAATTTATTCCGTAATTTTGATTGTTCAGACATCATTGAAGATACAGGCTGCAGGAAAGAAAATCTACATCTGCAGCATTTTTCACATTCCCATCTTCACAGGAATTTAGTAATGAAATCAGCACTTTATTGTTTACATTTTGAGTATTAGCATGGTAAACAAATTTAATAGGTTGACATTAAGTTTATTTTTAGTGATCATATTCTTGGAGCTAACGATCATATTCTCAGTGTCCGTATGCATTTCAAAATGGTCTTCTAGCCAACTGAATGAGGTGGCATGGCTCTGTGCAGAACACCTCTAGAACAGAAGGGAAAGAAGTGAATCGTTCAGGCGCAGAAGAGCAGCAGTACTGATAGGAGAAAGAAAAGTGCAAGGAATGTTTTCATAATTTTACAAGTAGTAATAGAATTCTGGCTTCAGTGTCAAAGGCACTGTAGTGATACTATTTCTCCATACTCGGTCTGTGCAAAATGTAAATAAAGGAACAGGTAAAATCTTGAATATTCATGATCTGTACTGCTCTGTTCATGAATTGTGTTTGTGACAGGTCTAAGAATATTACTAAAATATTAAATATAACAGGCTACCTACAGAAAAAAATATTGTTTAATCCCTTTAAAAATAGATAGTATTCTAAATATTTTTATGTTAGCATTAAAACTATTGTTTTTTTTTTTTTTTATTTATATCAGTATCAAAACTTACGTGTGAACTTGGAGAAGCTTTATAATGTAATGATGTACCTTGCTCGTGACTTACAGGTAAGATATAAAAAGTAGTTACTCAGATATAACTTCAGAGGTATTATCATGAATTAGAGAGTTAGTGATGTGCTTCTCATTCAAATCAGACTCTCTACTCGGGTTAAATAGAAGGCTTCAATCCTTACTGGTTTACAGTGCTGGTCAACATTTAAAATAAAGTTGCCCATCAAATTTGCCACTTTTTCCAGAAGGAGGAAGTGGTTAGTCTCAAGGTTAATCTTTAGAAGAAACTTTTCCTCTGCAGCAGTTAACTAAATATTTAAATGAAGATTCTAAGAACAGGAAATGGTCAGAATATTGTGACTTTTCTTTTGGTATTTTAAAGCTACATGAAACAGTCTAAAAAGTGTTAACAGAGTTAAAACAGAGTATAGCTGGGTTTTTTCAATGTATTCCTTGGGTACAAAATAAAAGCATATCTTTTGCTCTAGGTTGTATTAGCCAAACACTGGTCAAACATTGGAACAGGCTTCCTAGAGAGGTGGTCAATGCCCCAAGCCTGTCATTGTTTAAGAGGCATTTGGACAATGCTGTTAATATGTTTTAACTTTTGGTCAGCCCTCAAGTGGTCAGGCAGTTGGACTAGATGATCATTGTAGGTCCCTTCCATGTGAACTATTTTATTCTATTTTAGCCCTTATTGCAGTTCAGAATACATCTCAAGAAGTCTTTTAGTGTTTTTTTTGTGTGTGTGTGTTTTTCTCCCTGTAGTCATATACCTGGAAAAGTATCAGAATTTAGGGATATGCTCAGGTTCTGGTGGGAGGTACATCACAGAATACTAGGGGCTTTCCTTGAAACTGATGGTGGCAAGTGTAGGGCTTAGACCGTTAGTTGATGGAGCCATATTAATCTGGATATCTAAAAGTGGCCCAGCAGTATGATGAAACAATCTGTGAAGGAACGCAACAGGGAAACACCAAAGGCACAGAAACACTGAGAGCCAGCCTACAGGAGGAGTTTTTAGACAAGTATTGCTGTCTGATGGCTTCAGTGGTTAGAGAAAAAACAGACTTCCTGTTCTTTATAACTAAATTTGGTTCATAACCCTATCATCTTTTATTTGCTTCCTAATGAAAACAGAGTTATGAATTCTGAATGATTGCTTAATTGTTCAAGTGAATAAAGAAAAAGGGTAACTGTATGTCTTATTATAATGGAGCTTGCTCTAAAAATAAACTGTTTAGAAAAATGAGGTATGTATATTTCTTTATTACTATTCCTGTACAAAATGATTACTATTACAAAATGTATTACTATTCCCCACAAAATTAAGTGCTAATGGACTACGGTATTGAGATACTATAATTCACACTAAGTGGTATTTCACTTCACAAACAGTGTTGTCATATAAAAAGGGATTATACAGAAGGTGAAATACTGCTTACTGGAAAACAGATCCACATAATGACACTGCTATATGTTTTAAGATTAACATTAGCTGATACTGAAGAATTTAGTTGTATCTTGCTTTACAGGTTCAAGGTTTGTGGAAATTATTTTGCACATTAGAGCTTCCACTTATCAAAATTCTGGCAGGTATGAAAGTTCAGTTCAAAATATGAATCTTCACTATTTTCACACAAGTGCTGACTATGCTCAAGTAGAATGTTATACTTCAGAATACTAAATGTTATCTTAGCCTCATAACAGCTATGTGAGTGTGAGTTTCCATTTTACAGTCTAAGAAGCATGTAAGATCAAAATTGTCAATTGTAAGTGTACTCAGTATATAATTGTATTTACAGTGATGGAAACACACAAAGTACATGTGAACAAACAAGAACTGAAAAAAACATCAGAGATTCTGGGGGTAAATTTTGTCTTTATTTTTCTCTTTTGGAAATTGTATAGCATCATCTTTCTGCTTTTACTGAGGATAACTGATTAAAAAGAGGAATCTTTTTGTTTTGTCACGTTTTACGTGGCCATTTGGGATTTCTAGTATTTGTAATATTATAAATATAACTAATGATATTTACATTTTAGGATACTTCCATGTAGGCAAGCAAAAAAGAGACATTTGCTTCATTAGCCTTGCTCCAGAATTGAGATTGCTTTGCAAAATGCACAGATCCTTTCGGGTTATGTGTTATAGAATAAAAATTGTAATAACTCTTTCTGAACATACAGTTATCAGTAACCATCTTCCTGAGAAGTGATAGATATTTCTGTCTCTCTTTTTAAACAAAACACTATTTACAACTTACGTGTTCTGGGAGTTCTAAGTTTGCTATTTCCCCATTGATAAAAATAGCTACAAGGCAATCCTATTTTGTAGCATAAAATCTGACTAGATAATGATAGTGGTTTGACAGATTATTAATTTAACAGAATAATTTCTGTAGCTCTGTTTCTCACAGGTCTCTATAGTCTTCAGTAACCTAAATTATTTTCCCATAAATTTTCGTACTTTTTACTACAGTAAATCCCATTCTCAGATCATGAGGAAATATAGATTAAAGAGCATGTAAGCAAACTACTAAACCAAATGCTGATAGCCAGCAATGATTACACATTATCAAGTACCCTATTTTTAAATAGAAGTCCAATATACTCATTAACCTAGGAAAGAGCAGATATTGAAGAAAATAATAATGTAAACAGAATAATTCTGATGTACTAATTTATAGTTGCGACTCAAAGAGCTTGAACAGGAAGCTCATCAAGTTGCTGGAGAACAATTCCTTTTGACCAGCAGTAGTCAACTCAGAGAGGTAATGTTATTACTACTATTATTACGTAAGTTATAAGTTCTGTAAATTGTTATTGATACAGAAGAAATGTAAAACATTTAAAATTGTCCTTATAACTTCAGAATTCTTTCTCTTTGATATGATTTATCTTATTTTCTGATTTTAATGGAGGACATATCAGTTTTTCATGAATCTGGCAATGTTGGATAATCTGTATTTGAATGTATTTACATAAATTATGCATTTGATTTTAGTAAACACACTACTTTTTCAATAACTCAAAAATAAAGATTTGATCTTTTCAATTCTGTGTTAGTCCTCTTTGCTATAGCATGCTCTATTTTCCTTGAAATCTGCTTTCTAGACTTAAGTTCAGACACCAAATAATTTTCCTTTAAGTTTCAGCACTTGAAACACTGAAACATTTCTCTTATGTGTTTTTTCTTACTTCAGGTACTATTTGAAAAGTTAAAACTGCATGTGCTGTGTGAGAAAGTTCACAGAACTGAAATACAACAACTTGTATCTACCTCAGAAGTTGTGGTGAGATGGGGAGGGGTTTTAAAACCATCTGCATGATTTAGCAAAAATTCTAAGTTATATTCCAGTGAAATTGTCATTTGGCTAAAGTTTTCCTAACAGTCTTGATTTATTTTTGTGTTGTACTAAACACACTTCATTTATTTATGCCAGAAATAAAGGTTACACTCCATGAAGGGAAAAAATGAACTAGCTACTGAAGCTAAACTTTAGCTATTAACCAGGTCATACATGCAGTACCATCTTCCTCAAAGGAGGGAGACTTACTGGCCAGAGTTCGGTAGCTCAGTACGACTGACTGGTTGGGTGAAAGAGACCACTGGTGAAAGACATTAATGTAAAATCTGCAGGTGAAGGAAATAGCAACCCAGAATTTCTCTTTGCCATCCGGAGATTTGGGCTAAAACTATGTTGTCATCATTTTATGCACCCTTCATTCATTCATTCATGAGGTAAAGAGGTCTGTAGGAAATTGATACCTGTGGTTTGAATTGGGAGTTTTCACTTTCTTTGTATGGTCCAGTGTTTTACTTGTGTGCATTGCACAATCATTGAGGTTGGAAAAGGCCTTTAGGATCATTGCATCCAGCTGTAAACCTAGCACTGCCAAGTCCATCACTAAACCATGTCCTCAGGCACCACGTCTACCTGTCTTTTAAATACCTCCAGGGATGAAGACTCAACCCCTTCCCCAGGCAGCCTGTCCCAGTGCCTGACAGCCCTTTCGGTGAAGAAATTTTTCCTAATATCCAATCTAAACCTCCCCTGGTGCAACGTGAGCCCATTTCTTTTTGTCCTGTCGCTTGTTACTAGGGAGAAGAGGTGGACCCCCACCTCGCTACAACCTCCTTTCAGGTAGTTGTAGAGAGCCATAAGGTCTCCACCGAGCTTCTTTTTCTCTGGGCTAAACAACCCCAGCTCCCTCAGCCACTCCTCACAGGACTTGTGCTCCAGACCCTTCGCCAGCTTCGTTGCCTTTCTTTGGACACGCTCGAGCACCTCGATGTCCTTCTTATAGTGAGGGGCCCAAAAATGAACACAGGATTTGAGATGCGGCCTCACCAGTGGTGAGTACAGGGGGACAATCACTTCCCTTGTCCTGCTGGCCACACTCTTCCTGATACAAGTCAGGATGCTATTGGCCTTCTTGGCCACCTGCGCACACTGCTGGCTCATGTTCAGGTGGCTGTCAACCAACACCCCCAGGTCATTTTCTGCCGGGCAGCTCTCCAGCCACTCCTCCCCCAGCCTGTAGCGTTGCATGGGGTTGTTGTGACCCAAGTGTAGGACCCGGCACTGAGCCTTGTTGAACCTCATACAGTTGGCCTCGGTCCATTGATCCAGCCTGTCCAGATCCCTCTGCAGAGCCTCCTACCCTCCAGCAAATCAACACTCCACCCAACTTGGTGTCATCTGCAAACTCACTGAGGGTGCACTCAATCCTCTTGTCCAGATCATTAATAGATCATTTTGTTACGATAATGACAGTAATGGAATTCCTTCTTAGAAGAGAAGAAGCCTCTGTGTAACTGCACCCGTTTCTGATTTGGTGCCACAATTGTATTGCTTTCGTTTACATGGGAGTCAAATCAACTCATTGCTGAGAAGAAAACATCTCTGGGGAAGGTGGAAAGGTAGTATTTTTTTCTCATGTGTGAAAGAGGAAATTCAACTTTTTGGGCCAAGAACTACCAGATATGATCTCTGAGGTATTGTCAACAGTATAACCACACACTACTCAAGGAGAAGGAGGTTTCATAGATCAAATCTAATCTTGGAGAGTGTAATGTAATCTTGGAGAGTGACAAAGAGCCTTGGGAGATGGGAGGGATCAATGAAATAGAATGCATGTCATCTTTTTGTGGGAACATAAGATTTGTTGCAGTAATCAAAGCAATGCTTTTATCTAGTCCAGTACTCTCTTTCCAACAATTGCTGAGACTTGGTTATTTAAAGGTAGGCTGAAACTTTCCGATAGATAAATACTAGATAATTAATCTTGAGATGTTGTCTCTCCCTGGTAGCAAGAAAAAAAACTTATGCTTTTAAATCTCCATTCTGGTACAGTTGCATCTATTTTTCATCCTTAACTATTGTAGTCCCAGATATTTTTGTTGTACTTATAAATACCCAATCTCTATTTTAATAATTTCATTCTTTTTCTTAACAAAATTTTATGGCAATCTACAGTCAAAAAGTAATTGGAAATATGTTTTCTTTTATTGCTTTTGAATTTGACAATTTCAATTTTTCTTGAAGGTCTTCTGTAACATATTTTAGGGGATGAACAGGAGAAATTCTCCTGTTGGATTTTGTGTGTATTATTTTGTATACTTTTATCATGTTCTCTCTTGCATTGATGCTGTCTAGCCCAAAAAATAAAGAAAGGATCACAAGTACCACTCCCCCCTCCATGCCCCAGTGTTTTCAAAGTTGTTGTGGAAAAGTTTTTGTCTGCATGTCTCTTTGTCCCTGTCTGGGACAGGAAGGGAAATGAAATGGGAAGGGGTGATCTCCAGCCCTCCTGCTGAAGGCAGGAAAGAATGGAGGCTTCCTTGGGCCTAGGGTGAGATTGCTTGAAGGACATTATTCTTTAGCCAATATGTTGTCCATTCAGCTTGGCAAGAAAATTTTTTCCTCCAAAACTTATTCTGTTAAGATTGTTAAATAATATAACTTAACAGAAAAGTGTACCATTAATTCACATTCTTTATTTTGCAGCTAAATAAGTTGCAAGATCTTCATCCTTTGCCTAAGATAATTTTAGAATACCGTCAGGTGAGCTGATATGTTTCACATAATGTAGTTGCACTGAAACAAAATTAGCAAGAAAGATAACATGTTCACAGCTAAATAAATAAAAGTTGGCTCTAATGTAAATTAACTCAAATATTCATTTAAATTTTGAAGTTGTAGGTATTCTTAAGATTTTTTTTTTTAATTTAATGTTTATACTTCTGTTTTGCACTAAGATTATAGCTAGCAAACTGCTGCAAAAACAATTGGAAAACTTCACTGTTAATTTTGTCTAGGGCTATAAAGCACAACTTAGGGCAAAACATCTATTTTTTGAGTTCTGAAGAGATACTCGGCAGAAAGTGGAGATAACTAGTTATGGTTTTTTTTAGGTGATGAGCCTCTTGAAAATCTAGTTAGTCTGCTCTCACACTTAATGTTTCGGTGTTCAGTGGATGAGTTAGTTTTGTAGGTTTTTTTTGTTTGTTTGTTTTGGTTTTTTTTGTGTGTGTGGCTCTTGTGTAGTTTATTGACCTGGGGATATAAGATGTAAAAGAATACATTCCAATAGTTCATTTACTAGTATCTGCAAAGACCTGGCTTTGGGGTTGTCGTGGTTTAACCCCAGCCAGCAACTAAGCACCACGCAGCCGCTCGCTCACTCCCCCCCAGTGGGATGGGGGAGAGAATCAGAAGGGTAAAAGGGAGGAAACTCGTGGGTTGAGATAAGAACAGTTTAATAATTGAAGCAAAATAAATTAGAACAGTTAAATAGGCAAAACAAAAAAACCGTGCACGCAAACAAAACAAAACAAGGAATTCATTCACTACTTCCCATCGGCAGGCAGGTGTTCAGCCATCCCCAGGAAAGCAGGGCTCCATCACGCGTAACGGTTACTTGGGAAGACAAACGCCATCACGCCCAATGTCCCCCTTTCCTTCTTCTTCCCCCAGCTTATATATACTGAGCATGACGTCACATGGTATGGAATAGCCCCTTGGCCAGTCTGGGCCAGCCCTCCCCCCGGCTGTGCCCCCTCCCAGCTTCTTGTGCACCCGGCAGAGCAGGGGCAGTTGAAAAGTCCTTTACCACTGTGAGCGCCACTTAGCAACTACTTAGCAAGAACAAAACGTCAGTGTATCCTCGACATTGTTCTCATCCTAAACCCAAAACACAGCCCCATACCGGCTACCAAGACGAAAATTAACTCTATCCCAGCTGAAACCAGGACAGGGGTGTAACCGAGCACTTTCCTAACTTATGCTAATAGGTCAAGCTGTTAGTGAGTATAGAATAGAATCATAGAATTGTTAATGTTGGAAAAGACCTTCAAGATCATCAAGTCCAACTGTTAACCTATCACTGCCAAGTCCACTGCTAAACCATGTCCCTAAGCACCACATCTACATCTTTTAAATACCTCCGGGGATGGAGGCCACCTGCGCACACTGCTGGCTCATGTTCAGGTGGCTGTCAACCAACACCCCCAGGTCCTTTTCTGCCAGGCAGCTCTCCAGGCACTCCTCCCCAAGCCTGTAGCGTTGCATGGGGTTGTTGTGACCCAAGATGAAGTATACATCCATTATTTACTAAGATAAGACTGTATTTTAAAAAAAGCCTACAAAACAAGTTAATATGCATTTAGAAATTAAGATCTTTCTTTAATTTGAAAAATCTCTTTTTTTATGAATAAGCATTTATCTAAACTTTTATGTAATTTAGGTTCACAAGATGAAATCAACTTATGTGGATGGACTACAAACATGCATGACAAAGGTAGAAATATAAAAAGTAGCCCGTAAAATATGGTATTTCAAATACATTATAAAAGGATGTGAAATGATTGCAGTGTTTACAGTTTAAGAACTTTTATATATGCAAAATTATAAAGTATTTCATTTTGTTTTTGTTGCACTGATTGCAGTAAGGTTTTATTACTGATACTTATATTAAATAAAATTTAGATGTTTGTCTTCATCCTTTTCTTTTTGGGGTTTTTTACTTTACTTGACTACAGGGATTTATTTCCTCGACATGGAATCAGACAGGAACTGTGACTGGCAGACTTTCAGCCAAACATCCAGTAAGTGAGCCTATTAGAAGATTTACATTTTAATTAGAATTAAAAATTAATATTATTTTTATAAAATATGTAATATTTTTAACACATGACATGTTCATTTTCATTTAAGTCTAGCAGTTGCCATATTGTATGTAAATGGTGGACAGAAAAAGCTTATTAAATGGGTGTTTAACTCTAGAACATTTATTCTTATGAATATTTTCTGTTATCTGTGGATGAGAATTTAATGTTATTACCTGAAGTTTACCTGAAGTAGAGGGGCAGAATCGTGAGCCATGCATGCACCCTCTAGACTTCTACTGAATACTTCTTTGTAATGAATTCCTGGTGTTCATGAACCACTCTTTGTAAAGGATCAGTGAGCCCTGGAAGGTACCCTGGGGATTATGGAAAAAAAAGGAAGCTCTTTTCTTCTGGAATTTGGCTTCAGACCTCATAGCAGCAAAGGGCTAAGCTGGCTATGCTGTTGCTCTGGAAGTCTTGCCAGATGCTTATATGTCTGTGACACTTGGGCTCTTTGTGCTTCCTCTCTTGTCTTTAGCTATAATGATCTCCATGTACATGGTTGTGGCTGGAATGTGTTTTATTTGACTTTCTGGACTGCTAGAGACTTGAGGGTTTTTTGCCAAAGTGGTCTTTTTAAGGTCATATTTGAATAAATTTTATTATACCATTTTATTTGGAGTTTAGGAAGCATATTGACCTTTCACTGTAGGGACTGGTGAGGGCTTTTGCATTCCACTTCTTTCACAGCCCATAGCTACATGGACGAGTGTGTAGGACCTGGAGTGGGAGGAGACAGGGTTGCAGACTGCTTCAGGGGCTCAAGTCAAGGCATAGGTGGGGCAATAGCAGTAGAAAAGTAGTGATTACCTGCCTGCAGAAATGTTCTGTTTACTAAGAAAGGTCATGTTTAAACCAATGACCTGACCTCTGGCCCTGTGGGAGAGGGGGAATAGATGCAGAAGTGGGACTTGGCTTATGAAGGCTAGAGGGAATCTGCTGTCCTTTTAACTTGTGCCCAAAAGTATTGTCAGTTCTTATCCATGCAGGTTTGAGCACTGCTCCACAGGTACTCGCCTTAAGCTTCATGGGTACAAATGGCTTTAGAAGTTTTCTGCAGTCTTGGGAGAAAGGCCATGGTCTTCCACAGCTCTGTCTAGGAGTAGAGATGTTAGACATAACGGTCATGTTGTGACCACTTTGCATGGGTGGGCTCATGTGTCTCCTTGCAAGTCCTGACTGGTATGGTGACTTTTGGAGTTCTGGCAGGAACCTGTCCTGGGAGGTTCTCAGCCTCACAATACTGGTGACTTCCTCAGCTCTTCTTTTACCTGTCTTCACAGTTCAGGTTTCATTTATATCTTCCTACCCTCATGGTATATATTTCCATACAATTTGTCATCAAACAATTTATAGGAAGTGCTTGTGCTTTTTCCTGAGTAAAAAACAGTGTCTGGGACTCTGAATTAACAATGGAATGGAGGAGCGTTACTGCTGCTCCCGCTTCTCATGCACCCAGATGGGGGAAGTGATGGGAGAGAATGGAAAAGATGATCATGAAGGTCACAGTTTGCCAAATATTCTGATGTGATGCACAGGCATTTACAAGTCAGAGCTGAACAGACAGCTGTCTTGAGCAACCGCGTACAATACAAGGTGACCTTTGGCCCGTCATGCTAAAAACAACAGGAAATCTACTTTTCTTAAAGGTTGTTTTTCTCCAAAATAATGCTGCTAAAGTTAGCATCCAGGGTTGCCTCAGGCTGGCTTTTCCTTATAGGGAAAAACATCGGCATGGCTTTTTTTGTGTGAAATGTTTATGGAACTTATACCATCTGTTTTTGAATCATTTATTGATATAGAAGATATACGGCAGTGCCCAGTCACTTTACTGAGTGTTAAAGGATTGGGAAGGTTCTTGCCAGAAATCATAAATATTGTAGATATTTTTGCAGTTACTGTGATGTTATGTCAAATTTTAGCTGAATATTTGCTGAGGTAGTTTATTTTTAACTGTCTTTTAAAATGCTTTAAGGAGTGATTAAAGCAGAAGATAAGTGTAAATTAGATCAAGTGAGAATTCAAATAGAAAAACCATCCCATTTCTTGCAGTGGTTGTGGGAGATGGGGTTCCAAACAAAGGTTTCTTTATCTTTCATTTGTTTTGTAAAGGTAATGGATCTATCTGTCGTCTTTCCTTTAAGGCATTAAATGGAGTCCAGGAGGGATTTGCTCGCAGGTTTAAGGGAAAATGACCAGATATTAGGTATAGAGCAGGATTTCTTTTTCAGATAAACTCTTCTGTGATCTTTCAGACAAATCTACATCTGATATATGGGTGATGTATATTTTTGGCTTTGTGTGGGTTTCTCTCAATAGATAAGCCTATTCACACGAATTTTTATGATTCTGTGTTGCAGCAACTTAGAGGGGGTTTCTTGGCAGAACTGTACTTCAGTGGCTCTCCATGTATACATCTATTTTAGTTTAACTGCGCGCTCCGTTTCTTCTCGTTTGCTTTCTTCTTCTACAATATGTGTGCTGCATAATCAATGCATTTTTCACAAGTAACAAAGTGTTATATAATAATATAGTACATCGTTAAACAGGGGCACATTTGATATTGTAGTCTGCTATAGCATTGTAACTGTCTATTTGCTACTCCATGAGAACCTGCATATCTGAAACCTAAAAGTAAATATAAACCCTAAAATTCTTCAGTCAAATTATTTCGTAATATATCCGTAGGCTAGTTATTTTTCCACTCTATGATGGATTGCTTATGACTATTAGGGGAAGTTAGGTTTATTATTTGAATATGTTATTTTAAATTAATTTTTGTATATTAGTCTTGTCTACGTTAGGATACTCCTTTATTATATTGCTCATAGGTAACTTTCCCATTAAATATATTTATTACATTCATAAAGAGTAGTTTATGTTCTCCAAACCTACCTTGAAATACCACTTTCCAGCCTCTCACCTTTTAAAGCAAAAATAAGTCATGACAGAGGTGGACAGACATAAAGCCAATTAAGATCAAGCCTCTTTCAGACTGAACAGAGAGAAATCCTAATTTGAGATATAAAGATTGTGTATAATTGGATGTTATAATTTGGTTTAAAATGTAAACTTCAGTGCTAGGATCAGATATTCTGTATTAAGGTTTATTTCCTCCAGGCTTCTGCAGCAGAGAGAACTGAAATGCTACTACTGAGTTTACACTTCTATACTTCAGAAGATGTTTGTATCATTAAACTAAAAGGCATAAAGCAGTGGGCTTCAGGGGTTGTTTCCTTCCTTTTAGTAACAAAAAGTTATGCTGAAGATAAATTTTTTTTGCCTTCTCAGACCAAGTGGAAAAAAAAAAAAAAAGCATTCCTATTTCTCCCCAGGAAAAATGCTTTTACCAGCTTGTCCAAAAAGGCAAAGAAATAAAATAATATAACCTGTCAATCAAAGAAGCATGTTAACCTTAATTTGGAAAGCAGGAATGTAATTTGAAAGAGAAACTAATTAGAGTATGTTGAATGTTAATGTGCTCAAAAAAGGACCATAAAACCCCCTGAAATATTGAATATACCTCCATCTCTCCAACAGATATAAGTAATATTTTCTGAGTGTGAGTGCATGATAGAGAATTGCATGCTTGTTTATTAGAAAATGTGTGTTACTAATAGTGTTTGGAATATGAATAATAAATTACCCATCTGGTTTTCATTCTAATGGGGGAGACAATCTCTTGAAGTAGAGACACCTTTGAGCAATTGCCATCAAAAATGAGTCTGCTGTGTCAATTAACTTAGCAAACCAGTCTTTCTGATTATCCACACTGTATCTGTATTACTTGTCTTCTGGGCTGTCTTCTGGAGTGAACGGACTAATTCTCTCTGAGACAAAGCTCGAATGCAGTTTCGGAATAGTTTGGGGATCGTTTATGGACAGTGTGGATGAGATGCTGCCTGTTTGTCTCCCTTTCATAACATTATCCCAACAGGTTTTACATCCTTAGCATACCCGCATGCGCACACCAAGCAAGGCGGGCTGTCAGAATCGTGCTATCAAAACTATAGTGACAGCCCTCAAATTTCAGGCATTTTGTCTCAGGCCTCATTAAGGCTACAGGCTGATTGGTGATATTACCAATACTCTTTCTGAAACGTTGTAGTCTATAGTCGCAATTGGACTCCAGCACAGAGTGTTCTACAAGGTATTTCAGTAGTGGTGAGCTGCTCTACAAATCTGAAGTGTCCTGTTTTTCCCTGTCCCTTTCCTTCACAGCTTTTAGAAGGCTTTGGCAGAGCTGATGCAATGTAAGGAGCCAGACACCAAGTCTGGGAGCAGGGATGTGGTCACATCTTTTTTTTTTCAGAAACAAACCGATACCTTGGCTGCTTTTGAAACTGCACTATTAGGATATAATTTTTGTAAACTTGTTTTCTACACTGTCCTACTGAAATGAATGTTGACTTAAAATGGACAGACAGTATGGGTCTTACATTTGTATCGATCTTGAGTGTTTTCTATTTTTTTAAAAAGTATGTTTATTGGAAAGCACTGGGGATAGAGACAAGACAGACATATTACGGGTTCGTATAAAACATCTTGTCAAAAGTATTCTATAATGTCATCTAGGCTAACAAAATCATTTTTAGGTAAGTATGCTCTGATGTGGGCTTCACTGAAATAACAGTAAGATGTCTTAACAGAGATGAGAATGTCTATGCGTTTTCTTGGACCTATGCATCAAAGCAATTTAGTTTCATATTTTCTAGTCAGTATAAACAACTATCACTCAGATGAGCTGATATGCTATTAGAGAAAGTCAGAGCACATGCCGTTTGTTATGGCTGGTCTGTGTTCTCTGAGTATCTCTTGCATTCAGAATGTATTTTTGTGCCATGTTTCTTTTCAGTATATTTATTCCAATACTCTTGAGTCATATGCTGATTATGACTGCACTAATAGCACTAAAATAGTATGTAATTCTATGAGTATTTAGGGTTTTGATGTTTTTAAAATCCCTTCTGTTGTCACTTTATTTTTTAGAGGTATACTTTAGTGAAGGCTTTAGCATTTAAAGAAACCATATTTACAACGTCGGAGACAGAAGTTCTCTACTTCCTCTCTTTCTTCCTCACTCATCACAGTTTTTTGGTTTATGATAGGGAAATTTTACTTAAAAATGAGTGAATGAGCATGTTGAGAAAACTTTAGTTCAATTGCATTCATGATGAAAATTTACACTATGTTAACATTACAATAGGATGTTCTTCATTATTGGTGTGACAACTGCAGTATGAAAAGTCACTGTCAGTCGTATCATAACACTCATGTCTGATGCTCCAGAACATCATCATCTTTATTTAATATCTAAATGCAAAAGTAAGGTTTCTGCATCATAGACCTTTGCTCTCTTAGCATCTCGAGTACACATAGTATCCTTTTCTAGGATATATGCATGCCTTTGGCATTCTCTGTAGTAATGTTCCTGATGTATATAAATTCATTAATGGCATGGTGAGTGTGGTGTATCCAATACATGGACTACATTTTTTAGCATCATGTTTTCCATTTGGCTCAGTAAAGCTTGGAGCATCATCTGGGCTGTAATTCTGTAGTAACGAGCAGTTCAATCATGTATATAACTTCTCTTCTATTTGGTATTATCTTTGTATGTATCATTGTTCTGTGTGTTATTTAAAGAAAGATAATGTGTAGCCAGTATAAATCTGCTTCTATGCAGTAATCAACATACAAAATGCTTGCATTTTATTTATTCAGGATAAGATAGGGAGTCTGTCATTATTTCTTCTATAAACTAAACATAAGCACAGAAATATATAAAGCAATTAAAATTAACAGCTCAAAAATGAAAGATTCTGTACAACTCAGAATAATATCCGCTAAAGTATTTTTAGCACATTATAAAATATTGAGTGTGGAGGCTGAATTCCTCCTTCACTCTCCTTTATTTTCTGGCAAAAAGCTCCTCAGAGAAGCTCAGACTTGTAGAATTGGAGGAAAAAAAGTTCTTGTAAAATTTTGCTGTGCTAGAGAGATGATGACACTGCATACTTCCACTTGTTTCATTAAAATTTGAAGATACTACATTTCAGTACACTATGCATAAATTAAATTGTCGGCACTTGAGTGTCTACTGCTGTTGAGTGGGCTTTGTTAAGGTAGTTGGTTATATGCTGATTCATTTTATCCTTTGAATGGCCTTTGCCAGCGATGTTTTGGGAATGCTGCAGGTAAAAGCCAAAACCACGCACCGATCATGTTATAGAAATTCATGCTGGAATATAGCTAGTGCTACTGCCAGGTTATTCTTCTCTAATATGAATGTGAGTGGAGCACATAGCTAACAAGAAACAAAAATAGTGTCATCTTTGATCAAAACAAGTGGTTTTTTAGCCATGTAGCTTTTGCTACACAAATTAAAAGCTGTTTTAAAGTGAAGTAATTATAGTAATATCTATTACTTAGAGTATTCTAGTACAGAAGTTAATCTATACACTGTGTTGTGTCCCTTGGAATTTTAAATCTGATTCCATGTAATTTTAGAATACTTTAAGACCTATGTTAGCATGGTATTTTTGTTACAAGAAAAAAATAGTGTTATTTACTTGTAGTCTACCACAATCTTCATTCTTCCACTGTTTATCCATATAAATTTCAGCTCCTAGCTGAGCACTTTTCTTGTGCTTGAGACTGGCACATGCTAGCATCCCTTGAAGTCTCAATGTGGTCACAGTCATTGTACCTCTGTACTGAGGAGTTTAATAGAGCCTATGTCCTACTGAGTTCATTTTCCCTGTCCTCATCCGTAAGAGAGTTGCTCAGATTGAATCTTCAGCAATGTGCAGAAATGCATGTATGATCTTTATATTAGTTTAAATATTTTTGTGCCTATTTGTTATGAAGTTGTCTGTTGGTACCTCTTGTGAGTTGATTAAGATTTTAGAAATTCTGCTTGAAGATTTTTTTTTCAGTCTTCATATGAAGTACTCCATGAGTGGGATTTTTAGATATACACTTTTAGGAAACACTCAAAGCTTGCAGCCTTATGTTCCGAGAGGACAATTGAGAAAAAAAAAAAAAAAAAAAAAATCTCAGACACACAAATTATGTCTTGTCTTACAAGGTTTCAAAAGCGAGAGGTGTTAGCATATTCCTCTAATGGCTGAATTCCTTTATGCAAGGACAAAATATAGTCTAATTCTGATCTCAGCGTAGGTTTCATTATGTTTTAACATAACAAAAATATTTAAATATATTTTTTTGCTATACAGTGTTCTTCTACTCTAAATTGTTCTTCCATTCTGTATCTCAGTCAGCAAAAATTACTTCAAAAAAATCTGAGATTTCTGACAAGACAAAAAAAGGAGGCAACAGAAATGAAGAATGATAAAAAGAGAATGGATTATAGGGGAAGATCAAAAGTTAGGTACAGCAAAAGAGACTTCTTGTCTTGGATGGTCCAGTTTTCAGACAGTACTGATTTTCAAAAGCTTTGTCGTTGGCATTCCAAAGAATTTCAGGAAAAGTATCTCTGTAGCTGTATTACATTCCTATTACATCCCTATTACAGAAAGCTTTCTCTGCTGACAGTTCTTTTTTTTCTGTGTCAATGAGTGGAAAACTTGCCAAGTCTTTATTTCCTCAGCATATTTTCATAAAACCTCAGAAAATTTCACCCAGTTTTGAAGATGATGCACCCTCTCAGGTTTGGAACAACAGCAACAACAGCAACAACAAATACTGGTTTGTATAAGGGTCACTGAAGATAGACAGAGTAGGACAGAGCTCATCTTGCTGACTCCCACGTGGCCTTATTGTCTACAGTTCTCCTGTACTGACATGATTGTCTGCTGGCTGTGGCTCTTGGGAACTTATAGTTAAGGACCATTTCTATCAAATCAAGAATTGTCCTTTCCTCACTGTGAGCAAAGAGAGAGACATGGTTATTTAGGTTTCCTGTAACTCCTTCAATCAGCCTCCTGTTCACAGTCTTTTGTAGCCTTTTAAGAGGAATTCCCCGCTAACATATGTTCAGTAAATTCCTCAGTATGTGGAACAATCTTGTTTGAGATGCTAAATTTTACCCTTTCGTAAAACAACTGTTACATTTTTTTCTTCAGAAAGTAAATTCCTCCATTCTGGAAATCTTGTCATTTTTCGTGTGTTTAAAGAAAGGTCTAGTATTTGTACCTTTGGGCAATATTCCCTTGATACTGTTTACTGTAAAGCTATAATATACAGCTAATATACAACTAGTACGATATTTAATAGCTCCAACTGCCACTCAAAGGGTTGTTATCTCTATGCCTTAGCACTGTTTTTTCACCAAAACCAAATCATATCTTCTTGGAGTTCATCCCAGAGTTTAATAGCCTCCCATACTAATGAACATTAGTTTAGCAGAGCTTATATTCTGAGTATAAATTTCTTTCAGGAAAATGAAATGAAATAAGTAATTAAATTTAATCAGTTTATATATGGGAAACGAAAGCAGTCTTTGTTTCTTTGAAAGATGTATAGAGCTGCATATGTACAAACTCCCTTGCTTGCTGTGCAAAGGTTAGTAACCTGTCAGTAGATAATGAAGCATCTGGGCCGAACCCGTGATTTGACAAAATAATTTGTCACAGAACATGTCAAATCAATAAGTTAGTAAAATAAAATATTTTTTGTTATTTTAAAAATCACTCATCGAGTCCTTTCTCATGTGCTGCTGCAACATTGTTACCTGAGGTCGTTGCCAGGTCTACATTTCAAAGAATATGGCAGAAACAGGATTAGTAATAGGAAATCAAGTGCATTATTCTTATGGCCAACTCTCTAAAGTAAGAAGCCGGTATTTTTCATTGCCATTTTCTTCTTCCCTTGTATTCACTTTGAAAGCTGCTTAAGCTTGTGGGAAGGTGATGAATTATTTCTAAGAAGTCTCCCACTTGACTGACACCTAAAACCTTGATAAGTCTGTGCTGCTGGGTAAAGCAAGAGGGGAGTGCATTACCTTTGAATGATTGTTCACTGCTGAAAAACTGTAACTAGTACCAAAAATTAAGAAATCCTTTACCAGAAGTCTGTATGACTCTGTTTTTTTTGACAAGGAAAATAGATGTCTTTAATTTTTAACTAGCCACTAGGTGGCAATTGCAGACAAGTCAAGATTTGCTTAGGAATGCAGGTACATATACATACCAGGCTGGTATTGCTATGGAGACCTTGTTCATTTTCATATTTTCTCTATTTATTGAGCTACATGCTGTATTTTAAAAATTAGATCTTCAGACTAACTTAAAATTGTGTCTCATATAGATGTCCTAGAACATAACTGTTTATTCCTTTACAATAATAAATAAATGCTGCTATGGACAATAATTAAATAAGGCGATTTTCCAAAAGAGAAATCATGTTTGTTTGGTTTTTTTTTTTCTGCTGTGTAATTTCTCATGAGTGAGTTGCCACCAACTTTGGAGGTGCCAGACAAATTGAGTGAATTTGATGTTGTGAGTGCCCTCAGGACTCAAAGTCATGTTCTGCATTGCAAGAATATGACTTTGTGCAGTGAGCAGTTTTCCTTGCTATTTCTCCAGCAGCTTTGGCCTTTAGCAAAGGAGCAAGCAGAGTGTTAACGGTTAAGGAAGTCGCTCACTGAACCTGTGCTTACGTTTCTTCTCGAACTGATTAACTGAGCTATGAGAGCACAATTTATCAATAGGTGTGGTCCCATGTAGAGCAAGAAAAGGACAACTGAAAAAGAAGGAAAAGGAGAGAGAAAATTTTGAAGAAGGAAATAAAGAGAGGGGAAAAAATCCACTATGAGAATAAACAGAAAAAAGTAGTTAGAGATATAGAATATAAAGCTCAAAGGAGTTGTCATCTATCTGTCTATTATCATTATAATGAAGTCTGGTCTTACAGACCAAAGTATTACTTCTGCTCCAAAAGTAAATCAATGCTAGTTATCAAACAGATGCCATGAATTTAAAAGCTTACTCTGTGTTTCATTGTGTAGAGCTGAGTTCTTGTTCAAAGAAAACAGTTGTGGCCTAATTATTTTCATAAACTTTCTGGAGAAGAATATACTAAGAGAAACTCCAGAAACTTTTGGACTTATAATGCTTCAGTTTTCGCTGGAGTGCTACATTTCATGAGACAAATTAGAATTTCTCTGCTCTGAACTTTTTTTAAACAGAAAAGAAAAAACGTGTGTTTCTCAAGTATTAGGAAATAATTGATTTCCCGAAGCAACAGCTATTAAAGTAATTAAATCTGACAAGATCACAGTCCCAGTAAATATTCTTGCTTATAGGAAATGGAACTAGTTTTTGCTATTTGCTGGCATTGGTAGCTACAGTAAAACAGTATTTAATTCCTCTATTTTCTTTATTTTGCTCTAGTGTTTGGCACTATGCCTCACTGTAACAGCAGGTGGATTAGTTGTCACATCAAAGGATATATATATTGTAATTTTACCTGGTCTAACTGCTTCCTTATATCTGTTCAGTCTAGCTCCTTGGCTCTTTTTGATCTTCCCTTGTGACACATCCATACTGTATACACTTCTGAATGGTACTCTTATCTCCGTAGTAAGTTTTGTCTCTGTTCTTATTTTTAAATAAGTCCTTAGATCAATGCAAGAATTAATCAGAATCAAATGTCCATAGACTAGTATGCAGCCACCTCCATGCATTCCCATTTATTTCAGTAACTTACTGTTCATTTTTTTGCTGTTCCCCTCCCCGCCATTTGTAGGTCTTCAGACAGACATATTCCATAGATATTTAGAAATGCAGATCTGAGCAGTTAGTAGATTAATGAGCCATTTTCTAGTAAAAAAGAATATACATATGGCTATAGATGCCTTTGTATACATATATAGACATCTATTTCTAGGGAGTTACCAGGGCTGACTGAGGTTATTTGCTCAAAAAATAGCAATTTATGCTACTGAAAATGTATATGGAGATGAAGAGAGAGGTATGGTTAGCTGAATCAATATAAATAACTGAAAGAGGAATTTAGCGTAGGAAATATGATCAACAACCCTACTTGACATAGAGTAAGAAATAATTAAAATGCACCATCAGCCTCTGTGATTAAGTGAAGTCTAACTATACTGACTTCAAAGGTAATTTATCCAGTATATATCTGCATACTGTAATCCTTTGAAAGAACCAAAATAACATACTGGTTTTTAACCTAGGAAGGAATCAAAAACCAATTGCAAGTGTAGATGTAGAATTTTGGATACCGAAAATGGAAAGCTCAACAGAAAGTGTAACTGATTGAGAATTAACTCATCAAACTGTGAACTGTATATTATTTGTTGGATTTTGATTAGGTTTTGTTTTCATTGGTAATTCTATTCTTCTTTGATACAATGACTTTCCTTATGGATTAGAGCATCCTTTTTGCAAGATTTGAATGCTTTATGAGAAGGCTGTGTTAGTGAGGCTCTAACAGAGACATTGAGAGTCCATCAATTCTGAGTCTCCTTGCCAAAGTGAAGTCTGTCATTGTTTCTGAATGGCTGTGTATACAGAAGCTAACAGTGTAGCCAAGAATCTACACTATTTTCACCTGAAACAACAGACAAAAGTAGAACAATCTTTAATAGAGGTATTTTCAGAACCAAGAAAACAGATTTCTAACCTGTGCTAAAACACCAGAGTAGGGAATGCATCAGGATCATCACTCAGGACAAATTATAGTGGCAAAAAATCAGATTATGGAGGTGGGGGGAAAGAAATCGGCAGTCTGTTTTTCAACATGTACAGTTTTAATCTAGTGTTCCTAGTGAGATTTTTTTTTTTTTCTGCTATGCCAATGCTCCCTGCTTTTCCAACATGATGTTTTCTGAAGAGTTTAACCAAAACCCAGTGATCCAACAACCATCTAGATGCTGGGAGAATGTGTCAAGAAATTGAAATAACAAAAGAGGTGATGAATTTATGGAGTGCTAGGTCCTTGTGTGGCAGGTCCACTGCCAAAGAAAGGTGTCAGCTTTGGACACCCAGGAAAAAGACAGCCAGCCTGCGTTTATCATACCCAAAGTGACTTTAGTGCAAATCAGATTCAGTCCTTTTTTCTTTTAAGTTTGATAACTATATCACAAAATTTAATCTTTAATGATGTAATACTTGTATAGGGGGAAAAAAAAGGGTGGGGGTGTTCACTGACAACAAAAAAGTGAAAAAAAAAAAAAAAAAAGGGTACAGTTGTAAGGGTGGGGTTTTTTTCAGCTTTCTGCCATTCATGACCTGAGACTCGACAAGGCTCTTGACCTGCTGGTGATGCTTTCCCTGATGCAGCCCAGGATGCTGATGGCCTTCTTAGGTACAAAGGCTCATTGCTGGTTCATGTTCAATTTGTTTTTCACCAGGATCCACAGGTCCTTTTCTGCAAATCTGCTTTCCAGACTCTGAACTCTATGAGATCCTTGTAGCCCATTTCTCCAGACTCTTGAGGACCTTCTGAATTGCAGAGCAGCCATCTGATGTATCAACCGCTCCTCCCAGTTTTGGATTGTCTGTCATCTTGCTGAGGTTGCACTCAGTCCTGTTACCCAGGTCATTAATGGAGGTGCTGAGAAGTATTGGCCATTGGGGTACTCCACTAGCACCTGGCCACCAGCTGGTCTTTGTGCCACTCGTCAAAACCCGTTGAACCTGGCAGTTCAGCCAGTTTTCAGTCCACCTCGCTGTCCACTTATCTAGCTTGTACTTCATCAGCTTGTCTATGAGGCTTTTATGAGAGTTTGTTTTGAAAGCCCTGCTAAAGTCAAGGTAAACAACATATGCTGCTCTCCCTTCATCCACTGAGCTAGTCACTTCGTTGGTTAAGCACGATTTCCCCTTTATAAATCCGTGCTGACTACCCCAGATCATCTTCTTGACTTTAATATGTTTGCAAATGTTTTCCAGGATTATTTGCTCCATCACCTTCCCAGGAACTGAGGAGAGGCTGATTGGCCTGCAGTTTTCTGCATCCTCCTTCTTGCCTTCCTGGAAGAAAGGAGCGACACTTGCTTTCTTCCAGCACTCAGGAACCTCCCCTGATTATCACAGCCTTTCAAACATAATTGAAACTGGGACCTTGGCTTCATCTATCCTTCTATCCATTGGAACCTCTGGAACTGAATTTTGGATTATGGTGCTGGTTTGTTTTTTTTTTTCTTCCCATTTTTTTTAACCAATGCTGGTGTTTTCTTGTTAATCATCCACTAGAATAGCTTGATTTTTTTTTTTCCTGCTCACTCAGAAACAATGAAGAGAAGTATTAACAGTTAACTTTCACAACCAGCCTTTCCATCACACTGTTTCAAGTATATTCCTTCTTGTCTGTTGGACCGTAATTGTTCAGAGAGAGCAATTTTGTTTCCCTATAACTTCTAACAAGATGTGGATGCTCTTTTCTAACAGTAAGGGATAACAGTCACATCTCAGTTTGGATCTGTGAAGGTTTTGCAGAAATATACTTTAAATAAATACATAAAAGCAAAAAATACAGGTTGTATTACGTAATCTGAGGTGGTAATGGTCAGTGACCAAAGCCACATTGATCTTCCACTTTTAATACAATAAAACTGTCATCTAATTTTCAACCCAAGCAAAGGAAAGCTTTCCATTTGGAAGACTCTTCTGAGATTGTCTCCTTATTTCTCCATCCTTTTAAATACCTAAAGTAAATTTATCTCATCAAATTTGATAATCTAAATCTTAGAAAACATCATCTCCAGGGGAATCTTAGGTCAACTCGTTGTAAGTATGTGTCATATACAGATAGACTGAACTACCCACTGGAGATTCCTGTCTTTGTCTACTGACTATGGTCTAGTTTAGACCAACGACTAGCCTATAGAGGTCTAAAATTAGATGAGAGGAATCTATTAAGCTATTCCAGTAGCTTAAAGATGAGCATTACCACTTTCATGTTTCTTGAGTTACTTCTTTTCTGAAGATTTATTCAAATTATGAGTTGTTAACTAATTTACAAGTGAAAGTACATTTTGCACTTGCAATTACTGACTAGTGTTTTTCAGAATTATTAGTAACACTTCTAAAATTGCATTAAAAGCAGACTTTCTGCATATGCTGTCAGTGAAAACAAGATGGCAATATAGTGATTTTTTTTTTAGCATTGTAGGTAGATTTTGAAATAAATTTTTATTTATTTCACTTTGTTCAGGTTTTTGAAGCTAATGAGTTAAGGAACAATAATCAGTGAGAGTAACTATAAATAACTCTTTAACCTGTGCTGGCGGTTATCTTATTAAGTACATGTCAATACCAGTATAGAGCCCAATGAAAAGTCCATACAGTGATCTCTACCATTAAAATAATTCAAGTCAGAACTAAAATATTGTTGTTTTTTTTTTTGAAGTGTGTAAAATTAGGCTCCCACACATTCATGTCCAGGTACATAATAAAGGACTTATTTTTCTAAACTTCTGAGGATCTACTAGCTTCCATGGCCACTTAAACTGCGTATTATTCATACGAACAAGCATTATCCTCCCCAACTTGTTATCAATAGAAATCAATAGTTATCAATAGAAATGTTAGGTTTGTGCACAGATTAAATAACCACTTATTTCAAAATATAGTTAATGGCATTACAATATGCGTTGCCACAACTGTATTTTTAGATGTTTCTAGAAACTGAAGAATAAAATATTTTAAGATGGCAAGTGTTTCTTCTGGGTCAAACCTCGTATTGATGGATTGAGAGCAGTGTTCCTAGTTTACCCATGCTGTGAAAATATTATGTACATTATGTAGTAGTTTCCTATCTCTCTCTCTGTGTATGGTGCTGTGGTGGGTGTTCAACGTTAATACATTTAATTGTAGATCTTTAAGGGTGATGCTAAGACTAGAAATGATACTGTTCTGTTTTGGGGATTTTGTTCTTTTACTTCTGCTTTAAATTTCAATAGCTTCTGCAGTCTGATTACATCCCTCTTAAGTTTAAAATAACAATTTTGAGTTCAAAATTACATAGAAAATGATCATTCTGATTTGGAAATTATATAGCACTATTCCCATCTCCTGAATTCACAGTATTACATAATATTAGTATGTTCATCTAATTCCTGAACCACTTGCAAATTAATTGTGTGGAATTACGAAAATTGAGCTTGATGCACATTATCTCTTGTCATGTGTTACCTTTCTAGATGAAGAGGCATGATGACACAAAATAACAGAAGGAAGCTATCGTGTGTCATTTTCTATGCTTTACTGGAGGTGTATGAACCCAGATCTTTAAAGAAAAATCTTCTGTTATTCCTAGTCCTGCATGCTGGTTGATAAATTTAGTTCTTGCTTTTAACCTTGGCTGGTGTGCTGTAGTTAATGAAGAACTCCTTTATTTTATCATGCATTTCAAAAAAAGTGTGAATTATAAAAATTTCTAGAGCCTGAAGGAGAATCTGTTCCCTTAGCTTAAGGTGGGGTTCACATGTATTCTTTTCTTGAAAGTAATGCACCATATCTAAAAAATACAGATTAAAATAAGAATAAAATTATTTTTATTGGGTTACTAATTATGTTCTATGTTGCATCCAGAGATTAGGATCTGGAAAGGCTGCCAGGAGAAATCGTTCTTACAAGCTTCCAGTTTTCAAGGAAGAGCAAATATTCAAAAGTATCTATAGTTAGAGAAGTGTGAAGATTCCTTTGAAAGGCCAAGTTGTTAATCTTATTTATTATATGGGAAAAACTTGTTGGCATTAGTATCACTAATGTTCTTGTAAATGCTGCTTATAAACTGTTCATAGACATGTTTTCATAAACTGTAACTTAGCATATTTATTCTTCTTATTTGTAGAACATTCAAGGTATCTCTAAACATCCAGTTAGAATTACAAAGAAACAGTACATAAAAGGTAAACTATGTTTTTATTAACATGAAAAGCCAATTTTATCTAATTATTTTACTGAATTATATTGTATTTTAAAGCTGACCAATAGCTCCAGCATTAAAGAATAGACTATATTGTTGATGCTTAGTTATACATTATCATTTAAACCAATTACTTTTTGCTGGTTGTTCCTGCAAAAATTTGCTGTTTCAGCACTGATCTAAATAGTCACAAACTTTTTAGATTTTTTTTTGTTTCCCTCGACTATCTCACTGTTCCTTTTTCCAGATGAAATTATGCACCATTAAATATCCTAGGGATGATTTTGTGTGTGTTCAGCTCATAAGGCTTTTCCTGAGGAGATGTTAAAGCTGGGTCACTTTAATCAAACTCACAACTAAACACCAATAGTTAATCAGATGTGTTGTTTTTGATAACAGAAGCAGATTTAAGGCAGATGATTCAGAGAGAATCAAAGTGTAGAAAAGCATGACCCAAGCGATAAAGAGAGAAATCCACAATCGTAGACTCAAATATAAGAGGGAGATTTGCCAACATAAGCTCTCCTTCTTGAACACCTGCAGCCATAGCCAGGAAATGCCGCTCGTTTGTTGCGCTTGGTTCTCGGATAAGGGCAGGCTTGCCTTTTCACCACTATTCATTCCCTGCGTTTGAAACAATACAGATCATAAACCAGGAGTCTGTTGAAGACAATGTAAAACTTTGACAGCAGTTTTATTTTATCTACCTGATTAATTTTTATAAGTGTTCTTTAAAAGTTGTTATAAAAAATGTGTGAGCAGTGGCTGTGTAAACCTGAGCTGCCTTGCATAACTCTGGCGCAGAGGCCTTTCTGTAAACAGTTCAATCAATTTTGTTAATGATCTTATAATATGTGCTTCTCAAAAACATATTTCTAAGTTTTTCATTCCTGTATCAAGGCACACTTATTTTTTCCACTTTTATGCTGATCAGATTAATTTTGTTGTGTTTCAAACCACCATCCCTTTCTACACCAAGACAAGTGGTATTCCCAGGATGCACTGAGTTTCTAATACTTTGTCAATGTACATTATTGCTTTGTGATGTTATAGGGGATATCTGTCATTAGAATTTGGATGCCTGTATCAGCTGTATGTTCTCAATATTTTATTTCCTTACCACTTTTAACTCAGAGTTTGTTTATTAACACATTACTGCAGCATGTTCAAAGATAAGAAAATATATTTTTTAGTTCATCTCTACAGACCCTTCCTTATCTGAATGCCTCCTTTATTAAGTGATCTGTGAATAATGTTAGTTATTGTAGATATTTGTTAGCTAGTGTTTTGGGAAGGGTTTGGTTTTGAAAAAGGAGCAGAAGTAAGCAGCACTGCAAAGATGGCAGAGATAAAGATGTTGGACATGACTGATAGAGTAAAATAATTGTGATGCTGACAGTTGGTGCTCTGCCAGGTTGCTCACGTTGCCATTTGTGTGGTTTTAGTTGTGGGTTTGGTATGTCATTTACAACCTCCTATGAGCTGCAACACAGTATTTTTGGACCGGGGTTTGGGACTTAAATGCCTATCTCCTCTCTAGGAAAAGAAGCGGAAATAGTAACTATTTCCCCAAGAACATTGTTTGTTTCAAAAAAAGGATATTCATTTTTAGCAGCAGGTAAGATACTACGTATTATTATTCTCATACATATTAACGTTTGCAGTTCTATCATCTCTTTTTCCCCTCTCCTTTGGATTATATTTTACAGGGCTGTCAAATCCCTTAGTATCAATTAATATTGTTATATGATGTATACTCCTTAGTGTGCTTCCGAAGTGGATGATATGTAAGCCTTGTCAGTAGAAACAAAGAGCTAATAAGAGTAATTGATGCCTGAAGATAATGAAGGAATCAGACACCTTGTGATCTGTAGCTGGAACATAACTTCTTCAGGATGAGCTTTTTACAGGCATCTGTTTTTTTTCAGCAAGAGGAAATGACTGAACAGTCCAGGCTTTCATTTTAATTTGTGATAGTTTGGTTAAAATACAGATGTGTTTTTATTTTAGAGCAATAGATTTATTTTTAACATTCTGTTTCCTAGATTTTTCCCATATTGAGTTAAGGATCCTTGCTGACTTATCATCTGAACCAGAACTTTTGAAACTGTTTCAAGAACCTGAAACCACCGATATCTTTTCCACACTGGCTTCTCAGTGGTAAGAGTAAATGTTGCGTTTATTTGATAGAAATTAGATGAAATAGTAAGAATAACTTAAACTATTGTATTACTGTGTAGTGATAACAAAATACAGTATTTTGCTACAGTATCTATTGCTAATACTGTTTTAACACTGTGAATTATAATTCCTTTCTGTCTTTCTGAACCTTTTCTTCTCCACTGTGGTAATTACCATGTGTCAAAATGTTGCAATCCAACTGACCAGTATGAGCCTTGTGACTAAAGCTAGTGCAATAATATATTGTGAACAGTGCATGCTGATAACTTTCTTACTGTATTATTGTTCACCAATTCTTTTTAAAAACCCAGAGCAGCAGGTAAGTAGGTTATCCATCTGAAAAATTGCAGAACAACTTTTCTCAGTAAAAATACAAGCATTTTTGAAACCTGCTTGTTTATCCAGTAGAATTATTGGAATAATGCAGATCAGAAGATTAACTACCAAAAAAAGGTGGAATATTAGATACTTAGCTCTTTGAAGGTATTACCGATTACTGTTTGTATCATGGTGATGCCTAGAAATCTTACTTGAGACTGGGACTCTCCTTGTACTCAAAAGTGCATGAGCATTCACTAGGTGACAGGATAGATGTCAAGAAGCTTACAGCTTGAACAGATAGGTCAAAAAAAGATTAAATATAATGCTATAACATATAAGCAGATTAAACAGAATGATGTCATGTAAATGGCATGCAATTTTCCTGTTTTCTCTTTGTTCCTCTCTTTCTCTCTTTTAATCTTTTATCTCCATTTTTTGTTGGAAGATTGTTAGCTGAAAATGAAAGCAAAAATAGATATGATGAGTTCATCAGACCTGATCTAGCTCAATTCCTACTCTACAGTTTCTAAATTTTTGCAGGTGTAGCCTTCCCAAACACAGTATTACCTACTCACTGCAATATTTGCTAATATACTCTGAAGCAGTACAAAGAAACAAAATGGGGCTCAAATTATAATTTTCCTGCTACCAACAACTGAATCAGCACTTGAGGCATGTGCATTCTGGGAGAACACAACTCAAGGTCACAAACATCCCAACGAATATAGCTATGGAAAGATCACCTTTCTCTTAAGAGTCGCTTAGAAGCTTCTATTGATATTATAATCAATTCTTAGCTCTAACATGATATCACTAGAACCTCGTGATGGAGTTAAATCCTTATTTTAGTTTGGAGGTATATTGCAAATGTATGCATGAAGATGAGTCAAATTTTGTCTCAACTCTGGGCAAGGCTCCAGAAATACCATTCTATTCAGCAACCTCACAGCTCTTGGCAGCCGTCAACCTCTTATAGTTGCTACACAGTAACTTTAAATTTAATGAAATATTACAGGCAAATATTTTTATCTGACAGAAGTGTCATGATGTGTCTACAAAATCATTACGTAATGATTCTGCCGACTCTTCTTTTAAGCTTCAGGAAAGCTAATGCTTGGAAGTAACTTTCTATTAAATCTATTATAGGGCTTTTATTAATTACAGAAACATGAAGGGTGTGTTTAATCTCATCTAACCTTGGACATCTGTTATATACCTGGAGAGATTCATTTGACCTATTGTTGATGTGCCCTGTATAAGAAGATCAATCATACATTAATAGTGTTGACTTCTCATCATTGAGAACAAAGTAGGTCTGGGGTGGCCAGCTCACATGTAGACACCTGTATTTGTTCTGACAAATTCAATTCCTCCTATGGGATCAGTTCCTATTGAACTCACCTTGGGTTTTGGAATTTTGTCCTTAATTTATTTAGCGCCGAAGAGAAGACACAAAATCACAAACTTCACAGATGCTTTCCCATTCCAGATACTTATTCAGCTCTCATAGTCCACTATTGATAAACAAAATCTTTAGAGCAAACAATTAGTTCATTGACTTTATTGTAGTTGGTTCCACCTCATTAGTATTAAAATGAGTTATGAGAAGGAAGAACAAAATAAACAACAAAACTTTTATCTCGTCTTGCTCTCCTGATTTTCTCTGGGTCTTAATCCTTCAAAATCTGTGCAAGTGATATGCCAAGTGGCATACCAAATGTTTTATTCTGTTTGAAGGAATTGCATGTTGTTACTATTTGTAAATCTTTTCTAACACATTTTGGACAATTGGAAAACCTTGACAAAAAAGGTTTTTTCTCTAAGAGATCTATAAAGAATGAATTAGTTTCTGAAGCTGCCTCTCAGAAGAAAAACATTAACTTAATGTCAGTGTCTGATAGCATTCCAGCTTCTGAATGCATGTCAGTTGGTATCTTTTAGCATGTTTTCTGCATCTAAAAATCCTTAGACTAATGAATATTAAATCATAAGTAGTAAAGAATATATTATTGGACAAAAATATGAGCCATACCTCAGAGTCCAGCCAAGTTTTATAGTAGTTTATTCACCTTTTTTTTTTTTTTTAAGCTTCATGGCTTCACCATTGAACTGTACCTCTATTTCTTAGCTGTCCTTCAGGACTTCTATCTGAAATCCAACCTTTTGAAAAACCTTTACAGGCTTTTTATAGCATTTGGAAACAAATACACATGGTGGGCAATTTCTGCCTTCTTGTAGTGAGGGGCCCAAAACTGAACACAGTACTCGAGGTGCAGCCTCACCAGTGCCCAGTACAGGGGCACGATCACCTCCCTGGTCCTGCTGGCCACACTATTCCTGATACAAGCCAGGATGCCATTGGCCCTCTTGGCCACCTGGGCACACTGCTGGCTCATGTTCAGGCGGCTGTCAACCAACACCCCCAGGTCCTTTTCAGCCAGGCAGCTCTCCAGCCACTCCTCCCCCAGCCTGTAGCATTGCATGGGGTTGTTGTGACCCAAGTGCAGGACCCGGCACTGAGCCTTGTTGAACGTCATACAGTTGGCCCTGGCCCATCCATGCAGCCTGTCCAGGTCCCTCTGTAGGGCCTTCCTACCCTCCAGCAGATCGACACTTCCACCCAACTTGGTGTCATCTGCAAACTTACTGAGGGTGCACTCGATCCCCTCATCCAGATCATCAATGAAGATATTGAACAGGACTGGCCTCAACACTGAGCCCTGGGGAACACCACTCGTGACCGGCTGCCAACTGGATTTGACTCCATTCACCACCACTCTCTGGGCTCGGCCGTCCAGCCAGTTCTTAACCCAGCGCAGAGTGCACCCATCCAAGCTGTGAGCAGCCAGCTTCTCCAGGAGAATGCTGTGGGAGACAGTGTCAAAGGCCTTACTAAAGTCCAAGTAGACAACATCCACAGTCTTCCCCTCATCCACAAAGCAGGTCAACTTGTCATAGGAGATCAGGTTAGTGAAGCAGGACCTGCCTTTCATAAACTCATGCTGGCTGAGCCTGATTCCCTGGTTGTCCTGCACGTGTCACGTAATGGCACTCAAGATGATCTGCTCCATGACCTTCCCCAGCACCAAGGTCAGGCCTGTAGTTCCCTGGATCCTCCTTCTGGCCCTTCTTGTAGAGGGGCATCACATTTGCTAGCTTCCAGTCATCTGGGACCTCCCTGGTTGACCAGGACTGCTGATAAATGATGGAAACTGGCTTGGCAAGCTCCCCTGCCAGCTCCCTCAGTATCCTTGGGTGGATCCCATTACCCCAGCTGAAACTAAGATGATATAAATAGATTTTAATGTTCACTTGTATATGCTTAGTACTATTCCTATTCTTATCCTATCCTGTCTGTAATGATGGTCATATGCTATTACCAATATTATCTTACAGTGAGTACTGTGTTATGGCCTACAAAGAGTAAGCCTTAAATGACAGGTCAACACCTGCTACTACAAGAACACCAAGAGTACATTACATTAATGCCCTACTTGGTGCTGAACACAGTAAAATTTCAAGGCTTGCCTAAACTTTTGAAAATTCATGATATAACGGATTCCAGCTACCTGCAAGATCACCTTGTGTTATATTGTCTTGATGTCCTATGACAGTTATAGTCCATTGAAAGCCAAATCGTCATCCCAGTGCTGAAGATGATGAGAGCTGTCTTGGCAGCTGTCTGACCAGCCAAGAGACCTAACTGCCATAAGACATCCAAATGACAACAAATCTCAGAATGAAATTGCTCTCACTTCTTTAATCTACCTTTTGCACGATAAATGAAAAATAAGTAATTGTATTTAAAATGCTGTTGATGGGCATATCTTAAAATCACTTTCAATGACAGAGGCTGTAAAATAAGTTTACAGTCTTTTAGGTAGTCTGCAATTTCTCTCTTAATTAGAGATGCAGTGACTACCAATCTTTTTCAAACTGTTCATTTGTCACGTTTCTCAGTAGGTTTTTGTTCCTCTGTCATAGTATATACTCATATTGACCATATTAGGTCAAAATCCAGGAAAAGTATCTTGATTTAGCTAAGTGCTTAAGCACACCATAAATACGTGATTTCATCGTACCTGACTGATGCCTACTTTCCTGCCTGAGTGCTTTTTTGAATTGGGATAGTACTGCTCTACAGCTCCTATGACTCAAGCATTAAGCTATACTTAAAATATTTGGATAAGTCCTTTCCCCTGCTTCTTTAGAATCTGCCTTAGAGAACTGGAGATCCCTGGGAGTGATGAGTTCAGCTGCATCCAGCAGAGCATAGTGATACCCTCCATCAAAGGTCCTGAGGGCAGCCTAGCCATACAAATGCAATTATATTATTTATGACTAGGGAACTAGCTTAGTAATTTTAATCTTGAAGATCACTGTCACTGTGTTCCAATGTTTAATACAGATATCTCTGATATCTGCAAATTATATTTACTTCCTGTATCTTAGGTTCTTGAACCTGAAATAGAATACAAAACCCAACATTGGGTTGCCAAGCTCCATGTACAGTGCCAAAGGATGCATCTCAAAGGGTGAAAAAGGCTATATGCTGACCGCAGAGCCATCTAAGTGAAGTTATGAGAAATTCTAATCACAGAAGTTTGCATTTGAACTCCTCTTAGAAAGCTGGAACAGAATGACAAGGACAGCCAGTAGTCCAAAGTCCCTACCTGAAGATACCTGCCAGATAGGTAGTGTTCTTTGAAAAAAGTGAGCAGGATTCACTCTTTTCAAGTGGCTGTGGTGCCCAGCTTTTATATAAGAGCTAGGTGCTTGGAGACCTCAGTTCAACTTTTTAAATCTTATTCAACTCTACATCTCTCTTCTTCCAGGAAAATACAAAGCAAGGTTAGACTTTGTATGTTGCAGCTGAGATTCTCTTCAGCAAATATTGTAAAGTTGAAATAATTGTTGAATAATAATAATTTGTTTAGTTGAGAGAAGATATGATTTAGAAACAACATGGTAAAAGTTTTCAAATAAATACAAGGTTATTGCAGAGAGTTGGGTAGAGAGTGAACTAAGCATAATGAATGGGCTTACACTCTTGTAAGAGATTTTTCAGTTAAAGAAATCTTTGACTACTAAAGGTAGATAAATATGGAGATGGGTTACCTATGAAGGCTGTGGAATTTCTATCACTGGAAGGAATGAGACAGTTAGACAAAGATTTCCAAGGATAGCTGAGGTCACTTCTCACTCTCTCCCAACCATATTTTTATGACACTATGATTTTAATGCAGATTGCTTAGAGCATTCAGTTGGAAAAGGGATTTCTTTGTCAGTCCCATTGGGGGGATTATTTGTTTTTTACTAAGTGATCGTTTAATTCTGTTTGTTAGTAGTAGATACAGGGACAAAAGTCAAAGATTTATGACTCTCACCTGAGTACTCTAAATAGAATAGGGATTACTTTTTTTTTGATCATGTTTGCTTTCCTTCTGAACTCATGGATTATGCTGTTGTTGTTGTTGTTTTGGGGTGGCTTGAGGTTGTTTTGTTTTGTTTTTTGCACAGTAGTCCCATTTCCATGTGGTCTCGGAGGATGCCAAACCTAGCTTGTGGCTTTGCAATTAGAGCATGCTTTAGGCAGAGTTGTGGATGTGAATCCTATCAGGTGAAGAGACAACTGAGTTGCTGTCCCTCAGTAGCCAGGCAACTGTTCCAGCATGGTACCTCCTCCACCTTTTGCTAAGAAAAAGCCAACAAATCCAAACCTGATAACCAGAAGATATCAGTGTGAATAATGACGTAATCGGATTACATTTCCTAGATTGGGTCCTACAGGAATCGCAGAGGAGGTCAAGTGGGCTCAGACTGTGTCTATGATGAGCATGCGCACAGTGTAGAATTTTGAGAGCCTATTAAACTGTCAGGAGGGAAGAGTTCCCTGAGGTACCCAGAGAATTCAAGGATGTCCAGGATAAAGTGGCCACTTTCTGCAGTGAAAAGGGTTGGTTCACAGTTTTGGATATAGGCATCCACATTAATTTCTTGAATTTTGTCTAGGTCTCACAGTTCCTTATGGAATTACCAGCGTAGATTTGTGAGAGATGGACTTCCACTGAGACTGTGTAATAGAGACCTGGCCAAAAAATAAATGTAGGGTTACTGCTCCGAGGTGAGCATCATCCCAGTGGCCAAGTCACTTAAACTAAGCGCATAGATTGAGCTTCAGGTGTCTGCTTTATGTTTTAGTCTGTAGAAAATTATTACTAGGTTATGCTTTCATCTAGCAAGTGATTCCTAAGGCACACATTGGCAAGCACCAACAAGGTATTACAGATATGTTTGCAGCCTCTAATCTTCTTAGTTTCTATTTAGATGTGTTTATGTCATAAATGTCCTAGCAGATTTATGAAAACATTTTGCCCTTTCTAAATTATAACTATGAGTGGAGATGTTAAAACATGTAGACTATATATCTTCATAAACCAAGAGGTTCAGAGGAAAAGACCCTATCAGTAGGTTGGTTACAAATGGATTGAAGTGAAAGTCCAGTACTTCTATATCCAGAAATTTAGGTATGGGAATAGGCAGGTGATTTATAGTCTCTAGGAACAATATTAGCATATGAAACAAAGAACATTCTCTTGACCACATTATCTCTCTGAGATTAAATCAGTACAAACTTAATCTAGAAACATTATTAAATGTTGTCTTTTCAAGCTAAACATACCTTTTCTGTGGATGATATTTACTATGGGAGAAGGGGAGAAATTCAGAAGGGTCTTTAGTAAATTGTTTGCAGTATGATCTAATTGTGAGCATAAATCTATTACTACTATAAACTGTGTATTTTCATTTTTGTGGGAGCAGAAAGATAATTGTCCCTGTGCACAAACTTTTCCACACAGTGATAAATTACCTAGGCATTTTCTGTCATATATTCTGTGTCATAGGTTGTCTGTTGAGCCAGTGCAGATCCAGTGTACTAAAATCCATGTTAGTCTGTGCCTCAGAAAAATCCCTTTATAGGTAAGACTGTTAGACAGTTGTGACTTGGTATTTTAACTTTTGTACTCTGTAACTCTTTTCAGTTTGGAAATTATAGTATATGAATCGGAGAACACACAAAAAGTTTGCCCATATACAATCATTTTTCCTTGTATTCTGCAGCTGGTGAATAAGAGAGTAGAGAAATTTTAATAATCTCTATTAAAAGTACTTATATAGTACTATGTAGTGGAGGAATATCTCTAATACTGTTCAATATGCAGGTGTATTGTGTATTAAAAGATAATGACCTGAATAATCTGATAACTGCCGCCATTCCAGTATGAAAACAGGCATTCTCTTTAAACTATTAATTTCTACCTCTAAACTATAATTTAACCTGTACACATTAACTGCTGATGGTGAATTAAAGTAACAAGGTAATTAATGGATACTCTTTAAGGGTAATATTTAGTTTGATTATACCAATGAAAGGACAATTTGTGACAATTGTGTACAATGGTTACACTCCAGGCTACGCTTGAAAGAAGGCTGGAGAATTTAGTAGTGGTCTAGATGCTCCTGTTTCTCTTTGAGATCTGAGTTTTGTAAAATCCAAACCACAAAATGTTCCCTTCTCTCTCATCTGTCATCTGCTTCCTCATATTCATGCTATTAGTTCTTTCTTTTGTGTGATGATGGAGAACAGCATGAATACATGTCCTTCTTCCAGGTATTGAATTTACCTTCTAGTAAGTACTGGACATAATAATTGTTCACCTGAGCCTATGTGGCTTTTAGAGAGTTAAAAAAAATGGCTGCAGTATCTACACTATCCTTGCCAGAATCAGAGGAACCTGAACACTTGATTTCCAGTAATCTTGGGAACTGCAGGCTGCTTATAAAATGTACTGAACATAAAAGTCCGTCTTTCCTCAGCTGATGTGTATGTGGGATCGTGGTAATATCTGTTGGAACTGTTTTGGTAAGAGACAGACATGCTAATTTTGGAAATTACTCGAGAAAAAGCCTAGAGAGAAACAAAGCACAGAACTACTTGGAATTACCATATCTGAAGGACAAAAGTATTTAAAAAAAAAAAATAAATCTTTTTGTTTGTTTGTTTTTTAAAAAAAAGATAAGTTCAACCAGATTTGAATAGAAAGACCACAGCGCAGAAAGGTTTGTTTTGTTCTTTGCAGACTGTCTTCCTCCAGGAAGTGAGGAAATTTTATTTCTTTACCACCTGCCAAGCAGGGGGCTCAAGGAACTGATTATATCTAATAATTGCAAGGTGAGCCAAACTGTTGCACACTGGCAGCTGGTCCAGCAGGAACTATGGCAAAATAGGGACTCTTGTTTTTCCAGCCACTTGGCAATTCAGGACACTTCCTGACAATAGCTCTATCTGTTCATATCCTGCTGAGTTCTGAAGAACGCAGGAAATAAGCAGAGGTATTTTGGATGTTCCTGAAATAAATCAAAATAAGTCCTCATGGGCTGAATTATACAAAAAGATAGCGTACTGGGTCTGTTTGAAAAAGATAAGGTCAAGTATGCACAAATGCTTGGTGGCAGGCTGACTAAATACATGTACACTTGCCCATACCTGTTTTATACAACCTTGTTTCAAATACATTGTTTGTATAAAATAGATTAAAGATTCATCCCCAGCAAAACATGGTCTTTTTTAGGTTACTTCATATAAATGTATGGTATAGCAGACATTTAATTCCGTTAAGCTGCCTACTCCCTTGAATAGCAAGAGCAAAGGCCAGTAAATCCGAAATGAGAGAAATAGATTGAGAGGCGAAAACCACATCTGTAGCTAAATGATTTTTAAACAGATCTGAATATTTGTGCTTCTATATTAATTTTATGAAAATATTATCACCAAGCTCTTGAAAGGGTCATTATTAATCAAGAGATGACACCTGGGTGTTTGTTAGGTGATTAAGGAATAATGAAATAATCATGCTTATCCAGGTGGACTTCTACCGAGGAGACAGGAAGAGCTTTAGCTCTCCTCCTGTCCCCATTAGCAGACATATGGTTACAAGATGCAACCACAGGGTTACACAGCTCCCTTTACCCCAGCTAGAGATTTCTCAGTTTTGTTCATTGTCTAAATAATGAGATAAACCAGATTAGGACTTTTAGAACCCCATCTTTGTCTAAAGATTTTTTAGGTAGTCCAGGCTATTTCATACACTTCTAATCAGATATTAGAACACGTAGTCTCTTGGATTCATTTCTCCACTTCTTATGAGCTTACTGTCAAGTCTAAAATGAATTTGGGTTAGTTCATTTCACTTCATATATTGCAAAATAATGAAATCTTTGTTTTTTGGAGTTGCAAAGAAGGAGACTTTCCATACCATTGAGCACATATAAGATTATCAAACTATGTTTTGCAGTATTAAGACAAATTGCAAGCATACCTGCTCTTCACCATGGAGTACTTAGGGTTACTTCTAGAATCCTGCCCTTGAAGAGAGTGGAAAAAAGTTTTCATGTGTATTATATGGCAATCCCCTTAAATAAGTGTAACTGAATATCCCTGCTGGAGTCTCCGTTTAGAAATATATGACTGTGTCGTGATCTTTCAGCTCTGAAGTTTGGCTGTGTAACTCAGGCAATATTGATTCGCTATAAATCTGCAGGTCCTAAACTCAGTGCTACCTGCTAGGAGTCTCACTAAGGGTTAACATAACGTTTCTTTCATTATCAGTGCTTTACCTGGTTTTGTAATACTGTTATAATTTTTAATTAGTTTCAAGGCTTCTGCTTGTTTTTCTTCTGTGAAATAGATTCTGAAGAAACAATTTTTGCAGTATTTTTAACTGAGTAATTACTAGTACTTATCCATCGTCTCATTGTTTATGTATCATTTCTATTCTGATCAATATCTAAAATATCTCTTATTTTATATCTTGTATCTTTTTTTATTCAGAGTATTACTGATAAAAAGTGAGGAATCAAGATCTTATTTTTTTCATATATGCAGTTCAGAGAGAGAGACAATTTCAATTTGAATGGGAAGGCACGCTCTTCCAAATGAAGTCACGTTCAGGGGCAGGTATTCTGTGGCAGAAGGTCTAATTGTGGAGATACTACTTATTATGAATGTGGTGTTTAATAGTAATTTATTTGGTAAAATAGTTGTGAGTAAGCCTGTACCACTTGCAGCTCCTGCAGCTGTATCACTGCAGATTTCTTAGGATTCTACGTGAAAAATCTTTTAGACCTATGAGGTACTATAGTATAAGCTTGAATTCCTGTGAGAATAAATGTGATCTCTTGTGGTAGGAAAAGACGCTGACAAGGTGACAGCAGTTATTAAGAAACAGAGAAGCGTTCAGAAGAGAAGCTCTAAGAAAAAGTAAGGCAGAATCTCTCACACTGCTGGTTAGTGCTTTATGCTTGGTAAGAGTATGCCTGGTCTTACACAGGAGTATAAGACTAGAAGGACCTTTTTGCTCATAAAATTGTTGCAGGTGACAATATCATAAACTCCCTTTCATAGATTGGTACAGTCTCAACTTAGAACTAGTTTTAACCTACGTAATGCTATTGAAGAGCTGTTGAATTCCCCATTCCTCTTCTGGCTAGAAAACTCCTTTTACTTTCTACCTTATATTTATTCCTACAGTTTATATACCAAATTATTCTTGCCAAGGTTGTCCATTAGCTTTATTAGCTCTCCTCGCCCCCCAGTGTTTGCTTTGTATAAATACCTCAGGAAGGCAATCAAGTGTGTTGTCAACCCTAATTCTTTAAGGAAAGAAGACAAGGTTTCTTAGGGTATTTGTCATCAAAATACCTTAATGAACTAGTATTAGGAGCAGCTAGTTATGACTACATGGAATTCCATGTACGTTAATCTGTATTTCTTCTTGGCAAGGAAAATGAGTCTTTGTGGCACTGACTAACTGTTTCAGTTACCAAAGCTAGCTTTTTTAGCTAGCTCTGAAATCTCTGCACCAGAGCACAGTGTCAGGAATACTTGTATCATGGTCCAGAAACATAACTTAATTTTGGAACAGCCATGAAACTGAGCTAGCAGAATGATGAATGAAACAAAGAAATAATGATTCGAGAGGCTACCTGTATTCTAATAAATTTAGTGCCAGGGATGTTCCTGGTTGCGGGCACTCAAAATCTGGGTTGGTAAATTGGTCCCTATCATGGTTGTGGCTCTGGACCAAACAGCTTCTGGGCATGGTTCCTGAATTAGCATGGGCCAGGGATTATTTCCACCAGGCTGCTGGATGCAGCACCATGTTTGGATGGTAAGAGAGTTTTAAAGTATGGATATGTGGTGGTGTTTTCCAGTTAGCCCCAGTGCTGCAGAATATTTATGGGCAGGTTTGATATCTTAATATTGATATAGTCAGTGTCTCCTTTCACATCATTGATTTTTTTTTTTTCTCTATTCAATATTCTGGTAGCCTACCACCAACAAATTCATATTTCTTGAACATGGTAACCAAATTATGTTAACTACCCCAGATAAAATTATAGAATCATAGAATGGTTTGGGTTGGAAGGGACCTTAAAGATCATCTGGTTCCAATCCCCCTGCCATGGGCAGGGACACCTTCAACTAAATCAGGTTGCTCAAAGCCCCATCCAACCTGGCCTTGAACACTTCCAGGGATGGGGCATCCACAGCTTCTCTGGGCAACCTGTTCCCGTGCCTCACCACCCTCACAGTAAAGAATTTCTTCCTTACATCTAAAATCTTACATCTAAATCTATGCTCATTCAGTTTAAAGCCATTACCCCATGTCCTATCACTACATGCCCTTGTAAAAAGTCCCTCTCCACCTTTCTTGGAGGCCCCCTTCAGGTACTGGAAGGCTGCTATAAGATCTCCCTGGAGCCTTCTCTTCTCCAGGCTGAACAACCCCAGCTCTCTCAGCCTGTCTTCACAGGTGCGCTTCAGCCCTCTGATCATCTTCATGGCCTCCTCTGGACTCAGTCCAACAGGCCCATGTCCTTCTTAAGTTAGGGTACATTCATTCTTATGAGTGCAGTACTCCAGGTGGCGTCTCATGAGAGTGGAGTAGAGGGGCAGAATCACCTCCCTTGACCTGCTGGCCATGCTTCTTTTGATGCAGCCAGGATACAGTTGGCCTTCTGGGCTGCAAGCACACATTGCCAGGTCATGTTGAGCTTCTCATCAACCAATGCCCCCAAGTCCTTCTCCTCAGGGCTGCTCTCAATCCGTTCTCTACCCATCCTGTATTTGTGCTTGGGATTGCCTCGACCCATGTGCAGAACCTTGCACTTGGCCTTGTTGAACTTCATGAGGTTCGCATGGGCACACCTCCCTAGCCTGTCAAGGTCCTTCTGGATGGCAGCCCTTCCCTCCAGCATGTCGACCGCACCACACAGCTTGGTGGTGTTGGCAAACTTGCTGAGGGTGCATTCAATCCCACTGTCCATGTTGCTGACAAAGATGTTAAACAGTAACGGTCCCAATACCGACCCCTGAGGAACACCACTTTTCACTGGTCTCCACTTGGACATCGAGCTGTTGACCACAACTCTTTGAATACAACCATCCAGCCAATCTGTGTCTCCAATTTAGAGCCAAGGATATCATGTGGGGCAGTGTCAAATGCTTTGCACAAGTCCAGGTAGATGATGACAATTGCTCTTCCCTTATCCCCCAACGCTGTAACCCCGTCATAGAAGGCCACCAAATTTGTCAGGCATGGTTTACCCTTAGTGAAGCCATGTTGGCTGTCACCAATCGCCTCCTTATTTTCCATGTGCATAGTTTCCAGGAGGATCTGCTCCATTATCTTGCTGGGCACAGAGGTGAGTGACTGGCCTGTAGTTCCTCAGGTCTTCCTTTTTTCCCTTTTTAAAAATGGGGGTTATGTTTCCCCTTTTCCAGTCAGTGGGAACTTCACTGGACTGCCACGACTTCTCAAATATTATGGACAGTGGCTTAGCAACTTCATCCGCCAGTTGCCCCAGAACCCACAGATGCATCTCGTCAAGTCCCATGGACTTGGGCACCTTCAGGTTCCTTAGATGGTCTCGAGCCTGATCTTCTCCTACAGTGGGTGGTTCTTCATTCTCCCAGTCCCTATCTTTGCCTTCTGTGGCTTGAGCGCTGTGGCTTCAGCACTTGCCAGTGAAGACTGATATACTGAATCTCGCCAGTATATTGTACAGCAGTACTAATATTGTCCTGTCATTGGAAATAACTCACTTGACATATCTCGAAATTGCATTTGTTTTTCCGCAGCCAAACCGCACCTTGTTGTTCCATGATCAATTATTACATCTTTTCTCTGATTCTAATTCCTCATCCCCTACTTTATACAAAAATTCTATACTTTAATAATTCTTATTTGCAAATAAAATAACTTGTAGAAAAGCAATAGTCTATTATTCTTTAGACTTGTGAAAGGGTTTATTTCTCAAGCTGTGCAGCATGTAGGGATAGGTTCCCAATTACTACAGTCTGCAGGGGGGAAATGGTGTCAGGGTGCTATCTAATTTTGTTCCTCTGTGCCGTGTTAGAGAAGAGTTTGTTGTGAAATAGCTTGGAAGACAAGCTCTAAGATCTCTGTATATTGCATTTCTGTGTCTCTCTTCTGTCCTATTATTATACTCACTTTGGAATTATATCTGCTTGAAAACATTGTGAAATCAGCTGTAATTTTATCCTCAGATTATGCCTCCAGTTTTGGCCTAGGAGTATTTAGCCTAGTATGCCATTAATGGTCAAGTTCATTACTTTTACTTAAATTTCTGTAAGGCTAACAGATTAAATCATTGTTCTGAAGAAGCATCATTATTTAAATCAGGCTTGTTTGCATTAGGCAAAAAGCACTAATTCTAGATGGAGATTTTCATCCCTCTCTCAGTAAACACCACTTGTGAGATATGTCTGTTTCTTAATGAATGATGGTAGTAACTGTTACATTTTTGCATAGTAAAAGAATTGTACTAAAAGGTACTCCTCAAAAGATTCTAACAGGAAACACTTGAAAATTGTGGCATTTGCAAATATAATGTGCATGATAGCTGAAATAATTTTTGTTTTGCCTTTGGAATGCCTCCACAAATGAGGGTTCAAATATATATAGGTATATATATTTGAACTTTTCTGCTGAGATATAGGAGACTCATCTAGGTTTTGGCTTGTGATGTTTAATTACTGCAGTATGTTTTTTCAAAGAGCGTTCATGTAGCGGTTTAATTAGCTATCGCTTTCTCCACCTACTCCCTTCTACTCCCTTGTTGCATCCCCTCCCCTCCCCCCCCCAAATAACTACTGTAAATGCTGAAATGTAGTAAAAGGGAGGACGTTCAGTTTGCCTTCTCAGAATCAGAGTTTTAAAACATTTTAAGCTCTGATTTCAATGCCTCATGGGTGTTGGTGTGGAATATTTTAACAATTTTACTTTTGCAGCAAAGCAATTTCTGTCTGTTTTGAAAGCTCACTTGCAATAGTTGATATTAATGAAATGTAACGCTTGTCTTGCTTTGCACTCTGACAGACTGTCTGTATGGCAGCTTGTGGAAATTTCACCTTGTAGTTTACAGTCCCTTGGAGAAGTGCAGCTGTGACATTTGTTTAGACTAGCAGATAATAAGGCAGAGGGAATAAAGTCTTCAGGAAGCATAACGGCTTTTGTTTTTAGAAGCGCTAAACAATAGCTTTAAATAAACCAGGTTGTTAACTACAAGTTTAACCAGACAGCTTAATTTTATGTCACATTGGAAGGTTATTATTATTGCACATTAAATGCTTTCTTAGCATTCTAGAATAAATGAAAAATAAGGTTTTAGAATTTTCACCACCACAGCTAACACACACACTAGTGAAAAAGCAAGCTCTGAGGAGGCTGGACAGTCCTCAGTTTTGTTTTTTTTCTTGTGGTATCTGATAACATTTGGCTTTGCTAATTTCAGGGAGAGGCTTTCTTGTGTATGAGAAGCTATCTCCAAATAGTCATCTCCTCCAAGAATGACTTTGATAAAATGCTACATTTTATGAGCACACTCCAGAGCTTAATGAAATGTTTCCATTTATTTCATTTAGCTCAATTAACTTTAACTTTAGTGTCAAGCTAAATCTTGATGAAATCAAGAATGCAAAGGCAATTCATTCTTCATTTTTACTTTTGCCTTTAATTCAGTGTGATCATGGGCATAATAGAAATTTAAGCTGCAAGAGGTGTTTTTAGTGAAGATTGAAAGAGCTGGGATATAAAGTATCTCATCCCTCTCTGCAGAACCCATTTGTTCAAGACCGTGATATATAGCATGACTGATTTCTTCCACTTTTGATTGCTCTACCAAGATATTTAAAAGTCTGTTGCTTATTTTTTTTCTGAACTATGTAGATGCAGTTTGATGTAGTGTGACATCTCCTCTCTTCTTCCGCTGCTTGTTTTTCCTTAGCAAACTGTACATTGTTGTAATAATATTATAGCTCCATGTTTTGTTCCATGTAACATCTGAGATGGCAGTTACATCATCTTTTGATTATATATTAAGAACTCTGTTTCCTTCTGTTTCACTTTTCTGGTATTTGTCTAAAAGCTACTCTGCAGGTCCATCTATTTGTTTAAAGTTATGAGACTTCAAAAAGGTCCAAGATGGGTAATTATTTGATACTCTGCTGCAGCTACCTGTGTCGTCTCCCCAAATGGCTTCTGTTCCTTCTTAACTATTTGAAGTCTCTTACAGAACAGCTTGGCAAGTAGATGTGAGAAATGAAGAAAGAACTCTGAGAGCGTTAATTTGCATTTGATTCCTGACATTATTGTTTTATATAAATGGCCTCTGTCAAATTTTATGTCATCCCAATTTGTATAGACCCCTTAATCTGTTTACATTTATTTGTTCTTTCAGTGATGGTGCCCATCACTGTTGATGATCACACTGGCACCTGAGGCTGGGATTTAGTTACCCTGACTTCCCTTTATTCTGTGCTCGTAGACCCGAAGACCCTAAAATAAGAATGCCCTCTAGTTAATTAATTCCTTCAGCAATCACATGACTCAGAAATAAATATCACTTGTCGGTATAATTCACTACGTAAGAGAGACTATGGATGTGAGAAGAAAACCCTTTTTTTTATTCCTACAGGAGTGAAGGAGAGAAAAGATGTAGGTTGCAGGGTAGGATGTGCTCTTTCAAGCACCTTCATCGATGTCAGGGACTTTCTGTTCTAACTGACAGATGTCCAGAATTGTGCATTTTTAAAGAAAAATGTCTAAGCGACCTTTTTTGTCAAGAACATTGAAAATAAGTGCTATCTAATTTATGTCTTCAATATCCACTCTCTGGGACATCAACATGCAGGTAAATATCTTAATAAAGATAATGGATCACTTTACTCCCAAATGAATCTTTCAACAAATTGTTGCTGATGATAGCTATAATTTATGACATGACCTTGTTGCAGTTTCTTTATCTGGTTCCCTGCTACTTTAAAATGTAGCAACAGAAGCCTTCTGGCCCACAGAGCAAGCTGCAAAGACATGTCTTCATCTTCTGTAAAATACATGAAAGCTAGATATCATGCTCTTTAAAAGAAGGTTGAAGACTAATGAAATAAATCTTCATGCAATGAACTGTAGAGGCTACTCAGACAAAATAAATTGTTTTATGATTAACCACTTTTAAAATCTTTAAACCTTAAATCTTTAAATCTTTATTTAATCTTTAATAGTCTTTTAAAATCTTTTTTAGGACTTTTAAAATCCTAAAGTGCTTCTGGAGTCTTCCAAAAGAGTTTTATAGGGGTTATAAAGCTTTTCCTGGTGCTAAATAGATAGAAGACAAATTAAAATGCAGTTTGACAGGGTCACATACAAAGAGGGAAAAGAGACACAATGACAAAAATGTTGCAGAGCTGACTGTAGTATAGGAAGGATGACATCAAGCTGACAGTGCTGTAGTCTTTCGTTGAGAGAAGTTGACCACAACTAAAAGCTTTTATAAAGCCCTCTAAACTAAATAAAACACAAATTTAAACTCCCTGAGTGGGAGGTTGTGACCCTCTCCCCTCCGTGTTTAAGTACATGACCCCTATATTTACATGGGAGATCCATAGCAGAGATTCTCCAACATGTGGAGTGCCCACTGGAAGACAGCTCTGCCTCTCCCGATGCCAGGGTGGGAATAAATATACATGAGATGGGAACCCTGTGTATTATCCTTTAGATAAGGAGGAGAAGATGTGAAGAATCTGGTGTACTACTTAAGATATCCCAATGCCCTAGTTTGTTGATTCATTTATCGGTGCATATCCTTGGCTGAGGATTTTCTTTGTGTTATTCTGTAACCTTACATCTCACTTATGCAAACCAGTTTATGATAAAAATGTGAATACAAGCACTTGACATAACATCTGAATCAGACATGACAAGTGTTTAGAATTGACATGGATAACGAAATAAAAGAAAACTTAGGTTACATCAGAAAGGCCTTTGTTAGCTATTTCACCTGCCGTTTCCCTTCTGACAAGACGTTAGTCTGCATTTCAGTCTTTGTAGATGCTTCTTTCCTTTTTTTTAGAAAAGTGTGTTAACTGTATTTCCACTCTCCTGGGCAGTCTAGACAAATGTCATTTTTCATCCTGTTGTTTCTATGCTCTTCTTCTGAGGAAGACAGTCTAGCTACTTTTTGTTTAGAACATAGTTATATAAATGCCTCATAGTTATAGAAGGCATATATATGTGTTTTTTTCTGGACATTCTGTATCAAACCATACATTAAAACTGTGTATGATAAAAATATCTAGATGGGCTAATTGCATGTACCTTATGCCTGGCTCTTGATTGACATGTGAGGCAAAAGTAGTGATCTATTTTATCACTACTACAGTGAAGCAGTGATCTATTTTGATCACCACTACTACAGTGGCTTCTGGAAAACTGTTTCCCAACCTCTTCCTTTTCTGTATTTTGTAACAGAGATTAACCAGGCAGAAGTTGTTCCAAGATAGCTTCCACATGTTACCTTAAAAATGTCTGAAACAACCTATGCCTGAGCCTTGTCAGCATTTTCCATTAGTCATGGAATAGCAGCTTTCAAAAAAATTGCTTATTCTTGCACATTGCATTAACAGTGAGCAGACTAGGTTATGTGTTGCCAATGTTTTCCATATGTTTAGGATGCTCACATACATTGTGGTATATATTCTGCTTGCCTTGGTTATAATAAGGCCAATGTAATTGAAAAAGGAAGCTTTCAGAATTTACCTCCTACATGATCCGTCCAGTGGCGATACTACTGTAAAACTGAGCTTCTCTAAAGCTTGCAGTTGTCACTAGTTACATAAACTGTCTCTACCAGTTTCATATGCCAACACAAAGTTCCAGGCACAAACTTACAAAATAACACAACCTTCATCTGCTGTTAAATAGCAACATGTGATTAAAAATGAGAGATTTATACGGTTCACTGATGAAATTTAAAAAAGCTGTAAAAGCAGTCAGATGAATGAATGTGTATTCGCTCATCTATTCACTCATTTATTGGACATTAATGACCATGTATAAAATGAATTTAATGCCACTCCATCTCGTTTCCCACATCAACAGCTCACAGCTAGGTCTTGGATTAATTGGCAGATGCAGGAAAGCGGCCAACAGCTTTGTGGCTATTATGACTGAGCATAGCTTGGCTGGAATGTAATGCAGATCAAGGCAACGCAAGTCTGCCAGATATTGTGTTTAAGAAGTTTGTTCTGCCTTTTCCTGTACATAAACAGGCGACTTCCGTCACCATACAACATTTCCCAGAAATGCTGAAATGTCTTATCGCATTCTTTTAAGACTGATTTCCTTCCATTTCTACCTGTTCTCAAACTTTTATTTTGGCATTGCTCAAACTTTATGCCTTGTGGCCTCTTTGATTTTTTTGTTTCAGATACTTTATGCTGCGTGTGCTCATTTCTGTGTACTGAAATTTGTGTTAATTCTTTCTTTTGAATATTCTGTACACGTTAAAATTAAATCCATCCAGATCTCTACTCTGTATTAAATATGTTATTCTAGTTTATAGTTAAGCCTTTTTTAAATTACAGATATGATATTGCCATATTTTTCTTGGGTGTAAAGAAAGTTGGTATTCATATATTTTAAAGACTTTAGACTTAATTCAACAGAAACTCTTTGAGACGTCCATTAGACCCCATTAATACATGAAAACATATAGTGAATTTTGGAGAAATTATAGAAAATATTCAAGATATTATCTCTGAAAAAGTAATGAGTTACATATGTCTGCCTTTAAGTTTCATATCTGCACTGTATATTTCTTACTAATAATTTGATGTTATCCTTCTTCACTGTTTTGCTAGAAAATTTTTCTCCATTTTTTTCACTCTAAGAATTAGGCAGCTATTCCCTTTTAGGCATACAGCCCAGTTCTTAGTAGAACCACCTTTTTAAAGAGTTTTTATGTCTCTACTCTCACTATGTTTGTCAGATTTTCTACAATTTTCGACTGTAAGTTGTTTTGCTGTCCTCACAGACCTTTCCGGGTTGTTTAGCTCTGCTAACTCTTTCCAAGAATAATGAGACCTGTTAACCTGAACATGTCTTCCAGCACTGAAGTCCATTCTTGGTTCTATCTAATAGATGCATATCAAGTAAAGTACTATAAAGCAAAGTACTTGCAGAGCAGTACTAAACAAAGAAAGGTAAAGGACAAACAAATCAGAGATGTGGAAATAGACTGAGACAAGTATGCAGGCAAGGACAGGAACATAGGAGGTGAAATACTGCACATTTGGAGACGGCAAGTCAGGAGGAATTTGAAGATGATGATAATATTGATTACGAACTTGAACAAATAGCGTATTTGAGAGAGAGAGTAATGAGAAGGATGTCATAAAATGGAAAAATGTTTCATGCTAGAACTAATAACTGCATATATATTTTCTGCAGGACTTCAGAAATTGTGCTATTTCCACAACAAAACCTACAGCAAATTATTTCTTCCCTTGAGGTTTTTTTCTGCATCAATTTCTACTACATTGCATTAACGTTCTTCCTGTTCCTCCAGATGTACATACAGTACTGGGAGAGCTGAAGTCTGCCTCCATGTCACTGTCTGGGTCCAGCAGCTAAGGCTTTTTTATGCTCATTCAGCTTCCTTTTTCAGATTCAAGTTTATTCAAAAACAATGCATCTCCACTGTAGATCTAGTTTACATCATACCACAATTCAGTGCTGAGTATTTTCATGCATTAGCTAGCTTGCTTAGTGGTTGTAGCTTAAAAATTTCTTACACAAGTAAGAATCGTAGAATCATTAAGGTTGGAAAAGACCTCTGAGATCACCGAGTCCAGCCGTTAACCTAACTGCCAGGTCCACCTCTACACCATGTCGCTAAGCACCACATCCACATGTTTTTTGAACACTTCAGGGACTGTGATTGCACCACTTCCCTGGGCAGTCTGTTCCAACGCCTAACCACTCTCTTCGTGAAGGAATTTCTCCTAATATCCAATCTAAATCTCCCCTGGCACAACCTGAGCCCATTTCCTCTTGTCCTGTTGCTTACTACCTGGGAGAAGAGACCAACCCCCACCTCACTACAACCTCCTTTCAGGTAGTTGTAGAGAGCGATAAGAAGATAACGATGTCTCCTTTTAAATATCATGGTATTCCATGATGAGTCCAAAGCCAAACTAAAAGTTTTAACTTTATATAGGTTCTCGCAGTACCCATTAAAAGAAATTAATTATCACAAATATAAATTTGTTTGTAGAGGAAACAGGCTGAAGAAGAAAGCCCACTGGGGATTTCTAACATGGCTGCTGCGTTTCTAAGCAATTGTCGTCCCCGTCCCCCCCCCCCCCATTTTGTTATTTAAAGAAATAGTCTTTTCCTCAAACTGCAGGAATGCCACTCTGTATTACAGAAGGAATCAAGCATCCTAGGTAGAAAATAATCATTGTCAATACAAACAGAAAAAAAACATTTTCATTAGAAGAAAAAAAAGGAATAGTTTTGATTAATGACTTCTGTTTGCTTAAGCACTTGTGATTTATATGGCAATTTCATATGTCATCGTTCCGGATTCTTGAATGTGGTACATAAATTTACAAATATACAGAGTGCTGGATGTAATGCATCTCTGCCAAGTGTTCACATTTCCCACTCTGACACACTAGGAGGTGTTGACTGACCATTTTGTTTTTAGCATTATATTAAAGGGAATATTTGACATAAAGCTCTGAAAATTTAATTGCTTCTCATGTATTTCATGACTAATCAAAGATCAGGAAATGCTAAGTGACTGTTGTGATTGCCATGGTCACATGATGTATGTACCTGGTCACATGATGTATGTACATCTGCACCGATAACTGGCAAGGTTTTGTTGCGATTGCTTACAATGGAAACAGGATCCTCCTCCTGACACTGCCTGTCATGATTACAGAATAAGTCTATTTCTGTTTTTCCCAGTCAGCCCTTTCAAGTTGAAGCTTGGATAATGCAAAATCATCCTTAAAATCCTAGCAGTATGTATCACTGTGCACATAATCAAGTTCTAGTGTCTTCTTTCACTGTTAAAGCATCTCTAGAATCACAAGTCCCTCCCAGCAAGACTCTCATCTTAGGTCTTCCTCAGTACTATGATCTGATAAGTATGTATGTTCCGCTACAGATCTCCGTGACTTCTCACCAGCTGTGTTCTTTCTATTACAGCCCTTCTTTTTCAGAGAATTGAGCAGCTAACATACTTAGCCCCTGCTGACCCCTTGGCTCTCAGGTGTCTCTAGCCTCAGACTTAAGTAAATCTGCAAGTAAACTCAATTGCTGTACTCTTATTTCTCACCTTCTCCCAGCCTCTGGTTCAAATTATGCAGTATTAGGAAAACAGTATTACATTTTGTATTGTTTCCCTAGTTTCAGCATTTTTCAGTCTTGGTTCTTTGTTTCAGAAAGGTCCTCATGTAAGATCTGCTCTCTTATCAGATTCTGTTTTCCCTCCTGGTTCTGGATAGATGCTTTCTCAAGTGTATATGTAGCTTTCTGCCAGGTTCTTCAGGAAATTCCTGTGGAATTTCTGCCAGAGGTTGCTTCAGGAAATCCTTAATGATGTCTAGTTTCCTAATTCTGCACTTATTAGCTGCAATTGCCACTTTATCCTCTTATTCAGGTACATCTGGGAATCTCAACCTACTTTATTCAAAAGAGCCATGAACTTTTGACCTGGCATAACTAAGAAGGCAAGTTATAAGAGTCTCCAACTACCAGAATAATTGACTTAAGTGGGAATAGTCTTCATTACAGATGGAAAACATTATGTATTAGATTATCCAGTTCTTCATGTTTCTCAGCCTAAAATGATCAGTGAAAAGTCCATTTTATCTTTGAGCAATTAGTAGCATTCAAAGGAACAATGTGAGCTTCTACAAAACCAAAGATTATTTGCCCAATGAAGGTTTGAAATCGTATTCAATTTTATTTTTCCTATTCAAAAAATCTGTACTGCCATAAGGACTTGCTTAAATCTGATTGCACTGAAGGTCTACCTGTTTGTCATTCAGAGTGCCTAATTATACTAGCACTGTGCATAGGCTTGGCTAAGAACAGTGTATGGGCCAAGCAAGCAAAAACTTGTGGCTCTGCTGATTTTCTAGGTGTTTGAATATCATAATAATGGTGAAAGACTCTTCTTCAAGAAGATACAAAGAAATATGCCAATTTATCAAAGCTCGTCAGCCAAAACTTTCATGACAAAGCATCTTTCATGGCAAAAAAACTTTCATAGCAAAGCGTAGCAAACTTTGCTTTTAAAAATGCATCCAAATCATCATGAACAGACTCCTGAGGAGAGTTATTCACAAATTATGCATATGTCATCAAGTATCTCTGATAGCAATTCATCTTTGTTCCAAATACAATTTGTGTAGGTATTTGTTTTCAGAGTGTGAGTAGGTGATCGAGATTTCCCCCAATGCACTTCCATTTAAACAAATGATCAATATTCTTCAGTGCTGTCAATAATGCCAACATTCTTTCTGAAGCTATGTTTGGATAAGGAAAAGCATAGGTGGCACGTACTTGATGATTGCAGAGTCCTAGCTTTTTATTTGCAAATTGCTAAATCCATTAGCCCTTTCATAGGGCTGTTTACACCAGTTGGTGAGTGAATGAGAACTGGGAAGGATGATACTTTGCTGGGAGTAAACTAGATACACGTTGTAGTTAAGAAACAGCCGGTGCTGCTGTTTTATGAAGTATCTCTATTGTGGAGGTCTGTCAGAGATATGGAGAGATTCAGCGCGTGCTTTTATCAGTCATTATTCTTGACAAAAAGTTGGATATTCTTACTAGTGAAGCCCTGATATAACCTTTGTTTAAATAAGCTTTAGGTCAAACTCAGCTTTGAGTCTCTCTATACCTCATGTCTTGAAGAAATGCTGTTGCTGGAAAGATTTAATTTTTCTCATGGGTCAATATTGAATCCTCTTCAGCCTAAAGAACTAATAATACAGTAGTAGGATTTTTCCTAGCCAAGAATTTGATTAAAAAGAAAAGGATAGGACAAGATGAAGTTTAAAATAATTTCATTTACTATGGACTATCACCACCAAAATTTGTAAAGAAGTTGTGCATTCCTGGCCAAAGACAAAAGCCCTTAAGTGCTTCTGTTCATATCTTACGAGTCTGTAGTTATTAAATGGTTATTGACTTTAAATACATTTTCTGTGGGGATAAAAAATTACTTTTAACTGCAAATACATGATTTTGGTTTGTTTGTTTAGGAAGGGGATTCCAAGTGAAGAAGTGAAACACGCTGATAGAGAGCAAGCAAAGCGTATAGTTTACTCAGTGGTTTATGGAGCAGGTAGGCGTTTTTAGAAAAAAAAAAAACCAGCTACAGTAGATTCATATGTTATACATAATTTATATAAGTAGACTGAATTTCTAAAGGTAAATAAAAGTTTGCCAGAGTATTACATTATTAAATGATCTACCCAGTATCAAAATTATCAAATTAATACAGCCACATTGACATATACAAAGATTACTCTGATTTTGTGTTTATTTGCTGCTGATGTAACTGAAGTATTTGTCTTTATCTAAAATGAGTTTAATTTTGAGTAGACTTTGCATTCTGTCAGTATATAGACAGAGATAAGAATAACTGCAGTGAAATTAAAAGAACTCCAGTATTGTCTCAAAGCACATTTATAGAATCGCAGAATGGCTGAGGTTGGAAGGGATCTCTGGAGGTCAGCAGATCCAGCCCCGCTGCTCAAGCAGGGAAATCTAGAGCTGGTTGCCCAGGACCGTGTCCAGACGGCTTTTGCATGTCTTCAAGGACAGAGACTCCACGACCTCCCTGGGCAATCTGTGCCAGTGCTCAGTCACACTCAGAGTATAAAAGTGTTTCCTTACTTTAGATCTTAATGTTTGCTGCAATTTCTTCACAACTGCAGAAAACCTGCAGAAATCCAAACTGTTACCCATTCTGCCTAAGTCCTGCCCAAGCCCTAGATAAGTCAAGACATTCCGCACACTTTCCAAAACTGCCTGCCATTTCTTAAATGATGCCCAGCTCTCCTTATGCTTCAAACATGCTTAGAATTGCCTTTTCTGGGAAGATGGAGGCATATGTATCATCAGCCTACAAGCTCTTGTGAATTTGTTTTAGTGAACAGCTAACTAAACTTTATGTAGGTCTTCTGGAGAAATCCAAAAGCTCTACAGAAGATGAGTACTTGGAAAACTCATTTAGAAAATGAGAGTCCTAGGTTACAGGCTTTGTTTAACTTGGAAGAACTTAAAGCTACAGCTTGGGTTCCTGGGTAAGAATGCTTTCTAAACCATCTTTTGCAGAGAGTCATCAATAGTCCTCAAACCAAAGGTGTTGGCCAAGGACATTAGATTTCTTGTTTAGGGCATTCAACTGGGAAGGGGAGAAAAACACTTCAACTCTCCAGAATATTTATTTTATATATAGGGGAGTGTGTAGATTATAAACTCACATATAAGAAAATATATAGATATACACACACGTGCATTTTTACATTAAGCTGTATTGCATTTTAAACATCTGTGTTTAAAATCTATATTAAAAAAGCCCAGCACTAGCTCCCTGCAATGTAAATTCAAACCTTCCCATGCTGAGACTGGAATCAAGTCTCCCATTTTCAGCTTGCATGTTTTCATCACTAGATTATTTTACAAAATGCAAGGATTAGCACCCCTGCCCCTTGGTCCATGCAGATGCTACACATTTCCTACCTGTTCCCTTCACTCTGGGTGGAACAGGCAGATACGTGGCTTAATCAGACTGCATCACCACCGGGTGTACACCCTGTAGTTGTGTACATAGTCAGTGGAGAAAAGGAAATGCCTCAGTTACTGGGGCTAGAGCCTCCCCCAGTAGAGCCTATGCCTGTCTACTCATGCTGTAGAGAACTTAGGTGATGAGATTAAGCAGAGTATTGGCACTCCCTCACTTGCTCTGTACCAGGCACTAAACATTTCAGTGCAGTGGTGCTTGATTTAAGTATCTCCATTTACTTGTTCGTGCTTCATCTCCCTCTCTCTCAAATGAGGGCAGTTGAAGCACCTGAAAGATAATAAGATGCTTCAGTTCATTAGCAGTGTGATCAGATCCTAATTAAGACATAACATGGAATGATATTGTTAAACTATTTAGATGGAAACTGGGCTGACAAAAAATAATTATTAGATACCTGAAATTGATGGACTGAATTCCACCCACAGTTTGTCTCCCTTTGAAAGACAGCTAACTTTTCATTAAGGAAACATTTTGATACAACTGAAGAGTGTGAATAATATTTATTTCACTTCTTGTGGGATTGAAAAATACCGAATCATTCCCTGAGGAGCTTACCTGTATTATGCTTACAGGAGTTAATGAAAATCTTTCATATAGTAAATAGTAATCTTTTTTTCTTTTTGTTTTCTTAGCTTTAGGTTACACTTGGTTCATATTTTCAAGGTCTTTTCTATAATCCTGGAGGATAGAAAATAGTATAATAAAGATAGAAGAGTCTGTTTATAAAGTCTAGGAGTTGGTACTTTAATAAATACAGCAAATATTGAGAGGGATGAGAGTATTACTGTCTTTTGCTTGGTTTGGAGCAATTCAATTCACCCACTTCTGCTTCAATGATCTTGTAAAACTAAAGCACAGACAACTTAAACATCTGTAAAATAAGGAATTAATTCCATTCAATGGCAGTATGTTCAGGCTCTGAATTGACACAGAGGGATGTCAAGGCATTTAAATGAAAGGCAGAGAAACTAACAATATTTTCAGTTTCGAAAGATGATATTACAGAATGGAGAACCCTAAAACTCATAGGCTGCTGCTAGCAATTCCCCTGGCACAGATAACTCAAGGAGAGTGCTCAGGGAAGCTTTCGTACGCTCCTGAGCGTTGCTTCGCACAGCCTATGCTCCTGCATTGTGGAACGTGATCTAACACAATTACGTGCCTGTACGTTCCCCTCTTTTTGCTTCCCAGGAACTGCATTTCCCTGGAACCTTTCAGACTTCCTTACTGATATTGTGGCTTAATTCTCCTACTATTTTATGCAATACTCTGTTCTGTATATTAATAGTAATAATTAATAGTTCTTTAGATGGACAAACTTAGATGTTGCACTTCTCTAAGGAAGCCACAGCAGTCTCCTAGCTATTAACAATATGTGCTTTAGCAGATAGATTTGTCATTTGCTGACCCAGGAAGAAAACCCAAATTAATTAGATGTCAAATAAAAGTACAGACCTATAATAGCTCAGCAAGAGTCATCCTGGATGCCTTGTGCGTTTCTTCTTCAGCACCTTGTCCAGACTGGTGTTCCTGCAGCTCAATGCAGATCCTGGCATGACTGCGAACAAAATGCTACAGAATTATTCTGAAATGCACATCAGACTGACAGTGATGGCATTTAGGTGGCTGAAATCGTCTCTCTCTCAAAAATGCTAGATAATTTTTCTTGACAGTATTACTGTGACAATAACTATTCTATGCTTTTGGTCCCTTGAGACGTCGCCTCTCAGCTTATGTTATTTGCAGACACAGTGCTGGTTTTGTGTTGCTGTGCAGCTGACATAAATATATCTGTCTTTCAAACCTCATATGACTAATGTTGATGTATGTTTTATTTTTACTGGAACTGTTTGGTTTATAAATGTGTTTAAAGTGTAGCTCTTAGTTTATATTTTCACACTCTGGAAAACTGTCTTCAGCTTTTTTTCCACCTTATCTTATCAATGCTTTTAGATTCAACATAATATATATTGTGCATCCATATCCTATCCAAAAGCTATTATTCCTTTCTCTCTCTGTTGAAACACTTTTCACTTCTGTTTTTTCTTGTTCCAATGCTTTTATCTCACAACTTGGACCCAGATTTTTACAGACATTGAGGAGCCTAAGACTGCTTGAAATCCGTGGGACTCGGACTCCTAACTGCCTTTCTAAAATCAGGCTACTTGGTCTGATTGCTTCAGCAGTTAAGTTTTTCTGTGACTTCTACACCAAATCTAAAACTCAACCATCCACATCTCCATCCTTTTTTTTTTTCAATCTTCATTCACATTTGTGTTTATTTAAAATTGATTTCAAGTTCTTTATCTGCTCCTCAAAGTTTGCAGATTTCAACACTGAACTAGTAAAATGATACTTAAAGCAACAAAGTTATTTTGTGAACAACAGGGATTTCAACCACGTTATAGGTATACATTATAACTAGGAATTTCGTAATTACATACTTCTTATTAAGTATATTCTTAATCCAGTAACTTCAGTAAAACATTCAAGCTCAAAGTTAAGCACTTGCTTTGTTGAAATATGACTGTAGTATATCAGATCCATCCTTTAGGTTAACTAATTCCACTAATTGTGAATGTAACAGTGATATTGTATGTAATGGATTTCTGTTCTGCTTTATTGCATGATAAAGATGATAATTTCTTTACTGCCAGGTAAAGAACGACTTGCTGACAGCCTGGGAATTACTCCTCTTCAAGCCAGTCAATTTATAGAGAGTTTTATGCAAAAATACAAGAAAGTACATGAATTTACAAAGAAAACCATTGAACAATGCTGAAATAAAGGTAATCTGAAGTCTGTAAGCATATTTTTGTTCACTGATCAGCACTGTGTGACAGTACTGAAGACAAAGATTCAGCTCAACCAAAATTCAGACAGTTATAGGACAAGAAAAAAGATGGAGTATAATTTCTTGGTGAATTGGGTTTTTTTCTCTTTTAACCCTAAGAGGAGCCTGTCTGCCTTTTCTTAGAAAGGTGCTAACAGAATAAGACGTCTGTTCTCAGAGTGAACCCTACTTAATGTCAAGTTACACTGCATCATTTTGACATATAATGTAATCCAACACAAAAAAGCCCAAGGAATCTTTTACTTAATAAATATGCTACATGGCTGCTGGACCATGGAAGTTCAGACATTTAGTCAAAGAGCCAATTTACAGAGCCAGGTTTTTTTAATGTATTTCTTCTTTGCTTCAGTCAGAATTTATGTGCTTGAAGTTCAGGTGGTATCTGTGATGACAGGTGGGTACAGAGTGCTGCTTGGAGCCAGCAGCTGCAAACTCATCTTGCATCAAATTTGTTGTTATTCTACATATTCATTTAGATTTAGTGAATCTTACGAGTGCAGTAATTTGAGGAGAGAAAATATAGCTGCTTGAATTATTTTCTTTTAAAAGCTTATTAGCAGAACTGTCAAAATAGATTTCTTTTGTTTCTTAGTACGCTGTACCAAGACATTTTCCAGCAATAAATTTGTAATATAATATTATCCACCATTGTATGGGTGAGTGTCATGACAGAAACATACAAGTGACTTCTAGTCATGAAAATTATAGTATTCCTACTTTGTATGGCTTAAAAATCTACTGGAATCATGAACCGTCATTGTGTCACACAATTGCATTCCTTCATTCATTAATATTGCTAAATTAACATGAAGTTACTGAAAATCTATTTTCAGCCATAATTAAGCCCAACATAACATATCTAGCAAAATTATTACACATTTACTATATATTTCTTTGATCTATTTGAAATAACATAGCATTCTTTTCTTAAAGGTGAATGAATTTCAATAACCAGAGTTCTGTGATAAAGAATCAGGTTTATGAGTTTAGTAGACTAGAGCATCATAACTAATGATGTCCTTGATTGTCATCAAAACACACTTGTCTAATTAGTGCTTATTCCTCCTCTCCCTCCCATCTATCAACCATTGTTTTAACCGTTAACGGTAGAAGAACAATCTGTTTCAGTTGTACAAGCTGAAAAAAATCTGCAGCAGGTCAACATTGTTTAATATTTTTCTTGTTAAACAACCTCAGATTCCAACTTTCCAACAAAAACATTCCAAGCTAGTGAGCTCATTATAAGGTAACTTTACTTATCTGCAGATCATAGGTGAACAGCACCCACCTGACTAATATTATTTAGGTGTTATGAATGTCTGATACTCCATGTGGATGTGTTAAGCGTGTAAATAATAACTTGTGATGAAGATATTTTTGTTAGTGTATCAGTATATATGTTATTATATTGTTGTTGGGTTTTGATGACATTACCAACATATTAAAAAGGCTACATTAAGACCTCATTCAAATATGTATTCACAGATTAATCTTTGACCACAGAAGCATACCGTGCCACTATTATATGAAAGATGGTATCTGTTTGGGGATGCTAATCAGCTATGAGTATTGCAAGGGTGATTCTGTTGTGGAGACATACCACACAGGAATAAGGATATTACAGTAAATCTATTTTTCCCTGAGAATCCAATGTTTCAAGAATTCCATCTTTAGATACTGTTCTTTATCGAAAATCTTAGTTAAATTCGGAAGACTGATTTGCCAAAGAATATCCTAACCTCCAGATAATTCAGCTCCTTGTTCCAAAACTGGTACTTCTGGTATCAGCGCTCCTGGAAATATACTAATTTGCAGAAAGCTCTATTAATTCAGCAGAACTATCTTCATCCTCTGCACCTAAGTTTGGGTATGTGTTGTCCGTAGTAAGGTCATAACTTTGTGTTTGAAGAGAACTCCTTACCACGTGTGCTTGCGTATCTTGGTTGCCAAAGAGGAGGTTAAACTCTGTGGCAGTTTGAACGCCCATGGTATCTAATGACGATTTATGCATAGTCAAGGTGATCAGAAGTATAATGAAAGATTTTGTAAACATATATTTTTAACATGGATGATTTTTCATTTTTCTTAAAAGAAGAAAAGAAGTTTAATTTTGAAGATAAGCTGAGATAAGGTTTTGTGTGTGTTATTTTGACAAGAGGATCCTCACATCTCTCTTTCTTTCTCAACTCCTCTCACTTGCCATCCAAAATAGTTGTTTTGGCAAAATACGTCATTAGGCCTAACATAAAGCTTTAACTGTGTTTTCATGTGTTTCTTTTAAACTCAAAAACCCCACCACACTAGAGTTAAGGAAGTTTAGGACTTTCATGTCCCAGAAAGGGACATGAAAATACCACATAAAGAAAATGGGAAAAAAAAGTTATAGCTTTGATTTTTTTTCCGCAAAACTATTTGATAATTTTGGGAAATATTCATTAATGATTTAATTACTCTACAAATTGATTTTTCTTTGCTATTCCCAAGTAAACTATTCATTGCATGGAAAGCTCTAATTATGGCTGCTAATAGATAGCTAATTCTGCTAGGTATTTATAGTTTCATCTCCCACAGAGAGAGTTTGCTGGTATATCAGTAGACATTCCCAATGAAAATATAGCTTTAATGAACAGAAGTTTTTCTTGTATAACATGTACCAATTCTCTGAATGAAATAATTCTTAGACCAAAAATACAATAAGCATTTAAGGTTTGAATAAGAGAAGCTCTGACTATTTTCAGAGGGCAAAATGTTGAATTGACTCAGGCAGTACATAATTACAAAAGTCTGTATTATCTTCAAAAAGAATTTTTGAAATTTAATTTTAATCGCTCTAAGAATACTAATTTCTATTTGAATCCTACAAGGTTATGTGGTTTCCATAATGGGACGTAAAAGACCACTGGCTAATATCAATGCACAGGATTACAAACTACGCACTCAAGCAGAGAGGCAGGCTGTCAATTTTGTTGTTCAAGGTAAAAACCCACCTGCCTACCTTCCTATTTACCTTCCTATCTCTTTATCTGTGCTTGGCTTTAGTGGGCAACAACTCTGATTGATAATCTCAAAAGAATGAATATTCTGGTAGTCTACTAGAGTAGACTACTGAGTCATATAAACGAGAATTTTAAATTATGTATTCTATCTACCTTGAAAATTGCCAGTAAACAGTATCATAAACCACAATGTTCTAGTACACTATAGTGCTCTGTGGCAGTTAAATATAGGTATAGATACGAACTATGCATAGAGAGAATATCTAGAATTCAGTGCTTCAGATGTATTGTTGTCTAAAAACATTTTACTTTCTGGTTTTGATAGGTTGTTACTACAAAAGAGTTTCTGTGATTATGCTGCTTACAGATTCTAGCTTTTATTTTGCCAGATTAGTTTAATAAATACATAATATTACAAAAATTGTGCATTATTATTATTTGTTTTGAAACCCAACTCATTCTTTGTAAGGAACATTCAAACTTAATTCTGTGGAGGGCAAGAAAAAAGGTGTTTTTTCACAGGAAAACATTGCAAATTTGCAATATAGGTTGGAAATGTGAAAATCAGCATGAAGTGCCCAAATGTTAGTTAATCTGATGCATTAACATACTCTGTATAAATTGCTCGGGGCTCAGTCTTGTACAGAATTTAGCCACCTAAAGAAAAAAATAAAAACCTAACTGGCAGTCCAAAACTGAGATCCCTCCTACAAAGCTACCCCTTGGAAGAATTATTTTTTTAATTGGATGATGCTAACAGGGTTTTCATTAAGTTATACTGGAAGTGTACAATTTACAGGCAAGTAAAAAGTGCTTTCTAGACATGGTGCTTTTTATAAAGTGACTTGAATTTTCCTTTTGAAAGAATCATTTGTTTTTTCTTTTTTTCCTCTCCAAATATTATTCATTTTAAGGTTTCATTTTAAAAATTACTTGGGTATTTATGTCATGTTTGACACTCCTTAGAATTAGTAACTAAATTTAAGTAACTAAATTTAGTAACTAAATTTAAATTTACTGTCTCTGCAAGGATATGTACAGATCTAGAATTCTAATATATACACTGTTGCTTGAATAATAGTTGTGCTCAAGTGATGGCTGCCTTACTGTAGTAGGCACCCAACTATAGAATTTTAAAATATCCCTATAAAATCTGCAGCAAAGCTTGCACGTTTGTAACACTGGCCATGCCTGTACAACCTTCTCCAGAGACTTGTGTTCAGTTTACCTGGGTTTCCATCCAGCTGGCCAGCAGCCCTCTCCAGTTGAAGGCACAATGCTTGAGCTAATACAGCGAGTCCTGCTGAGTGTACAGTGTAGCATTAATAAAGCTACACGGCCTTCTGAGCAGCACTTGCTTATGTCCATCTGTCCAAAGAGCATGGAGCTGAGGCAAAGCTGTCACAGGACTGTCTACAAAATGCTTGCTTATAGGTATCATAACCTACAATAATAAGATGATTGTCATATTTCATTGTTGGTTCAAATAATACTGGAGGACAAATCTGATGAAAAATAGTGTAACTGTTATTCAAAACATGCAGTGTTAGAAGGTGTGACGAAGCAAGGATTAAAAACTCTAAAGTATTCAGTATTCCTAAATTTTATTAAAAATTTCCTTCTAGACTACAAGGATTTTTTAATTTCAGGATTTCATCTCTGAGATAATATTTAAAGACTCTAAAAATTTTCTAATTGTGCTAAAACATTTCATCACAGTTAGGGTACTAAACTATATATATGTGGTTTATACATACATAATAGTCTAATTAATTTAAGCAGTTTGCATTTTGGTTATGGTAGCAGCAACTGAAGAAGGCTTTTTCTGATGCATGACAACATTGACACGTAGAGTTCCAGCTTTAACTTACTACAACTGGATTTGCCACTGGTCTTTTGTAGTGTTTTTTCTCTTTTTGAACATTTCCCAGTTCGATAGTTTTTACCAACGTACAGCATAATATTCTTCAGTTATAATTCAGCTCTAGATAACCTTATAGAGCGAACCGTTTACTTTATTAAGATATTATTAATCATGAAAACTGTTACATTTAGTTAGAAGAACTCTACTCTGGGAGTTTGCTGGTTTGTAAGTTCCAAATGCACTGGGAAAATAATGGAGCACCATCTACCGGTATCTGGGCTATTATGTTATTTTATCATGTTAACTTTAAGGAACATTTTTAAAAAACACTGCAGAACTGGTCAGAAAAATATAATCAAAATATTTTTCTAAAGTATGCTATATCAGTTAAACTTTTACAAAATTGTGGCAAAGTCAACCAGAAGAATATAATTATTTTCTTTTAAAATATTTAAAATACCTTTTTTCTAAAAATCATCTTTCAGAAGAAAAAAAATATTTTTTCTTTTGAGAGTTCTTCTGTATTTTATTACTTTACATTGTTTCATGAAGAATACATATAGAACATATATGTTGTGATGGATTAAATATTCAATTCTATAATTTTATTCTCACAATCACTTAGAAGGTCACCTGACCTTTGCTGAAACATCCTTTCTTACTTTCTACATCAACATGTCACTTTTTGTCTTATATTGAATTAGTTTGACTGCAGAAGATAGGTGTTTGGGGCTAAATTCACAGTCAGACATAGCCATCTCAATAATCAGCTGTGGATCTGCACTTGATGTAGTTAATGAGTAAAACAGAGTCTCAGTATGGGATTCAGAGAAAGTGGTTTGTCACAGAAAGCCATGAAGAAAGAAGAGGTGTTAAGTCTATCTCCTCAATCTTTTAGATATCCTCTCCTATCTCCCAGGAGGGTACCCTTACCATTTGCCTACCTGGCTGCTCTTTATCCCTGCTCTGGAAGCTGGACCATTTGGAAGAAAGAATTAAAAATTCATTGAGATAGGGGGTATGAAAAGGAAGATGTCTTCGGTCTAGTGCATTTAGGATATCTGATGGGACACCGAGAATGATGGCTTCCAATCCTTACGTAAAGATTTTTTTCTCTACTTTATCTGGTAGATGTATATGTAAAATGTATTAAAACAGTGTGGCATGGTTCAGAACAGACCCCTTCACCAAACTGCAGGCCTGGAGAATCATTCTGCCTCTTGATCACCAGAAATGTGTAATCTAGCATATAGCATGACGCTGTTTTATGCACCACTGCTCTTAACACATTAATGTAATGAATATATATTACATACACATAGAAATATGAAAAAGTATGTAATTACATTTCCAAATGGAAATGTAGCTCTGAACCAATGTTCTAACCTTTTGTGACATTAAATTTTAATTGATTTCTAGGTAAATTTTAATTCCAAATTAGAATGAGATAATTCCAACTTTTTTTATAAAAAGGAAGTTTTCAACTCATGGCCATGACTGACAAATTCACCTTTAATTAACACATAATTTAATATTATTATTTTCTGGTTTTAATTAGCATGTAACTACTTAGTTTGTTATTTATTATCTTATGATCTGTTAAACATATCAGATGAATTGAATCTGCTAGTTTTGCAAATTCTTATAATTCAAAATCTTTGGATATTTTTCATTCCTATGCCATAGTTCCAAGAGGAACATTTTCCTTTTGCATGCTTTAAATTAAAAGCAGATCACTTTCTTTCACAGGATCTGCAGCTGATCTTTGTAAAATGGCTATGGTGGAGATTTTTACCTCTGTTGTCATTTCTCCGACTTTAACAGCCAGGTTAGTAATGAATGATTGCAAAACTGTTTGATTTTAAACAGAATTAGTTGAAATGAATGTGTTTTTAGCATTTTAAGCAGCTGTAGAAATATTGTGTATGCCTCTGAATCTTTTAACAAACAAGGACTTGTGGGATGGTTTTATACAGTCAAAGTTATATCTTTGTGCTTAAATGGTTGGATCTGTAAATCCATCCCAAGGCGATGAAGTGCCCTGGGGCCATTTAAACTCAGTCAGATCTAGTTCAGTGGTAGTTCCGCATGTTTGAAATCAAGCCCGCTGATCATATCCTTCCTGTATTTTGAGGGTATTGTACAATGGGAATTGAACATTCAATGGGCTGGGAAAAAAACAGGAATCAGGAAACCAGTGCTCAAGCAAAATAAATGAACATTTTTTGTTCTTGTATAGATGGCTTTCCTTTGCTAAAGAAAAGCTAGGTCGTCATGATTGTCCTCTGTTGTGACTGCTCATAGTTGGGTAGGAGATCACAGAATGTCCTCAAGATTTTTATGCCACTAGCAGAAATAATGAAGTCTACTTTTCCTGTAATACAGGATGGAGGGGATGGTGCAGAGTCAGTGAGCATTATTATTTGCTGCAATAGAAAGATACTTTGAAGGCAAAGATGCAGAAAAAAACCCAAACAAACGGATTCTCATCTTTTGTAATGCTGTAGTAAACAATCCAGTAGAACATGAATTTTTGCAGTAGCAGTTCAGATAAAAGCGGAGAGAGCGAGTAGTGCAGAACATCAGTGTTTCTGTTGTCATCCAGAAGGGGAAATCATAAAAACTTAGCTGTAGCAATCATGTATTAAGGACTTCAGTGGGAGTTTAGGTCAGTACAAAGTAACAGGTTTTGGCCTTCCAAACATACTTTGCAATTATATGTAATATCTAACCCTATAAATACTCTGTGTGTGTTTGTGCGTGTATCATTTACACACAGCAGTGTTGTCTTATTTGATCAATGTTTCAAAATGTAGTTTCTAATTACAAATATAAATTGCATGTGTTGAATTCAAAGGTGAGTCACTCCTATGCCAAAAATAAAACTTGTTCTGAGTAACACTCTTAAGTGTTCTTGCAACTGTTTGAGCAAAATACTATTACCAAAAAAAAAAAAAAGAAATAAGGGGCTCGCTAGTACAAATCCAAAATGGGAAATGGTTCTTTGGTGGACATACTGCATGCATTCAGACAATGATGCATTTATGTATTAAATGTTGGATGATGTACTATAACATATTGCATTGCACATTTTGGGGCAGATTCTCTGCGCTGATTATAATTCTTTCTGCTGCCTGAGTTGTACGAAGAGACCAGAATCTGGCAGCTGTGGCCTGGTTGAAAATTTCTGTAGCAGGTGTAACTTTGAGTTAGATTAGCGATAGAGCAGCTGCCTTCTGGGACAAGCAGCCAACGGTCTTTAATGGAGGAGGCAAGGGGAGGTGGTGAGAGGGCAAGGAACATACTCCCTTCTTCCATTCCTACCTAGCACACAGATCTTTAGGTTCAATAGCTAGCTGTTTGTTGTAATTCTGAGAAAGCCAAAGTTTTTTTGCGATTAATGCCGTGTCTGATAAAGCTCGTGAATGTTTTCTTCTCTCAACGGAAAATTTTATTTGGGTTGTCCTTTCTCAGAACTATTTCTTTTAAAGAAGTAGTGTCACCAGATGGCTAAGGAAGTAACAGATATGGGGAAGTATTGAAGTTTCACATGTTGAATTTCCTTGTGTTATGAAAGCATAGGGCAATGGCTACGCCAGACATCAGAGAAGTATCACTGCCTATCTTTCTTATTCCTATCATAAATGTCACAGCTGGGAAAGACCAAGACTGCAAGGGCATCTAAAAGAGACAGACTGTTTTAAACTGGAATTTTGAACTCCTGCCAGCCATTAACAACTGGATGGCTTTGCTAAAGGGGAGCCTTTTAATAGTCACTAATGGGTCCTTGCTGTAATATTTAGTAGGTACTTACAAGCCAGACTTGTCAGAAAAGCACAATCAATGCCTTTATAAATTCTGTGAACACTCACCTGGTTGGACGGTGGTGTTTGAAAACATCACTGTGATCTTGCCAAAAGAGTACAGGACTGAAACTTGAAAATTTGTGTTTCCACTTGTCTGCCAGGTGGCATTCAGTTAGTTATTTTTTCAGTGGTCTGTTTCTTGATTTTCTTATCAGTCGAGTCATGATAATGATCCTAACATCCTTTGTAAAGCACTTTGAAAAATATTGTTAAAAGGAAGTGTATACATAATTGGTGGTGTTGTTGTAACTGTAGGAATGCACAGTAGCTCTTCCAAAATGAGAAATATAATCAATCTCCTATTATCATCACATCAGATCATATTCATTCCAAAGATAGCACACTACTATCTTTTCTTCTATCTTCACCCCCTTGCAAGTATTTTTTTTTCCGTATTAGAACTTTTAATTTTGGAAACAGCATTTTCACTTTGAACAGCATATCAAAGAGAAATATCTTTTATATATGCTTTAGAAGTGATTGTAAACCCCACATTTACATTGGGAGACAGTATCCTATAAGGCATAGCCAAGTAGTGGCTAACACTAAACATTTTGTCTTCCTTACCTTGGAAATAAAAAAAGAATAAATTAATTCTGGATAAGGTCTTACAGTTTTTAGTGTTAGCTTGCAGGTGTGTTTGCAGTCTTCTCTACTGACAGCACTGCATTCATTTTTCATGTTCAGCTGTAAGCAAGCTCTGACCCAGCAGTTTGAAGCTTCGTTTTGTAGAACTACTAGTCAGTAGATTTTCAGTTGTTGTTTGCACATATGATATTGCCTTTGCAAGTCAGGGAAAGGTAATCAAGTTACATTTTCATGATGCTTCATCAGAGAGGCCCTCTTGACGGACCAGTATATTCCACTGTGACTGATCAATGGCTATTCTGTCAACTAGCAGTCTCATTTTTCTCTTTGTGTTTCTTCATCGTTTAATTCAAATGTCGGCCTAGCAACTTATGCTGTTGACAATATAAAGTCAATCAGTCACTTGGAAATAATCTTACAGAAATGGCGAAAAGTAGCATTAAGTGCAATACATATGATAAGAAACTGATATTAGTATGGGTTAGCTACTGGCATCGGTGTTAACATCTCTGAATTTTGTGTGGTACTGACAAGTAATCACCATGATTTCTTCAGACTTCTTCCCTATTACCTATATCTTTGTTAAGATGCTGTTCTGCTGCTGACGGCCAAGTTGCTTACTGAAAATGTGCTGTTGACATAAATTATTCAAGTGCCAGCTTTTACCTGTCTGATACAATTCACAGAACCTTCGCACAATGTTTCCTGCAGGCAGATGATAGCAAAGAAACTTCTGAAGCGAGATCAAGGCATACAGTAGCAGCGGAAAGAAAGATTTATGGAACTGATGGGAGTGGAAGGGTACTCGGTGAACTCAGATGGATAGTTGTAGTTATTTTCAGCATTTAAAACATCATTGCAGTGGCAGATGCATGGAACCTTGGTAAGAAAGAAGGATGCTGGCAAATTGTGGAAGAATTGCTTCCTATAGCAATTCTTGTAAAAATTATCACTTTGTAAACTGAGATGTACTGATGTTACCCAAAGTCTACCTGGTGCTACACGGACTTCTCAGAAAGTCATTAAAGATGATTATATCCCAACAACATGCAAATTAAATTTAACAGGTCTACAGAACTATTGTGTAATTTGGTGTGACTCCAGCAATTCTACTTTCTCACCAATTTATTGTTCCTTCAGCACTGGACCTGTGCCACAAACACACAGCTTTACTTCTCAGCATGTCCAGAGCGTAAAGAGACAGGTTCAGCAACAGGCCAGATATAAATGAATGCTCCGAAAAGGAGGAGCCACCAGTAAATAAAAGGAAAAGGCACGATCTTATTTTCTTGGTCGCAGCTGCTTTTCAATAGCAGTGGATGTTGGAGGTTTTGTATGTCTTCCTCAAGGAACAAACACTTTAATCAACCTAATGATTTTCTGAGTTGGTGAACTGTAAATGCAGCTCGCTTCTACACAGATAGCTAAATTAGTTAGAAACAGCTCTAATCGTCCCAGGAACAAGCATTGTGTCATGTGACCTGGATTTTTTTCAGACACAAATCACGTGATAAATCACAAATGATTCATTTGGTGGAAGTGGCTTCAGTTTTAGTTACACACAAGAACCTAGAGGCATTTTTATAAGGCGTGTTGGGATTCGAGCATTAGTACTTTATTGACTGCTTATCGTTTCTCAGATTCATAGAAAAGGACTTACCGATAAAACCAACTTCTTGATTACATCATAGCTTCAACTAAATACATTCAGTAAACTGCTTAGTGCTGCTGCTGTGGGTGATGATTTTCTTTAATTCTGGGCATAAATCTTATGTCCCTTTATCTGTTTCTTCAGGAATTAAAGAATTGTTTTTACTCATGTTTCTGCTGTAGCAGTTACCCAGGATGTTCAGGTAAATGCTTATAGCTCTGGTACTCTGCCCACAATTCCCCGTATATGGTTGCAGATCTTCTCTAAAGGATTAACTCTAGCAAGATTGTCAACTTTTATCCTTAGCCTAATACTGGAGAAATAGAATGACAAGGAAAAGAGAAAAGCTTTGGATTCTGCTTGAGAGGAGAGTAAGATTTTTGTTTCATAGACATATGCTTTTGTTTCAGTATCAGAAGGAAACACGCTAGATCATATTGCTATGTCAGAAGTGACTGTGAGCTCTCCATAGCTGCTGTCCCAGTCCAGTGTGTAGCTCTTTGCTTCCCAAAGTGGCCAAATAACATTGTATTTCTAGGCGTGCTGTGACTTAGCAAAATAATTTCTTTCCTCAAGCATTCAAAGCAGTATTTTGCATGTATCCGCAAGATGGTGAACTGTTACCTGAACACTTCATGCATAGTGAGCCAGAACAAGCCAGAGTGATTTATTCTTTATAGGAAGAGCTAAATATATTTAATATGCTGAAATCTCACAGCCAAGAAGGACATTCATGATGTAGCAGGTTTTTCAGTGTTCCTTTATGGGGATCGTTCAACACAAATAAATAATTTTCGTTTATAAAAACCTTTTGTAAGTCACCATTTAGATTGGTATGTTTTAAAACACTTTGGATACATGCAAAAATTCTATTCTCTTTAATTAACCATCTGTTCAACTTCCTGCTCTTTGTGATGTAGCTGCTGAGAAAGCAAATTTCACAAGTTAGCTGAATTTTTATAGTTAAAATGTTAAAATGTCAAAATATCTTGGTCTTTATTATGGAAATACCGAAAGAGGTAGCTTAAAGGTAATGCAGGTAACATCTATGCAGGCATGATGTATCTTAAGCTATAGCTTTTATACTACCACATTAGAAATCCTTACAGATGCAGCCTCAAAAGAAACTTGAAAAATCTACAAAATGTTACAAAATTATCGTAACCTTGTTCCTTAGTTACATGACAACTTAATAGGCATTCTTTGCACTGGAATCTGTGTACGTTTGTGGGGACACAGTAACACAATTAAATAACAGGTAGTATTAGTAGGATCAGAAAAAAATTAATACAGTTTTAGTGTGGGGAACATAGAGATTTCTAAGACGAATCAGATCCAACATCCATCTGGTCCATTATCACTAGTGTGGCCAGTAGCAGATGCTTCAGGAGGAAGGTGTAAGATTTGTAGTAGGATAGCCTGTCTATCTGCAGATTTTCATCTTGCTCTGGTTGTGGGGATGAACCTAAGTTCTGAAACAGAAGATTTTAAAGTCTTCCCCCAAAATCATTGTATGTCATCATTTCTAAATGTTCTCGAAATCCATACAAGTGTTTGTTACATGAGCAACCATTCTGGCTTTTTCTGGCAATGTGTTTCATTACATGCCTTTTAAACCAATATTTTTTTCTATTAAATATGAATTTATTAAGTATAATTTTCTCAAAATTTCAAGTCATTAAGTTCTTGTTTTTCAGTTACAGAACATAAAACATCTTTACATTTGTTATTTTTTTTTTGTATTCCCCCATTTATCTGATTTCAAAATATCTTATTCTTTTTATAATTTTTTTTCCAACCACTTAACAGCTTTTATGCTCTTTTGGGATTTTTTTTGCATTTATCATTATATACAAAGCTTTTAACCATGTACTCGCCTATCTGCAATTTTGAAGTCTCCCATTATGCATTTAGAAGTTTCAAATTCAAAATGAAAAAATGTGATGTTACTAGTTGGATGATTATTTTATTAAACAAAAAAGGGGATAACATAGGATGACAGACAAGGATATTAATATTTGGGATATAAAATCTGATACTGTTCAGCATGTCTTCAAATTAGAAATAAAATGTGTAATTTTTCATGGAAATTTTACACTTGAGTACTCTAGCTCATAATCAGACAACCTGATGGTGCCACACCATTTTTTTTCTGAAGATGTAGAGCTAACCAACAGGAAGCATATTAAACTATTTTAGCCTGGGATCTCAGCCTGGTTCTTAGTCAGAATAAGGTGCCCTTAATTCCTTATAGAATCATAGAATCGATAAGGATGGAAAAGACCCGTAGGATCATCAAGTCCAACTGTATTATGCATGACAATTGGACCCTCTTATTTAAAGCTTTCCCAGTTACCCAATTTTAAACCTTATTTTAACTTATTTTCTGTTCAAACTCTTAAACCAGCCAGCTCGATGAAATATGTGAGCTCCTCTCAGCTCTTCTTTAAGCAATATACTTAGCACCTTACACGTATGGTTTAGCCTGTTTCTTTCCCTTCCTTTGTGCTGCCTGTGCTTAGTTAGACCTCACATGGGAGTGTCAGGTGCTGTGGTGAGGGAAGTGAATAGAGACAAAAATTGAGATTGAGGTGAGTTTTGAGGGGTCTGGAACGGGCACGTGGTCAGTCCAGATTGCCTGCTACCAAACGATGGAGTAAATTAACCGCCAGTTTGTAGGAATTCATTGGTGGTTTATATTTTGTATTATCTTCATGCAGACTAGTGTGGAAAACTAGGCCATGTTATGCTTTGGATATGTTGTTAACAGCAGTAAAAATTTCTGTGGTGATACAAAAACGTATCACAAAAATGTACAGAGGGCTGTCTAACTTCAGGTATCCAACGTAGGTAGCTGTTTTAGGAGGTGGTACCCCTGCAAAGTCAATGCGTAGAGTTGGGGTTTTCCAAACATTAATTCAGAACATCTAAGTCAGAGCCTACCTTAGTCCCTTGACCATAGAAGGAGCATTAATTTAATTAGTTTGAGCATCTCTTGGCACATTGTAATGGCCTGAAACACTGCACATGGCTGTTAAAAAACAGATTCTGAGAAAGACTACTATGCTGATCTTGTCTTTCTTTTCCCTATCCTACACTGGCCTTTTCTACAGGATATTCCTGCAATAGAGTCTGCAGCATGTCATGCCACAGCGCTCTCATTTGCAGTTTAGACAAAATGTTGTTTCCTTGAATGGTAAATACAGTTGCTCGCCAATAAGGTAATAGCTGTTTTGTAGAAGTCAGTTCAATATTGTACTTATTTCTAGGCAACACATTTGAAGTAGTCATGGAAAAACTTGCTATTCTGTACTTTAGAACAGAGAGGTCCAGATCTGGAATATATTGCTTTACATTAAGAAACAAAATCCTCATTTGTTCTTATATCAGACAAACTGGCCTGGTAATAGGGAAAAATATACTATAAGGAGGCAATATGGCGTCATAACTAGAATACTATGGAAAAAAATCTCTTGATAGTTTTATTTGTTTTGGCATATATAAATCAATAATATGATTATGATATAGTAATGATAACTGGGTGGATGCATTGAAGGCCTGATAAGTTTAGTCTCTGTGTTGTTTCACAGAAACTGGAAGAATGATGAATGTAGTGTTGAAGAGAATAAAAAAGATTTTCTTTTCAAAATTCTGTAGTCCACCATAATAGTTTAAGAAGGATATTGTGTGGTGGGCACACTAAACTGGTGTCAAAAGCCATATTCAGACTGGCAATCTCAGAAATATTTCTGCATTTGAAGGTGCAGGTTGTAGCAGTATCTCCATCCCACACCACAGTCATACTCAGATGCAGGTCGTGTTTCTCAGTAAAAGAAATCATGTGTGTACTCATCAAAAACAGTGCCTAATCTGCAGGCAATCAAAAAATAGTCAATAAAATATTAGCTTGTAAATCAAAGGCATTCTTATCATCTGCAGAACAACAAAAATACTAGTCTCTGCCTGGTTTGCAGTTTCTAATCTAGTTTACAATACCTTTTAGCAAGAGATAATGAGAGGAGATTGCTATTTCAATATTCCTTCAAAGTGAAGATGATTTAATTAAGCTCTTAAGCAAAAGTATAGGATTCTTTTCAAACTTCTTTCACTCAAGGTGTGCAACGGGTGGGTGGGTGCATGCACTGGAATGGTGAAAGGTATGAATTTTGAATGTATAAATTGCTTTGATTTTTTCTTTCATCTTTATTGATGTCAAATTGAATGCTTCCTTCTGTGGAACAGCATATTGCATGCAAGTATTATTACTTTAACAACCCTGAAAAAATACAGGTGGTCTTGTACTGTAAACATGCAAGAGTAGAACCCATTAAGTTGGTGTGAGATGGATAAGAAAAAGAGATAAGAGATCATAAAAAAGAATCTAACTTGTTTGATGAACATTAAGGAGGAAATAGTGTATACTATTCCACTTCTCGGCATCAAGCTAGGAAATCATGTTTAGTGTTAACTAAAACTTATGTAATACAGAATCATAGAATCACAGAATCGTTCAGGTTGGAAAAGACCCTTAAGATCATTGAGTCCAACCGTTAATATTTTTCATTCGAAAACAGAAGTGTATTAGAAATACTTATTTCTTAGATCTTGCATCTCTGAGATAAATATTAGCCCAATTTTCTAAGTGAATGTGCATTACCCAGTAAGAGAGTAGCAGAGCTAGACAGAGAACCAGCAATGCTAACTTCTAGTTTGGTATTTCAGTAGACAGAATATTGTCCTGAACTTCAAATTAATCATGAGATGTTTAAGATGGGTTAGATGTAATTCTGCAACTCTGCGCAGTTCCTCAGTTAACTGGCAATATAACTGAGCTGACAGGGTGTGCTCCTGAAGCATGTAAAGTTGTGTCAAGTCTATTGTGCTGTCTGGACAGAAATTTTGAGTTCAGTTCACATTGCTTCCACAGGTTTTCTGGCTCACATAAGGTAGCACTGATCTCTGGTCCAACCCTGCTCCTCCTGAACTCGGTTTTACTTTTATCGTGGAGATGAGGTGGTCAGTTGATCCAATGCTGAGTGGTTTTGAAAAATCCTATTCTTTTTCCTCTATTCCTAAATCCGGATAAATTTATGATAAATTTTTTAATGTATATTGTAAGTTCTTCTAAGAAAGGACTTTTTCTTACCAAATATTCAGAATATATGGTGCTCTAATCCTGACTGAAGGCATGAGACACTACTCTGGTACAAATAATCACCAGTCTATCGCATTTTTATTGCACTGGTTTAATCAATGCAATTATTGTCACTTATTCCATTGATTTACAGTATATTCACATTTAATGTTCACAGTTCTTTCTGATTTATATCTTTTTACATGTCATTTCAATGGTTAGGAATCTCTTGATTTAATTAATTTACTTGCATTGGAAATTATAACTTTTCATGTAACTGTATTCTCTTGCTACAAATGATCCTGGTCTTTTCATCTATTTCTTTTTGTATCTTGTGTCCCAATTTCCTATTCAAAATATGTTAATCTGTTTCACTCTGCTTCTGACTGTGTTGTAAGTGACTAATAATTTAAGATCTATTATTAGAGCTCACCACACTGTTAGTCAATGTCACATTGCAATTTAAGGCAGTGTGAAACTATCTTAGGATATTTTCCTGAAAGCTGTGAAAAGTTATAAGTAGTAACCACATTGATATTTCAGCCATTTTTAAAGAATTATTTGCTTGAATAACTGCTAGGTATTAAGAAAAGTCTACAATGGGCATTTAATTTAAATGTTATACACAAATTGCAAAGCAATTTGGAAATAGGTGGTACAGTTTCATGACTTAGACTCCCAGCTACAATAATTAAAGAAGTAATAAAATAAACCTAGTAGGAATACAGTCTAATCAGATAGGCAGTATTTTTCCTTCCTGAGTGAGAACTACACTCAGGGATTATATGTGCTAGATTATATTTATTATGCCGTGGACTTGATTCAATCAAATACATTTATTATTTCCATTGTGAAAGTACTTTTGCACCCAAACCAACAATTTAGGGTGCTGTTCCTGTAAGCACTGAACAATTAAGTCACAGTCCATATGCAAGAGACCTATCGATATAGAACTAATACTGACAAAGACAAAAACAAAGCAGCAGTATAAATTCATTACATAAATTCAAACAGCTCTGAGTGAAGAGCTCAGGTACGTGTAGTTGCATGGCTTTCAAGATGTTACTGCTTTCAGCTGTACACTCTGTCCTTATGAAGGCAACTGCCCCGAGAGCAGAGGCAACAGATCAGGTTGTGTATCTATGTGTATCTACATTTTCATCCTTCAACCCACTTGTTTGTCAGCATGAGGACACCTATTTTGCACTTAAGTGAAAAGATTATTTCCTGGAAAGGACTGGCCAACTAGGAGTTAATATTGGTATACCAGCAATCCAAGTACTCTTACCATTGACCTGATTTGCATTAGTAATACCACCCATTTGCAATCACATTTATTCCAGCTCAACTTGAAAAAAAACCAAGTTATATTAACAAAACATAACCTGTCTCTATAATTTCTTGCAATTTTCTGCAAATCACATTGGTTTTAAGTAATACCTTGTCATGTCATCAAATCCCTGAATGACATTTATAAGCTAGCAAGCACAGTTTGGGTTCATGACCATGACCTTTATGTTTTTAGAATACATGGAGCGGCAATTCTTTTAACTCCGTTAATGATTTTTTTCATTTTTTTAGGATGTTTATTTTCACTTTAACATATCCATTGTGCATGTGAGAATTAGTTGATGGTATGAGTGGAAAGCACTGTTAGAAATTTCTTGCATATGTTATCTCAAATCTCTGAAATTTTTCAGGTTAATTGCCCAGATTCATGACGAGTTGTTGTTTGAAGTAGAAGATTCTCAAATCCAGGAATTTTCAGGTAAATACAATCTTTCTTGCTCTTTCTCTCCCACCCCCTTTTTTCTCCCTATAACCTGTGATTTCTCAGAGCGTAAAGAATTAATGTAACAAGAAGCAGCACATTGATTCTCATGATTAAGAAAATGTATACTAAGCAGATTTTTCTGAATGTTTTCCACCACTGGCTCTTATGTAGATAAAACATGATATACTCCTCATCTGGAGTTCATCAACATGCTTATTTGTATTTAGTTTTCTTATCAAGATTCCCTCATCCAATGTGTGAATTCTGTAAAGCTAAAGAATAATACTTTCTCCAAGGTTTCAAAGGGTTTTAGAAGGAAATAAACCAGCTTAAAAAGAATGGCTTGGAAAGTAACTTCCTAAATACTTATGATTGGGGCCTGTTACATAAAGAAGTATAAAATTCTTAATGTAAGAATATAATGTACTGTAATTTCTAAGTTAGTTTACTGCTTTTTTTGTATTAAGAGAAATTTATGGTGGAACTTTCAAGGTTAAGGGTTAGTAAAAGTTCCTGCCTACATTTTTATCCTCTCATCTGGCTTGCTTCCAGACATTATTTCCTAAGCCAGAGTTTGTCTCAGCATCTGGTACAAATTTAGCTAGCAAACGAGGGCACACAGGAGGCTGTTGGGTCTCTTCTCCAGTAAGTAGTGGATTTATTCCTGTAGGCATTCACAAACTTTGGTCTAGTTTGAAGCTCAACAATACCTTTGGGTAAAATACTTAGCATAATGTCACAAATATTTTAAATGAACCAATAAAAGAATATCTTCCATTATAACCTAAGCGTCTAAGCAAAAATTAATTTCACCTTTCTGTGTCGCATTCATTTAAACAATACAATTTGCTGTATTAGTCTCATTTCATCACTGATCCCTCTTGTGAGTATTAGTTCATAATGAGAACATTAAACCTCCATCTAATCAAAACACAGAACCTGGGAAATATTTAAGTTCAGTATATTAGGGACATTGTAATGAATTACGTTAATATATTAACATTTGACCTCTAAATACAGGAGTTCAAATCTGGTTTAAATTAAAAAAACACCATACAATTTATCAGAGATTGCAGTATCTACTCAGACAAGGCCAATGTCTAAAAGTGCCATAGTTTCACGGGTAGAAAGTGTACTATATTTAATGAGATCTGTAAGACAGCGTAGAATGATTTTTATTATCTTATTTTACATCAATTTGCATTAAGTATAAAACTAATATACCCAAAAGATAAAAATTATTCGTGTTTTTTTATACATATAGAAAATCACAGATTATGCCCTCATCAGATCAAATTCTAATCTCCATTACTAGTATGGATTTGTAGTAAATTCAGCAAAATCAATACTTTTCCAGTATAACGGAAAAAACCTCTAGCCATCATATGAATAATAGTAATAAATTATCACACTACATAAGCATGATGATGAGAGGCTTTTTTCTGAAAACACAAAAGAGTCCAGTTCAAACACTTGAGAAGTGTCTGCTCTCCATACCAGTGTAACTCGTCTGCATATCTCCACGTCTAGCTGCAGCGTGCAGAACAAACATACCTGTAAATTCCTTGTTCCGCTTCAAAGCTATCACCATGTCATTGAAGTTGCTAAGATGACCTTTAGGAAATGGACCTGGGAAGTCTAGAAGTCTGAGATAGCTTGGAAATTGTCATTGCACTTCACATAGGCTGCCAAGCTTGAGTGTTTAAGATGGAAGTTTATTTCATTCTGCTGATTGATTGAAGATTGATTTTTAGGTTTGTCTCTACTTTTCCCTAAGAGGCAAAGAAAAAAAGAAAATTGTGCAATACAGTAACTTTCAGATACACTCACTTACCTCAGAACAGAAGAGTGAAAAAATGTCTTTTCCTTAACACTAAAGACCAACCTAAGAAAGACATTCGTTTCCTTCTTCATGTCTCCAGTCATTCCTTTCCTTCCCCCTTCTTCATCACTGGTGAGGCCGCACGTGGAGTACTGCATCGAGTTCTGGGCTCCCCAGCACAAGACAGACATGGACATACTGGAGAGAGTCCAAGGAAGGGCCACAAAGATGATGAAGGGACTGGAGCATTTCTCCTACGAGGAAAGGCTGAGAGAGCTGGGACTGTTCAGCCTGGAGAAGAGAAGGCTCCGGGGGATCTTATTAACGTATATACATACCTGAAGGGAGGGAGCACAGAGGACGGAGCCAGGATCTTTCCAGTGGCGCCCAGTGACAGGACCAGAGGCAAGGGGCACAAACTGAAACACAGGAGGTTCCTTCTGAACATCAGGAAACACTTTTTTACTGTGTGATCAAGCACTGGCGCAGGTTGCCCAGAGAGGCTGTGGAGTCTCCATCCTTGGAGATGTTCAAAAGCCATCTGGACAGAGTCCTGGGCATCTGGCTCTAGAGGGCCCTGTGTGAGCAGCAGGGTTGGACGAGATGACCTCCAGAGGTGCCTTCCAACCTAACCATTCTGTGATTCTGAGTTTTGCGAATAGTTCTGCTACTGGTAAAAGAACTAATCCGAGTTGGCTTAAAAGTAACTGAAGCTGGCTCTTCCTTCAGTGTCATTAGCGAGGATTTTGCTTGATCTGACTAGGCAGAGAAAGGGTGCATCTGCACCAGCATGTGACTTCCAGTCAGGAGTACGATGATGAAGCAGATCTCCCTGTTGTCCCTAGTCCATAGTGTGAACAGTTTTGGTTCACATCACAGAGCAGTCTGAGAGCAGTTGACCTAGATTCCTTTCAGATTAAACTAAATAGGAAGACTTTTCTCCTAATCTTTTCCAATTATTTCAGGAGCTGCTAACTGAGGTAACAAATTAGGCATGTGAGTTTTAAACCAAAGAAGGAGTGTCAGTAGGATGTATGCTCCTAATTCACTTTGGTGCTTTGAAAGTCTAAATATGGTTTTCGTCCCTTTACCTAAAGTTCTTTCTCTCTCTTTTTTAAAGTCCTTACTCTTCTTACTTTTATTTGCTGATATTCTTTAGCTGTCAGCTTTGTCTTTACATATCTAATGAGCTTTTGTCCATTCAGAAACTTTAAATTACAGAATCTGCTGACTTGCAGATTCCAGCCTGCAGCTTAATGATCCAGAGAGGAATCTCAGTTACACAGTCAGAAAGCTCGGTAAAGGGAAAGACATGGACTTAAAGCTAAAGAGCAGTGCTTGATGGCTTTAATAGAGTACAGTTCAGTGCTGTGTTCGTCTCCTGCATTTAGTGTGATCCAAGAAGCACTGGCCTACTATTCAGTGTGTTTGCATTCTGATTCCAGTCATGCTTCTGATCTACTTTTTTCAGGAAAGCAACAGCAAATATATGTGTCTCAGTTTTCTTATTTGCAGAATGGATATGAAATCTTAAAATACTTTTAAGATTTATAAATGAAGACCATAAAGGTAAATAGTATTATTTCAATTAGATCGTAGTACAGAACGTAAGCCTTCTCAGCAGCATTTCCCTTATGGAAGTGTCTCTTTTGTATTGTTTTACAACATTAAAATGTCTATTTGCTTCTAAGACTCTCCTGAGTGGAGGCTGAGAATTGCCACAAGGCAATCATGATGCTGGTGCTTTCTCTATTCCTGCTTAGGACTTCATAGACCACAATAAGAATTTTCAGTACTTTTCAGTATACAGAATCCAATTTATAGTGCACCTAATAATCTATGCCCACCAGATGATTTTGAATCTTCTGAATTTGATAAACAAGGGGCAAGCAATAAGGTGTTCTTTTTTTCTAATATCTACTTTTGCACAAAATACTGCATGTAACTTAAGTTAGGTGTTATGTGTATTTTGGAAGGATATCTTCTTCAAACAGGATCCATCACCCACAATTTTATGGTATGCATACAGTTCATTTTGAATGGACAAGGCAAAACATAATTTATTTATAACAAGGCTTTGAATGTCCAAGCTTTCACATACTTTGAAATACAACAAAGCACGTACTACTCTGAATTGTGTAATTTTCAACAAAGATATGGGATCTTATTTCTCTCAATTCTCTGTTTAGGGCAAAAACAAGCCAGCAAAAGAGCTTTTAAAAAAATCCTCATTTTCTATTGGAGGGTGCCTGGAATGATCAAATCAAAACATTTGGCAGAAATTGGTTTGGTTTTGGCAGAAGACTGTCAGCTTTACCGTCAATAATCTGCCTGGTTTTTAGCCAGCTTGCCTGTCTGGCTTCCTCACATCCTGAGCTCTCCAGCAGCCAAGGAAGCAGAAAGGCAGATGATATTTTGAGAATGCCAAAAACTGGGCTCTTGGATCTGAGAAGGCTCAGCATCTCTGAGTTCTGAAGTCTGTGTAATCAGGTAGGCAGACAGTCCCCAAATCAAACCGTGAGTCTGTCTAGGGACTCTGGAAGAGTATTCAGGAATTGCAGAACCCAATTTTTCATTTTGTGGAGACTATTTCTGAGACTACCTCTCCATGCTCTGTTTGAAATGCCTCTTTGCCCTTGGATTATTCTGAATACATTACTGCTAAAAGGGGGAATGCACTTTGGGGTGAAGAAATGCAGAATAATTTTTTTTTTACAGTAAGAGGTACCCATAGTTACAACTGTAAGATCTGGCTTCTGATGCGTATTCCATATATACCTGGTGGATTTGAAAGGTGAACTTTGCCACTGGTGATTACTGTGGATTGTTCCTTGTCCCTATGCTTGCTTAATTGCATCCATTAGTGAGAAGCATAACTAAATGAAAGATGCTTGCTACTTGAAATAACATATTTTTGTAGAAATATATGTATTCCAGTACTTTGTGTTGGACTGTTCAATATCACAATGCATTAGGAAAATTTTTAAAGGTGGTTTTTTTAGAACTCATTTATAATCATACATTATTGATAGAATTAAAGAAGTTAATTTCTGCATCTGTTCTTACATTTGGTACATGTAAAACATACAGTTTTAAAAAAATTTTCTGATATTCTACCAGGTATAAAATATTTCAGCTGAAATTCTTACTTTAAATGTAAGAACACCAAAAGGACCAGTCTAAGAAAAAAATCAGAATAAACTAAGCCTATTTATTTTGATATTAAGATCAATTAAGAGTATTACTACCTAAAGAACAATATCTTATATTTTTTAAAAATCTGTCAATACAAATTTTTGGCTCATGTACAAATTCCATGAAATTTCATTTTATTCTGCTACAATTTCGCACTTAATGGGTACTGAGGCAGCTGCATTAAAAAGTGCACATGTTCAAAAGGGGACTCAAGTAACAGAAGAACAAAGAATGAACTGGTCATCACAAGGTAGTGACATTTTCTGTTCTCTGAGCTGCCTTTCTCTAACTTGAAAAACACTGGTGCATAAACTAAAGATGCCTTCAGATAGCTTTCAGTTTTCAAAAATCCCTATTCCATACATCATATGTCTGGCCAGCTTTGACATGTTTCTGGAGTCATAATTTCATAGGTGAATGAGCTTGAAAAATGTCCTCAGTCCGATAGGGACAAATAAGCTTTTGTCCCACAGCAGGCATGCATGTCTTGTCTTTGCTCCTATTCACAACACTTTCAATAAGCGTATTTATTCTGGCCAGTATCAAGAAAATCTAATATATGTTAAAATATACGTTAAAATTTCAGTTCCTCTATGATCTCTTCACTTTGCTGTCACCAATTTTTTTTTATACATAATATTTCAACGTGACATACTCAGCACTCACAAAACATTCCAGGATGAGCATAATCAACAAATCCCATAATTGCTGACTATGGGTTTTGAGAGATGAGAAGTTGCAAAAGTTGGGAGAACAGCATTGTACAGATGCCATGGCAGTATATGGCTGGCTGCAAAGGAACATTTTAAAATTAATAATTTATGTGCCCTAGATATACTAGATTCTTGACTGAACAGAAATAATCATTACCCCAAAAGCCTCCAATCTAAATCTTAGAAAAGAAACAAAAAATTAAGAGTTGTAGAGACAGATCTATTTAAATATTGTGGTCACTTTCATTAGTGACCACACTCTATATGAGATAAAGAAAATACAGTTTTGTATGCCTGGATTGTTTATTTTGAGCCTTGAGAAAGAGGAGAGTTTTCAAGGAAACTTGAGAGAGTAGCGGGAGAATTAGATATTATATGCATAGGACTAAAGGGGACCTCTTCTGCGATTACATACTACCATGCCATATGGTCTCTTTTATAAATTATCATCTCCATATGAAAAATTACTCCCACTGGGAGACTGTTCCAGAATTTCATCTGTCTGAAATACAGAACTTTAAATTTCAAGTCTAAATGTATTCAGCCCGTTTACCTATTTATTTTCTTGCAAAGATTTTAATTAGTTTAAACGCTTCCTTCTTCACTGTTTACTGTCTTAGCAGACTACTGAACAGCAATGGTAATCCAGCTGCTTTTTCTTGAGATTTCTGTTACCATTATATATTCATTATTTCATTCAAAATCTGTTGAGAAGTAGATGTAGGCAAATCTTTTGGATACTTTCAAAGGTATGATTTCAAAAGGCTGACACTCTGAGGGTGGTGAGGCACTGGAACAGGTTGCCCAGAGCAGCTGTGGATGCCCCCTCCCTGGCAGTGTTCAAGGCCAGGCTGGATGGGGCTTTGAGCAACCTGGCCTAGTGGAAGGTGTCCCTGCCCATGGCAGGGGGTTGGAACCAGATGATCTTTAAGGCCCCTTCCAACCCAAACCATTCTGTGATTCTATGATTCTGTAATTCTATTCTATGAAATGCAGGCAAAACAACTTCAGATTGCTTGAAATGAATGGGTTTACTATGCCACCCACTAAACTCTGGGAAGAGATGGAGAAGTCAGCGTGACGTGAGAAAAAGAACAGGGAGCCGAACTGACACAGAAAAAACAATGAAGAAAATGGAGCAAACCCATGGAGAGGTTTTTAATGGGTTGTCAAAGTGAATGAGGAACCATTAGGTTTGTTCACTGATGTGGCCACTTTGTGCTTTCTACAATTAAGAGCAGTTAAGGATGCAGCAGAATTCCGATCGCGCCAGATGCCTTAAAGTGAAAACTGTGTGAACCAACAGAGAAAGGTGTTGCAATCATCACTGCCATCATGAATCCCCTTTTGGGGATAACAGTTACATGGGAGAGAAGTAGTCAAATTCAGAGGTCTAGAGAACTAGGCGAAAACTGGTCTAACTCCATGCATATGCAGACAGCACCCCTTATCATACCACTCCCATCTTTCAACCCATAAATTGATGCCACTGACTCATGCTCCCTCTTTCATTGTCCGTTGGAGTTCTTTTTTTTTAAAAGGAACTATTTCTCCTGTTGCGCTGTTATTCTATTAATGTTTATTTGTCTAACAACAGCTCAAAAAATGTTAAGTTGCACAGAGTTGAGTGTGCCCTTAGATTGTTCATAACTGCTTTGGTGGAACATACAGAGATGAGCGATTGTGTATGAGAAGTGCAGAATTCAGATGTTAGGCTCTCACAAAAGCTGTGTGCAGTCATAGCCCGGTAGGGAGCTTACTGACGGAAAACATGTTTACCCAGGGACTGACCGGCAATCCACTTAGGCTTCTGAAGACATGCCACCTGGTTGGAGTGCCACGACGACTGCTGCATTGCTGACGTCCCCGAGCTGGCAGCTTGTTCAAATTCAGAGTGGGCTTCTCAAGACGGAGGCAGTCCAACACTTCTCTATTAATAGCCGTGTTGACTTGGACTAGATTTTAAACAGATAATTATTTAGGCCAGCACTTCCCCTTTCACAATCTGTGGTTGTCATGTTTGTTTCTGCTCTCCAAAAACAATTCTCCGTCCTACACCGGACCATAAACTACCTCAAATCTAACATGAAGCAAATATATAGGTGTAGCTGTACATAGATGTGTCAACAAATGTCTCAGTTTCCTCAGCCTTGGCACTTCAGCCACTGATCTTTTGAGTTACTGCATAATTCGGACTTCATGGAAAATCTTATGACAGCTCATTAGCACGCAAGTCGGAGCAAGCCAGCACAGTCTGAGCACGCCGCTTCTGTTCAGGCAGAAGCTAGTTATCCTCATCATTATTATCAGGCCAGCCTCAGTGTCACAAATGTGACACAAAACATTACATACTTATCTTCATTGCTGGCATCGTTAGAAAAGGTTTCGGCAGCAGCCAGAACAACCATACGCAGCTTCTTAGAGTTCTTGTTGCTCCTTTGCATCTAACGTCAGCTGTGGAAGAACCATGATGTGCATCAAGGGATAACTTCAGAGAACGCTTCTAAGTAATCATGTAGTTTTTGGTCTAGCAGTTATCACCACGTATTGCATACCCTGGTATTTCTCAATTCTGTAAGGCACATGACAACTTTTATATTATTTAGTCAGCCATCCCATCAGAGCAACGGAGGTTGCTCAATAACTTTTGTTCTGGGGCTGCCTGGTATACCTATTTCACTTTCACTAGCCAAAAGTTACTTCTTTTTTAAAAGCTGTTTATCCATTGACTCTCTCTTTGATTTTTATTAGAACCATATTGTGTTGCAGCAGCAATCTTTGTCAAGCAAAACACTAATTGGCATGACCAAGGATGACAAATCTGGTCTTGATTTGGAATAATTATAGATGCATTTTCACAGTAATAGTGAGCATAGTGTTATGACATGATGAGTTGTTAAGTTACATAAATCATACTGAACTTTAATTGTTTAGATTCTTCATAGCTCCACTATTCCACAGGGAAGATTTTTTTAAAAATTTGGCTCTGATCTTTTTACTTTGAAGAATAAGATATTTTAGACAGTTCAGACTTCTAGTATTTTTTTTCCTAGCTTTTATTTCAGAATGAGTTTTATGGCTGCACAAGAAAATTAAAATATATAAAATGTCACCAAACATATAGTTAAGAGTATTGAACTTCAATATAATTCTCCAAATTTCACTCTAAAATTCAATTTAAAATAAGGAATTTAACCTTCCACAAGAGTTAAAATTTAACTTAAAAAAAAAAGCCGGAAAAATTGTAATGATTAATTTTTTTTTATGTAGAAATGCAGGTATTTTATAACAGAATATAAAGCATGTGATTTTTTTTTTTTTCTATATAACAATTCTTACATGGAAAATAAAGCTGTAGGTTTTCAAATTTACCTTACAGCACTGGTAAAAAGAACAATGGAGTCCCTGCAGCAAACCACAGCCTTGGAAGTGCCACTAAAGGTAGGGACAATTCTGAATTTCCATTACCCTCTCAGGCATACTTAGCTTTGTATGTTATCATCATTATATTAAGAATCTAGAGACAACTATTTTGTCTTTCACTTCAGAAGTTTCATTTTCATATTTGCAGGTAATTGCTTTTTTAAATAATTATAAAAATTCTAAAGGAAAATAACTGAAAGAAACTCAACCTCCATTTTGGAAAGTGAGATTGTCATCTACTCTTTGTCTTAGCAATGCAGTATGGTAATTTCAAAACCTATTTCGTTCATTGCCATGAAATTTCTGTTGGGTGTGGTAGAGTGAGAAATATGTGCCTTTAATAGGCTTTCTAAATGTGCCAGGCAGTCATTACTGCTGAAAAATTATTGCAAAAGATCTTTCTTCAGTAATTTTCACCTATAAAATTGGTCTTTTTAAAATTTCTGTGCGGATGGCTAACATCAAGCAGACAAAATCATTGGTCATTGTTTAAAGTATTTTAAATTATCTACCAGAACATGATCTGTAAAAACTGAGTAGATAGCTACACAGCTATTGTATCTATCTATGTATTGGACCTAATTGTAATTATTTTATAAAATAATTATATTTTTCTCTCTACAAGACTGGTACCCTTCACTCTAGCCTACTGCTCAGCTTTTGTTGCTTAATAAAGGGACTATAGTTCCTGGGAATCCCTAAACTGATTAAGTGAGCAACAGTCCAAGGGTTTCCAGTTTCCTGAGGAATGGAGTTCCATGTTGCCGGATCACTCATTCAGTAGTATCACTGAATAAGATTTGGGGACAGAAGATCATTTATTCTATTTATGGTTGCAACATAGAGACTTGCGCTAGTGGAAACCATTGAAAAAGAAAACTACTAGATCAGTTCTAGCTTGTATTTTTTCCTCCGGATCCTCTATATCTATTTCAGCATCTCAGACACTTTGTGAGGCTTTCTCTGGAGGTCTTGCGCTTACGTATTTCTGGATCCTCATGGAGCCTATCTTTCCTACAAGAGCTGAGAGGAGAGAATGAGGGGTAGCTGAGATCTAAATTACTCTTTCTCCTTCCCCTGCTGGACCCACCCCCCTTGCTGTTCACTTAACCCTTGTAAGAACTTGTACTCCTCTTTACCAGATTTGGTCAAGTGAGACCTTTTGACCATACTGGGATTATACATTTTTTGCGTTGACACTCCCAGGCTTTGTAAACTGCATTTCTATAGGTTGCTTACACTGTACATCTGTGCTTGCCTAGCTTCTTTTATAACAAATTCCTTGAAAATAGAAGCAAGACTGTTTTTCAAGGAGTACTACATATAAATATTTTTAGTGATGGTATTAGGCACCTGGCACTCATGCTGCTGTAAGGTTCATTAAAATAATGGTATTATTGATGGTATATAAAGTGAACAGCAACACTATAGTCCTTCCTTTATAGTTTTAGGAGACTCTTTTTGGCAACTTTGTCCGAGACAACATCATTCATACTTTGCCTGAGGAAGTCATTGCCATGAAATAAAATTTGAACAATTTAATAGGTTTCTAAGACAGACAAATGTTTACATGGTTAATGAGAGTGTTCATAGTTACATGGGCAGAATATCATTTTAATGTTAGGCATTTCAGACTAACCACTAACTGGCAGAAGGTTTTAATGTCCTATGGACAAAATGGGACACACTATCTTAGAACACAGTTTCTTTCATCTCTGTCTAAGGTGTCTACTATCACACACTGAGAAATTCATCTCGATGCATTAGCAAATGGATTCAATATGTCGTTCCTATGAGAACAGCAATTCTCTGTTAAAAAACAACTACATTTTAATAGGTGAAAAGAAACACATTCTTGGACAATAGGTGGTTGTCTGGGGTTCTCAAAGATTAGGACTTTTTAGTAAGCAGTAAAAGTATTTGGAGATACATGTTTTATTACCCTTGTTTTGGTCTCCTTTTCCTGAGCAAATTACTGTAGGAGTCATGACATTCTTTTAATCCTACTGCACGTTAGATTACATGCATCATGAAGACACTTCATCTTCCTCTGAAGCATCACGAATGGATCAATGGCAGAGGCCAGATAGATAGAAAACATAAAGTGACCAACAGCTTGATCTCAGAGGAGAAATTGAGAGTGATTTTTAAAAAAAGATCTGTAGTTTTGTTCATGTTGTTTACCCTTCTATACAGTAAGAATACATATTTTGGGATTAGAGATGTTGAAGATGAAAAGATTTTTGTGAAATGCTCCTGCGCTCCTTCAGCACGCTTGCTTCAACTAAATATGTATTATGTGCTCTGTTAATATGAATATTATTTTTCAATGCAGAGGAAAAATGTCACTAAAGTAGAGCACACATACAGTCTTAATGGGGAGAGATTTCTTTTTCTTCTTTGAGGAAAAGGATGCTTTATCTTTGAAGTAGCTTCTTTTCCAAAATATAGTCCTTGCTAATGAGGCAGCTTTCATGTTAGAAAATCTACTGTGTAACAGAGCACCAGTAACTGCAAAGCAAAGCAACAACAAAAATACCCCAGAACTGGAAAAGTGGATGGTAAAAAAACCCTAGTATCTTTATGCATTACTGACAAAATGTTGCTGATTATAAACACTCTGATTTTGTAGCTCTTTTCAAAAGCGTAATAAGATGAAATTTGTTTTAGCACGTTCCTTGCAATTCAGTAACATGTATTTGCAACTTCAAAACTGAAGGTTAGTCTTAATTGTTAAGGTGTTTTAATCAAAATTGTAGTGACAATTAAGTATTAATAGATACGAGGAACATTTCATATTGGATAGGCATGTAATCTAGAGCAGTATCAACATCCAAAGGGAAAAGCAAAAATAGTAATCTTGCTATATGTGATGTGTTTGTTTGTTTAAATTTTCATTTTTTTTTCTGACAGGTTCCCTTGAAAGTGATTCTTACCATTGGGAAATCATGGGGGTGTATGACAGAATTGCAGGAGATGTAAAGCAGTCATTGGGGATGTTATTCAGTACCCGTACACCTCATTGGCCTATGCTGATTCCTCGCTGAATCGCTAGGCAACAGCGCTGCTGGATCTTTCATAAGCACCTAATACTCTGCATGTGAATTTTTTTACTTCATTTTGTCTGTAGCCCTAGGCAACAGCAGTGAGATAAAACTGGTTTTTACCAGTTCATTGTGTTTCCTTTAGCCAAGGTAACCAGCAGGGAGCCGCTTTTGTTCAGAGCTAAATTACTACATGTAAGAAATGAAGCAAGACAATATTAACCCTTTGGGAACATGACAAATATATTTGACTTAGATGGATGTTTAAACTGTAGTGTTAAGTATTTTGTGAAGTGCTTGTGTGAAATACTTCTGATCTGGCATTAGAAAGACAGTGAACTGTATCAGCCAGTGCTTAACTGTTGTGTTCAGCTTATTTTATAATTTGTGAATAGAAGGCAGCTGCTTGGTTTGCATCACGTATTAAATGTCATGTTCCACAGACTTAGAAAAAGAGTTCTATGGAAATGAAGAGTCTCCACCTTAATTTATCTTTAGAATTTTGGAGCAAAACAGGTAAACAAAACTGGATACCTTAATGCATTAAAAATAACCAGATTGTTGTCAGCTCAATTAATTTCAAACTCAGTTTGTACATTGTAGCCATAGCATACTTTAGAGGAAGTATTATAGTTTTGCCTAATCTATTATTTTTATTATTGATGTAATGCTAAATATTGTTTAGATAAATTTTAGGATTCAGCCTTATACTTTTTAGGATTCAGGCTGCTACTTTAATGTTTGGATTTGTTATTGATATTTTGGTTTTCTGTAGAGTTTATTCTTTAAATGAGTTTGTTTCATAACATTACTGGTTGCCAAAGTCTGCCTCCGTGCTTGTGGAATGTGAAACTGTCCTCAAAGTCTACCAATTATTTAGAAGTTGAAGTCAAGCACAAAACTTTTAAGAGGTGTTCAGTATCCTTCAGCATTAGAACTCAAATGATCAAAAAGTAATATAATTTAAATTTTAAAAGTGTACAGTTACAGAGGTTTTGCAGCAGTTTTAATTTGTGTCATTAAACAATTTTGCATTGTGCTTAAAGGCATTGAACTATTAAACATTGTTTTATTATGTTGCGTATTAATCATATGTAACCTGTCAGCTGAAGTGAGTCAGTCGTTTCTAAAAATTGGTTATTATAGTTATAAAATTGTCAGTGGTCATGTAAGCAAAGTCAGAACCTTCTACATATTAACTAGGGGTCAGCTCCTTGGCTGGGGGAGAGCCCAGCCTGCATGGCTGTGACACCGCACCGGGTCCTGCGAGCAGAGGGTCTGATTCCACCTTTCCCACAGAGAAGAGGTTGCACGAATTTTCTTCTGCTTTTTGCCATTTTCAAGCTTTCTGTGTTTGCAACGGCATTGAATAAGTGTGAAATGTTCTACTCTCTCATCTGTTTCACTCCTCTTGAAGACCTACTGTTTCCAGGAGGGCTGTGCTAATTAAGCCTTGCTTCTCTAAGGCTACATTTCTAAGCTTATGCTATATGAAAGAAGTCAACATTTTTTGTACATTTCCCAGCTGATTTCCACCTTGTGTATGTTTCTTAGGATGCATACTTTTAAACTGGATAGTGTATTATTTCAAGTCCTGCACAATATTAGGCATACCCTTCAGCCTAGCAAAAAACAAATACGCACTTAAGAACATAAAGAACCTTGATCCTGTCCTGTGAATTGACGTCTGTTCAAATATGAAGCTACAGAAATGCAGAGGTCACCATACAGAACAAATTTGCCAACACAGCCCTTCACAAAAGACTGCCAGTCACAGTTCCCCAGACGCATGCACTTTGTCTAGGTTGTCATGCAGTGGGCAAAGTTAATATTTTGTTCTCCTTGTGTCCCAGAGAGGGACTGTGAGCTCCTCTGGGCACCACGTTTGCCCCTTCTGCTTTTACAACTTTTCTTCCTAGTTTTAAGTTTCCAAAGAGTAAGCTACCAAAAGGAAGAGAACCAAGCAATAAGGGCACCGCTTTATCACATGTGTCTGAGGGCTCATTCTGCATACACTGGTGTGGGGGCAAAAGGCAAACTGGCATAATTTTGGAGGACTGTTGATGACCAAGATCTCAAGACTTGGTGCAGTTTGTGTCCCCACAGCTTGCAGGATGCATACCATGAACTTTATCTTTTCAGTGCTCCAGATTCTCCAGTAAAGACACTGTGTTTTCTTCTAACTGTAGACTGTGAGCTAACTAGCATGTATAGATTTATGGCATAACTAGGTGGAGACCAGAGCTCTTTGATGTACATGCAACCAGCGTCTGCTGTACTATTCATTAAAAATACTGGGATGTGTTCTCCGATCTTTTGGTTCTGTTCTCCTTGGATAGCCAGGTGAGTATCTAGTCTTCACTGTCTGCCATGTGCTACTCTGTTAAGGTATAGATTTTGTGGATTATTAGATTTCTCAGACCTCACTGAAGTGCTTTGGCTTCAAAGTTCCTCAGTTTTTAACTCATAAGTTCCCAGATATTGAGAAGAGTGCTGAGTCTTTGGGACAATTGCTTTTGCTTTGCAATCCATTCGCACTGCCTTCCATCCCGTATAGCAATATAGGTTTTGGAAACAGTTCTGTTTTTCAAATTGTGGAATTGCAGAAGTAAATATCTCTTTAGCATGGCAGTCATTTCCTTGAACAAGCTGCCTGAGATAGATAGGGTAATGTTTGCAATCCATTTCCCGACAAGGTCCTCTGGACAAGGCATCAATTTTACCACACTTGTGTGCTGATCTATGTATAACTATAAAATCAGGGGAGTGCAGTTTTTCCAAACTCTAGGCAAGCTACCCTGCAGCATGCCTGAATCTAAAGAGCCATTATAGGGAAGCAAGGCCAGTCCTGACCACAGATTTCCTCCCAAATAAATACAGGTGAAAATATCTGTATTTCATGACTGCCAGGAATTCCTTTTGGGTGGTACAATAATTTCACACCAGAGAACTCAAGACCCTTATTATAATAAATGACAACCTTTTCAGGTTATTTTGGTTATGCATGAAAGGGACTGTAAAACATGGTTAGGCTGGAGCAGGAGCAATCATAAGAGCCCTTTTCAATCCTTAAAACTCTCAGTTTGATCTCTAAAATGATTCCGTTTTCCCCACAACCTATGAAGAGATACTGGGAGAGCAAGAAACAAAACTTCTGTTTGAAGTGCAGAACCCTACAAAAGTACTGATCAATGAGTGTGGGAGATCACAGTTGTCTTTTGTGGGCAGAAACTTCATTAACTGATTCTCTGAACACAGCAATAATGCTTTTGAACTGATTTGTGTCTTTGGGTTTAATTTCAGTTGTGTCTTTGGTGGCCTGAACCTTTGCTTAGATCATCTGTAAATCTTTTCGTTTGCCATGTGGAGCAGCGGGGAAGGAACGCTATTCGAAAACACTTTAACCCAGTGTCTGTGAGAAATGGAACAGCACAGCTATGTGCTGGCATTTGCATGGGCATGGCAAGACCGATACATATCTGCTCAGGGCTTGAATGTTTTAATGTCCACATACCACCGTGGAACAGCGGGACTCTCGTCTTGAATGTTGGTCCAACTTGATAATAACTGTAGTTCAAACACTGGTCTCAGATTTTATGTGAGCAAGACATTTTAATTGGGGGGTCGGGGGGGGAAAACAACTTTCTGTTTTTGAAAACTGAGAGTAGATGATGAGAATGAATCTGCTAGAGCATCCAGGGCATCATTTGTTCTTGGTAATGATTAAGAAAAAGCCCTTAAAAGTAAACTCATTTCATTCTGGGGAGTCCACAGAACCTGATATCTCACTTTCTTGTTTAATCTGATATGAAAACTCCCGAAGAGTGGGTTGAAGGTTGTATTATGCCTTCCTGACATATTTCCTCAATGGCCTAAAGTGTCTCTTCTCGCTTCACCATTAGAAGACCAGACTGGATAAATCCCTGAGTAACCTGGTCTTAACCTCATCGCTCACCCTACTTTGAGCAAGAGGTTGGACTAGAGACCTCCTGAGGTCCCATCTTACCTGAATTTTCCTATGATCTTATGTCATTCTCCAGTTGGACAACAGCAGTCAGCTGGTTGAAAGACAAACCAGAAATTCCCTTCAAATATTCTGCTGTACCACATTAAAGTATGCAGTGCCATACCAGAAGAAGCCCCAGAAATGTTTTGGGATTTCATTCCTCCTTCCCACCTGTGTTGCCTCATTCTGCGCCAGCATTTACTATATTCCCTGGCTCACGGGCTCGCTTTTGGCTGGCATACTTCCTTTTGGTATTAGCAGGTTGTCAGAAACATTCAGGGAGTGGAAAGGAATCAATTCTTATTTCTGCCATTCTGCAATAGTTTTAGTAGGCAGGGTGTCTCTGGGATTTTAAATAAGTTTCAATCATGGCCTGTCTTTGCCTTCCTGGGAAACTTCCCCAGCCTGATCGGCTCATCTCTGCTGAAAACAGCAGCCTACAATCAGCTGGTTCTCTTGAGACATCCTGGAAGTGCACTTCTACCACCCATTTTTGTAAAACCCTCTCATATTATCAAGTATGTCTATTATCCGCTGTAAGTCCAGGCAATTTGTTATCCTCTCTGCTTGTGTTTTGAATTCTGGAGGTCCAACTTCCAGCCAACGTTTACACATTTTTGGTGCATTTTTCCATGTCACCTTCTCCATTCAAGGCTAATTAGTCAGATAATTTTTAGATTCTTTCTTCCTCTTTTTTTGCTATCTACACTGAAAATTTAATCCATTGCCAACCTTTCCCCTGCACTTCATAGATACTGTTATTATTGGTAGTAAAACGCTCACTGTTAATTGTCCACAAGTTAAAAAAAAATGTTGCTTATCTTTGTACCTCTAAGTTCTGTGCCGTCAGCTTGCTTCCCTCTACCATTTGGCATGGAATTGATAAATTTACGCCATTTTGGAGACTATTTTCTGGCCAACTATGTTTTTACTGTAGTTGTTCATTTCATGATCCATTTTTCCATGGTATCAAAAATTGACTGTAGAAATTCTCTCTTTTTTTTCCCCCTTCATTTTTTGGCAGATTCATCTGCTGTGCACACTGAATTTCTCACTTCTAATTATTCAAACGTGTCATGCATCAGATTACAATCCCATTTTCCAATTTGTGTGTTAAGCAGAGAGCTGTACTTAACAGGCTCCTGAGAATCAACCTCCATCCTCCCCAGAAGTGGCTGCTGCCTGTTACACTGCATTTCTGTACAGAATTGACTGAGACAAAACTAAGTATCTCCCTGGCTTACCCTGGCCTCTCTGCACTGAACCATTAGCCCACATCCAGCTGAGTCCAGAAATTAGTTCATTGCTGATTTATCCTAAATGTCTTGTTGGTACCTGGTTAGGTGAAGAAGACAAGTCTCCTCAGGACTTCTGCCAGAAATATTTTTCCTTTTCTTTTTAACTCTAAGCTGTGCCCCAAAGCCAGCTCAGATTGATGACTGACTCCAAACTGCATGTGAAGGACACCTATAAGAACTTCATTTCTTTACAGTGAATAAATTCTGCAGCAGTTTGAAAGCTGGGCCACCCTACTCGCCTGCCAGCAATCCCCATCTCTGTTTATCTTCCTGTCCATTCACTTGAACTGCGATGGTAAATTAAATAAGCTTCTCAGGGAGGTTTTCCTTTAAATATAATGAGCTTTTGTAACACTCGAGCTGGGAGAAGTCAACATCTTCCCTCAGGGCCTCTGTGGGTCACAGATGAGGTTAAAAAAGTGTTGTAAATGTTGCGCTTTAGTCAAATTCTCTGGCCGTGTTGTGCTGCTTCTGATACTATGGCTTGTGATACATTTGATTTTTCTTTTGGAGCTGAATTTTTTTTATTTTTTTTTCACTTCTTCTCATATGTGGCCTAAACCTTAACCTTTTCCTAGCATTCTCCATACCCCTTAACACTTCCCATTCCCTGGTAATCAGGTTGGTAGTCACTGCTTTAATTAATCTCACCCCTCCGGATTGGGCCATTCATTGTTCAGACATTTATAATTGCACAACAAAACGAATATTTTCTGATAATGAGTCATTTCTTTCTTTTCTGGGAAGCTTCTGAGTCTTGTTTATATTGTGTTTGTAGAGTTTAAATCTTGCTTTAAATCCTTACAGCCCATAGGTTTATAATTCAAAAGGATTTTAACACAGTGGAATAATAGTATAAAATCAATAAAAAGAAGTGATTCAGTGAGGATGAGTGCAAAGCTTTACACATAAGCAAAACAGTTAGCTACCCAAATGTAGGCAACATATTTCCCAAAATGTAGGGAACAGCCAGTTAGGTAGAAAAGACCTGGGAATTTGTGGGTGTTTGCATAGCGATCAAGACCGGTATAATCAATCCCTCCACTCGCTTCAGCCCCAACAAGGGCTCAATTGAATGCTCTGCCCAATTTCAGAACTACATTTCAGAAAAGATGTGGAGCAACAGGAATCCATAGGAGAGCAACAAGAATGATCAGAGCTGTAGACAGTATCATCATCTGTGAGGAAAGACTGAAAGAATTTAAGTCATTTAACCTTGAGAAGACTGAGGAGAGATCTGAAAGCAGCCATCCAGTATGAAATGGGCTGTCATAAAGACGGTAATAAACTGCTCTATAGGTCCCCTGGAGATAGAATGAGAAGTCAGGGGCTTAAATTTCAGCAAGGTGTAACTAGGGAAGGTGTTAAGCAAGCCTTTCTCAAGAATGCTAGTGATAATTAAGCATTTGAATGGACTGGAATAGAGCTTTTGGAATCTTTATTAGAATACATTTCTAGAACAAGATAGACAGATATCTGTAAGAATATACTTGTGCTTAGTTGATCCTGCTTTGGGACAGGGAGAATGATTGCGTAGCCCATTGGGATCCTTTCCAATTCTAGTTCTGCCTTCTGGGGTTCAGGCCTTGAGAACAGTACACATAGCATCAGGAAAAGTGCCACTGGCTCTTCAATGACAGCAGCAAATCAGACCCTCAGTTTACATCTCTAATGCAACATGATGGTGCTTCCAGTACAATGTACGTTACTAGTTCTGGACAGGCTCTGTGCTAAGTAAATGAAACAAAGCTCCCTGCCATACCCATCTTTGAAGTTGGCCTTGCTTTGAGCTGGGGATTGGAGCAGATGACCATCAGACATCCTCACCAACCTCAATTATTCTGTGAGTCTAAGTAGCCACCAGTAGCAGACCTGAAGCACCCTGCTTTCCTGCTGAGTTATTCCTAGCTAGAAACCCACCCAGTTCAGCTCTGCTGCCTACCTGGATGACAGTGTCGGGGTCTAATTTGCATCAGGGAAAGAGTCCATAGTGATATTTTTTAACCACTGGAGTTTTACTGGGATGCAGAAACTGGAGTTTTCTGATGGAGTCTGTCTCAACTAGTGCAGATGGATTTTTTTTCTTCATAGTGAAAAAAATGGTTAAGGGTTTTCTTCTGACCCATCATTGATCTTTAAAGGATCTTGTTCTTTTGATAAAGCAAAAACTAGTAGTGTTCAAGCTCTTCAGGATTCTCTTTGTTGTTAGCCTTTCTCCCTGCACATCTCCCTCCTTGCCACTGGCTGTTCATTGCCAGTTCCTTATGGATAATGTCTAACAGGAATGACTGCAGCAACGCCTTGCTAAGCAAGCTTTATGGGCACCCTGGAACGGGGTCGTCGGGCACGTCTTGACCAAAAAGCTCTTGGACAGGATGAGTGGTCACTGTCTCGGGGCTGGTGACAGGCGTCCCCTCCACAAGTCTCAAGGAGGCATCTTCAGCTGGGTAAGGTGAAATTCCCACAGACACCTGTACTGGTAATTTTTATCTGTATCTTTGTATGTGATGCTGTTCAGCTGGTCGAGGTTTTGACACATTCCCTTACCCAGTGTCACTCCTTGTACCTGTAACATCATAAACTATATGATTGTTTAAACACGGCAGTTTAGGGTCTTTTCCCCAGAAAGAAGTTACAAGGTCAATAAGTCGTAAAGACATAAAACACTGTTCCCAGGTTGATTTGCAGACAGCTGCTTCAGACTGGGCAGGGAGCAAAGTTTGTGTTCATCAGTTTTCCATTAGAAATTGCTGGGTGTCTTTCAATGCTGGGCAACACCTGAACTTCTTGAAATATTATTTCCATGTATCCTAATATGTTTAAAGTACATGATTATGACTTTAGAGATTATTTTTTTTCCCTGCTTCAATTTTGAGAAAAACATGCCTCTGCAACCTGCAAGCTCAAATCACAAAATGGGCATAAAGGCTCACAGTTCCAAATACTATGCGTGGTGCATTTAGTAGAACTCATAACACCACAGTTGATTTTTTTCTCCTTTCAGCCAGAAACACTGAACTTTTTCTGTCTGAAGTCTCTATTCAGAACTGTTGCTGTCACTTCATTTGGGAGCATGGAAATAGCAAAACTACACACCCGTGACTTTTTCAAAGATGAACATGAGGATGGATCCTTTGGAAGCCATCAGGACCTGACAGGCACAGTCTGAAATGCATTAGTTTTTGCTTCCTCTGTGTGCAATACAGTGCACCTCACCCTTCCAGTTGGCCATAAACTGCATTTGGGTATCCCTCCACGCCAGACCCGGACCCAGCACTCCAGTCTTGCTCATGCATTTGGTGTGGCCGTCCTTGCCATGCAGGGAGCTATTCCAGTTTGTAAATGACCTAATGAGCTGGGCAATTTATGTTTGCTTATCTAGAAGTCCAGCTTGGGTCAAATGAACTACTGACCTCTCTTTTCATCAGCTGTTAATGCAGGATTACTCAGCGTTACTCAGCCTGGCAGGAGTAGCAGGAGCTGGCAGACTTAGTGTCACATAGCATTTTTAGGATGAGATATACACTTAGAACTCCATAAAATGCTTAAGACCTATCCTGTGTTTGCCAGCCCTCTGAATGCCTAAGTAGCCTGCACAAAAACACTGCAGTGTGATTGATTCTGCCCCTCTGGGATTTAAGTGCCGCCTTCTGGGATTCACCTCCTTACGACTGATATGCTTTTCGTTCCCACACTGAGAAGGCAGTTCCTTCATTCAAAAGGCAGCCAGAGCAATGGATGTTGCTGCTGCTCCTGTGCTTTTATCTACAAAGTGTAGGAAATCTCTCTCCCTGAAAGGCTTTTGACATCCATCATCCACGGGAATGCATGAACCGCCAGATTACAGGACGTTCTGCCGGCGAGCTTTCTGTGCTCCCTCTTGGGGCTGGCCACTGTACATGAACTAATCAATATTCACTCTGCCAGAAAGCTTTAAAAAAAAAAAAAAAGGGAAAAAAGAAAAGCGCGCGACTCTCCAGCCTCTGAGTTACCATATCCCACAGAACAGCCTAGAGTCTGGTTCCAACCTCCAGTCCGGGGAATGCTTCACCGTTTTAGCCATGTTATTGTATGTAAATCAGAACAAAGCAGAATTCACGCTGTTGTGTAATGGCCCATAGGTACAGCCCAGTGAAATGCACATCTTTTGCCATGGAGATGGAAGACTTTTTCCCTTTAACATCACTCCTGCATTATACATCCTCCATGTCCGTCTTCTTCATGCTCCACATTAATGGTACGGTGGTGTGCACTTTCTTCTCCCCACTTCCCCTTCATCACCTTTTGACTCAAAAGTAAGCATTTCAGCTATTTTTGTGTGATCTCTTGGCCTTAAAACTCATTTCTAGTTTCCTTATATTTCAGTTCTTTCACAAAATTATCTTGGCAGTAGGTGTTACTCACTCCCTGCCCACTCCACCTCCTGCTCTGTTTTGCTTACTGATACTTCTGTACCTAACAGTTGCCAATGACATTTTTTATTTCTTAGCCCAAGGACGTTCTTTCCCCAGCAACAGCAAAGTCTCTTTTCATACTTGTTTTTTTCCAGATCAGCCAGCTTAAAGTATTGTCCTGTTTGTGATGCAGCTAAACACATTAGTAATAGTGGGGAAACTGTGGAATTGAAATCCTTTTACTGCCTACATGAACCTCACATTGTGTTTAATCTCCAGATATTTCCTTTCCCTGCCTTGAAGAAATGGGGAAGCAAACCATCCTGTTGCCTGGTTCATAAAGCTATTGGACTAAAAGTCAGTTTTGAAAACGCTTCTTGATATACAGCTGAAAAATGTGGGTTCTGTTCCATAAAGACTAGTGATATGGAAGAATCCAGCAGGTAAAACAGAGGCTAAAGGAAACCTGCATGGAAAAGACTCAACTCAGAAAGCATGAAGATGCTATAAAGAAGCCTGTGTCTTTCTGCTTCCCACAATTAAACAACTCAGAAGAACATTTTGAACCCTTTGGTACTGATAATTTTGAACTTGGACATCAGTGCAGGGATCTGAAGTCTCAAGCCTCAGCAAGAGGTTTAGAGAAGAACCACAATTTGCAGTAGACCTTCCAGCGTGTATCTCCGAGTGCATCACGATTTCTTTCCTGAGGTTGTTTGAAATTGCATCTCAGCCGTCAGGTCTGTATACCACTACTCTTCCAGCCACCTTATCGCTTAAAGGCAATTCCTTGTGGAATGAGCGCGTGGTCCTCTTGTTCCATCAGCGTATGGCCCCGGACTGTGAAAGTGCAGCCTCTGGCAATGATGGTAGTCAGGACACAGGCATGAAGCTATTACCAAGGCAGGCTGTATCAAAGAGATTTTATGGGAAATGGTCTTACATTTCTTGTTTTCCTTAGACTCTGACATGCCTTGTCTCTGGAGACGTCACCTGCACTGTACGTGACCTTTGACGGTCCACCCCAAAGGACTCCAGTGCCAGAGCCAAACAAATTCATCGTTTGTTTGCAAACTAAGTGAGGGCTGGAAATCGAACTGAGCCATTTGAAGCCTTGGGCTTGTAATAATTGGGATGGATTGTAGGCAGAAGTCATAAATAGGTGTTATTAGACTGAGCAGGATTGACACGGTTTAGTGGTGGACAGTATTAGATTTACGGTTGGACTTGGTGATCTTAAAGGTCTTTTCCAACTTAAATGATTCTATGATTCTATGATTTAGAAGTTAAATGTCTAACCCTGGTAGCACTCCCAGAAATAATAATTAAGTAGGAACTAAATGGCTTTCTTTAATTAAAACATTTTACCAGAAAAGTAACATTAAGATAGGTATCTCACTTCCAAGAACTTCATGTCCCAGTAAACCAACCACAAAGTTACTATACTGTATTTCAGCAAGTGCCTCCACGCTCATAACAAGAATTCATTCTTAGTACAGTTTCGGGAGCTCCGTGGTCAGGCGGCAGAGCGGCACAGCGTCGGCTGCAAAAGCCGTTCGTGAAGGTAAGTACTCCAGTGAAGATCCTGTAGGAAGCTCTGTGCACGTTACTTCCCGGCTGTAACACCTCCATCGGATTCATAGACCCAGAGGAACCCCTTTAAAGCCTCATTCCGTGGGTATTCCTGAAGGAAAGGAGGGAAGAGGGGCAAAGATACTGTGGCCCATCTCTTAAAATGCATGCAGCTGGCAGAGTTAACCTCACCGCATGTCAGGGGACTGCACTCTGCAGACCGCATTGCAGCTACAACCACTCTGATTTAGAGCATCTTGTTCAGAGCTAGATGCACTAGAGTGGAAGTGGCTTGAACTGGTCTTCTTCAGCTCTACAACACGTAAATCATGCAACTTTTATTAAACTCATTAGCAGTAAAGTGAATGTAAACAGGTGTGTGTAACATTCTCTAATTTAGTGGAAGGGGAACAAAGAAACAATCTTGAATGTTGTCCCTTACCTTGACCTCATTCTTCACCTAACACAGATTTTATACAATAATATACAACGCTGCAAGCAATAGCTCTGCAGCCTCTGGCCAGTCACCCGGACACTTACAGAATGAGCTTTATAGCCTGCACTTAAACGTGTAGCTGTGTGCATACAAGGAGCATTAGGCTATTACACGTCAATGAAAAAATATTTCTTCAGTTTAATCATACAACTTTTAAAAATAGGTTTCTAAGAATGAGTTTTAGAGTACAGGAAGGAAAATAAGACAAACTTAGATATATTATTCTATATTAGCATGCTTGAAGTATGTTAAATTCGCAGCTCTTACACATCTGACATGGCCTTCATGGGGCCTGAGCTTCTGTGCTGTTTTCCCTTAAGACTTCTTTACATATGCAAAAAATACTGAAAATCTGTGCGGAAGCGCTGGTGACAAATCCTTTGACACTATGACATGATGAAGGAACAAACCATCTCAGTGAATAATTTTGCAGTTTATTAGCATATTGAAGTGTTTTGATTAATTTTGTTTAAGTGAATGACAAAGGAACAGTTTTATCATGTACCCTGCTCATTTCACTATTATTTGTACTATTGAAGTCTATCTTTATTTTTAATTATGCATAGGCAGGGCACATTCCTAGGACCAGAGGTGTCATGACACTGGTATTAATTAAAAGGCTACTGCAAAAATAGTAGATAATCATGGGATTGAGTTGGGCTTCTCAGACGTTCAGAGTCTAGGAAGACAAACAATCCTTTAGGGGGAAAGGCTGTTTATTTTTTTGTCTACATAACTTGCAAGTGCTCAAGCTAGCTGTGTGACTTGTTCACATTTGCTATGCAAACATAACATATAATAAACCTAAATGACTCAGCATGAGAGTAAGGGAGAAGACAACACTATTGCTTACCTCTCCAGCTTATCAGCTCTCCCAAAGCAACGCACGCAGTCTGGTTGGGCTCACTTCAGGTCGCCTAAACACAGGGTGTCTCAAATGATGCTAGATCCTTATGTTTAGCCAGCTGAATCATGTCCATTGTATTTCTAGAGAGCATTACTACTCATATCAAAATCTATTGTATTTATTTGCGTTAGAATGAGGGTGAAAAACCAGCATCTGCCTTCACTGAATGCAGTATTTCTGCAAGTCACAGCGAGGGAACTTTGCCAGGATGCCCAAAATCTCGCGTGCCGGTTTTGAATACTGCATAGACCTGAAGCACGAAGTGAAATTGCAGTCCTCTTCCCAATGGCCAGACTGAAGGCGTTTGTGTGTGATAATCATAGGTATGATCTCACATTTAGGAGATTGATATTGCAACGATAAAAAGTTCAGATCTAGCATCAGTGAGAAACACCTCAGCCTTGTGAAAATTTAATAGCAGATCAAGGACATTTTTGCTGCAGTTTAATGTGCCCAAGTGCCAGCCATGCAAGTTTTTGCTGCCTGGGAACCAAAATAGCACAACAGCTACTGGAAAGTTTTCACAGTATTGCATTTGTAGAAATTAGTTTTCAGTGTGGGGTTTTTTTTTCCTTTTTTTTTTTTCTTTTTTTTCTTTTTTTTTTTTTTTTTGCAAGGCTTTTCATTTGCTCCCCCTTTTTTCAGCTCCTCACCCTTCCCAGGACACTGACATCCTGCTTAACATTATTTGAAATAGAATCTGATGGACAGAGGTAATTTTTTTCTTCTGTGTTTAACACCTACAAAACTTAATGGGAATGGAGGTAGTGGTAGGTCAGTATAATTTTCCCTGTCATTTGAACCCCATTCACCACACTTTGCAATGCAAAAGGAGAATCTTCAGTTGGGTTCTTTCTTGCAGTGGACTCAATGGGAGAGGTGGATGTATAATATACATCTCTACATTTGTGAAGGAAAAATGGTAGCTTTTTTAATAGACATACACATGTTTTTATGGGTTGTTAGATGAATTGATGTACATATACAGTCTAATAATCATCAAGAGCCTGTTTTAGGCCTCATTCTTACATTAGATAATATTTTGAACAGAAAGCTAGTCTTTGCAATGTGAAGCAGAATTGCAGAATTGCATAAAATGTAATGCTTTATTTTTTTTTCCCCTGTGGTTAACCTCAAAGTTATTTTAGATGATGTTTTGTTGGATATACTGCACTAAAATGAAAGGAAGAACTGCTTCTCTGTCATGCATTTGCCTCTATGTATATCCATGATGGGATTTACCTACAGTGTCAGCTGGAGAACATTTGACCTAGGGCATTCACAGCAGCAGACATAACCCTGCTCCTCCAACATATGCCATGCATTCAGCTTTAAGAGGCTTGGCACAAAGTTGCCTGGTTTTGGTTCCTCTCACCCACCTTCTGAGCTGGAGCAAAAATTAAGCTATTTATGCAGTTTTTACATGCAGCATGAGGTCATTTTTCAAGGCAGGGGGCTTTTGTCAGACCAAAGCAGTCCAAACAGGACTAGCTACCCTGCAAGCACCTCTTGGATTGCTCAGCTCATCTATATACATGAAAAAAAAAGAAAATCCATATCTGGGGAGAACATCCAATCCTAAGTTCATTTTCTGGTGCGATCCTCTTGGGTTTGAAGGCTTGACCTTCCCCTTCTAATTGGACTGCAGTACCTCTGAGACCTCCCAGCCTTTAAGAGCAGGAGGAGGATCTCGTCACTGATGGGACACCAGAATGGATGCTTCCCCACCTGACACCAGGCCAAGGCCAAGAACAAGCATTTGTAACCATTTGCTCATCCCTCGCCCAAACACTCTTTGATGCTGCTAGGGAGAACAGCCTTCCCCGGGACCTGCTTGGCAGGTCCTGGTTCAGTACTGAACCTTCTTCCTTCTCCTCTTGATGCTCTGCCAAACATCTTCCTAGTGCACAATTATTTAAAGGTTTTTTAATGGTCCACTGGCTTCTAGCTTCTTCTTCAGTTCCTTAAAATGTTCCTAAAGAAGTCACAACCTGTAAGACAAAGTATTTACTTTTTTCTTTGTTTTCTTTACCTTTCCGCAAAGAAGAGAGCACAAAAGATTAACCTTGGGAGCTCGTCTCATCATACAGACCATTCTCTCCTGTACTTGAGAAACAAGTTCTGTTCAGCTTAGATGGCTGTAGAAGCTTCTGTTCTTACAAATAAGCCCATCGGATGTAAACCAAAGTTGTCTCTAAATAATGGAGTTGAAAGAATGAGCCTCATTTTTTAATGGCTGTTATTCAGGGGTGCTGCAAGAGAAAGTATGAGTGATAACATATAACAAAAAAAGAAGAGTCAAAGGCAATTCAGTTTGCTGTAGTCTTCCTCTCGTCCATCCCACCTACCTCTCTGCAGAGAAACACAAAGCAGCTGATTATTCTTCTTTTCCTACTCTATCAGTTCTTTCCTGTTTAGGGAAAAAAAATCTAAGTAATTAGCTTTTAATATAAATATTACTGGTGAGCAGCTGATTTTCACGCTTCTCTCCAACAGGTGAAACCACAACGCATGTAACCAACGCAGCAGGAGTTGCACCAGACTGTAGACCAATTGAGTTTTTGCCAGTAATTTGTCTTTACTACAGCACCAAACCTTCGATTCTTTAGCAACCATTTCAGATTATTTCTAGGAGCATAGTTCACTGTTAAGGTTTTAAGTTTTGGTGGCTGAATACAATGTTACCTTTAAATCCCCAGTGAATATTGGCTGAAAAAAAACGATACTGTTTGTCCTTCAGCTTCCCTGAGTTCTCAGGCACAATTAAGCTTTTCTGCAGAGACATCATGTTAGGATTTATCTCACCTTAGGCGTTTATAGGATAGACATCTACTGCTGGGCTGGTCTAGACTCACCTTGGACTGGTCATTTACGGAGAGAAATGAGCACTTCTAGAGCATGATTCATCTGACCCTGCCTTTGACATCCATGTGAGAAGATTCATCTCTCTCCAATGCTTTTTCCTCTTCTGTTATAACTGACCTCAGGTGTGAATTTACTTTATTAACTTTGCAAATGCAGTCAAGCACAGAAAAGAACAAAAACATACCTCAAAGAAATCAATAGTTAATTTCTTGGCAAATTTGACAAATTTTATAAGAAATGGTATAACCATAAACATGAAACTTCCAAGCTCCGTCTTCCTCCCATGCCAATAGTTGACATTCCAGCATTTTACACATGATTGCTGTTAAGTGACAGAGCTGATAGCTCTACAGATTTCACCTCGTAGGAAGAGCAACCTGGAAAACTTTGATGGCAAGAGCTGCCAGGGCCTGAATGTGTCCTGGCAATAACATGCAAGTGCTATGCCAAACCGTGGGCTGTGAGGACTTCAGGGAGCCAAGCAGACAGCCTGCGGTGCCTTAGCCTGCTTGATGAGGAGTCCATTTCAAAAGGAAGTTTTCTCCAAGGTCTTTGCTCCCCAGAGGAGCGTGGCCATATCTTGAGATGACGGGGCAGTAAAAAGAAGCCGTTTTGCTTTGCTGCTTTGGCCAGTAGTGTTGCAAATAACTGCAATAAAAATAATCTTTGGGATGGGACACATTCACCCTCACTGGAATACATGAGTTTTTCCTATTTATTAAAACAGAAGAGATGGCAATTGTGGCACTTACTTACTTACATTTGTGTAACAGAGGCGGGAGGTGGGGAGTTGTGAATCAGGGCGACGCTTAAGGGAGTAGAGAGAGAAATGTAGCAGCAAGCTTGGTGAAAGACTCCAACCAGGAGAAGGAACCGTCAGGCTGAATCCTGCACGCCCTCAGGAGCACTCCAAGCAGATGCTGGCTCTTGCTAGATTTAGCAGCGGCTCCTTTGGCTGAAGCCGAGCAGATGTGTGAGGGCTTTCTGTGAGGTTGGCAGGTGGTGGTGGGATGGCTTGTGAAGGGGAGCTGCTGGCTGGGAGTAGAAACACAGCCTGGAGCAGCGAGGCTGGATGTCCCGCCACGTGATCAGACCACAGGTCCCACCGCGGTGAGCTAGCTCACCACATTCATGGCTACCAGCGCGTCGTGTCCCAAGTATACCTGACTTGACATACAGTGAATACACCTCAGCTTGTACTAAAACACAACCATAATGCATAGGGTCACATAATCCTTGCTGCCCATCAGCCCTTGCTGCTGCGATAAGCATAAGGAGGTCCAGTTTATGGCTCCTGGTGAAGCCTAGATAGGAAATGACCCCAGCCCCTGCAGCTGTAGGGACATGGGGAGAACGGGAGGAACCCCAGAGCTTGCCATAGCACCCTGTACTCGGCCTACCTGATAGAGAGAACATAGCCAGCAGTAGGGAGCTGCCCGGGTGGGCAGTGGGCTTGTGGTGGAGCGTGGCTGGGAACCTAGGGGCGGGGACTTAACAGCTCTGTCTCTTGGCAAAAGGTGGGCCAGCATGGATGGACGGAAGGTAGATAGGTAGATAGATAGGTAGGTAGATGGAACATTTTCATGGCTTTTTGGCCAAGTTAAAAGCAGTTTTTGGGCTTTATGTGCTCAACTGTGTTAGACCCAAGGGCTTCGGCCCGGCTCCAGCCTCAGCCTCCCTACTTTTCTTGTGAGAGCACCAAGCCACTGAGGGGAGGCCACAGTTACGGCAGTGCGAACAGCTTGCGGTGGGTTCGCTTTGGCTTTTTAGGAGGCATTAAGGTGTACATAGCTAGCGGGTGTGCTGGAGAGCCTGCAATGGGGGCAGCGATCATGAGGTCCTATCTCATCCAGAGCACGAGGCACATCGGGCATGGGGGCAAAGTCCTTCTCCCCATGAATTTTAGGTTTTTTTATCCAAAGCAAGCCACCGTGAAGGGGAAGGAAAGGAGGCCAGGACAGGAATGTGTGGCAAGTGGAGAGTCAGAGCCCAACTACCAGTTAATTGAGGTACTTTAAGGCACACAGCACACCCACAATACAGCTGCTAAAACTAACACAGCTTTCATTGCCACTTTCCTGTTATTTCATTAAGCAGTTTTGAGGTGGGCTTCTTTTGGTAGCTTTGGTATAAAACAAAGCTTCTGCACGTGAGTGAACTTACCGCTGTTTCCCCCCTGAACCCCCCCAAATCCCACAACACACCGCTATCAGTCCCAGAGGTGTATTACATACTCCTCCGCTGAGTGAGATACTGCTATCGGCTGTCTGCACATCTGGATAAAGCAGGCAAGTGACAGGGGCTGGATCCACACTGCGAAGGCATTAACCTTACGCTCCACGGGGCTGCCTGGCTGCTCGGCCAGATAACCCTGTGCGTCCCAAAGCCTCAGCCCGCGCCACGGGGAAGGGGACGGCACCCAGTGCCCTTGCTGGGGGTGCTGCCTGGGGGATCTCCGGAGCCAGGTCGCCAGGCTGCCCCTTGGCTGCTGGCTGGCAGGGCTCTCCTGGCAGCATAACTGCCACCAGAAACCGCTTTTCAGGAATAAACAGCCCCCGAGGCCATTTCGGCAGCAATCCATTTATTCCAGCTGTACCTAATTGAACTGAAGGCTGGAGCCCCGTCTCCTCTCCCCACACCGGAGGTCAGTCCCTGCCTCACCGAGCTGCTCAAGGGGTGGTCAGAACCAGCCTGGGGCAGGTCTAACACATGAACAGCGGCGAACGGCCCATCTGTGCTGATTTTTACCTAAGGAAATGCAGAGGCGTAGGGAAGAGAAAGGGGCTTGTGTGGCTCGGGGAACCCCCACAGATGTATCTCCACCATGAAAAGGTCCTCACTGACACCACACACTCTATCGCTCCGTGTCCTCGGTGGCAGAAAAAAGACACCGCGTGGTTTTGTTTGGTTCTCTGCTCCAGTGGGACATTTCTCAGGGCTATCTCCGATCTCAGGTGGGATTTCGGGTGCAAGGGCTCAACGGGCAAATGGAGGCACGTGGCTTCAGGCAGACCTGTGCCTGGTGGCCAGGGCCGGGCAGGGCCTCATCGCAGGGCAGAGCCAGCAACGCAATGCCCAGAGGTGGCTCCCATTTACTACATGCAGCTCCAAGAACATTGACGCTTCCGAGCGTGTTAGCATTAGTCAGCGAGCTGGAACAGCATGGAAATATAATCCAAGGACACAGATGACACACAGATAAAGATATTCCTATTTATCAATGAAAACAGGAACGAGTGGTGTTTGCCCGTGCTGGACCGGGAGCTGGAAAAGATGGAGGCACCGTCTGCACTGCGGTGTCAGTAACTCGACAGCAATACAGTTTAGGAAAAAACTGACATAAGTTTTAGATTTTATTCATTCGTACATTATTTACAGCAGTTGCTTTCATATTACAATTCTTTCATCTTTTCAGTTTTCACTTATAAAAAATTAACCAAATAAACCTTATATAACCAAATTTATCACAGCAGGTCTGGTTAATTTTCACAGTTACAGCGGCCATCAGGAACAGAACTTAAGTACCTACAAGTCATTCACCCAGAGCACCTCGCCCGGCCCTGCCCGAGGACACCCCGCTGTCCCTGGAGAGCTGGCGGCTCCCGGGGCTCTGCCGACGGAAGATGGAGAGACCGTGCCGCATCGGGATAACGCTGCGTAGGCTGGAGCTCCAACGCCTAAAGCACACCACGGGCTAACTCGCGCACGTCTTAACACAGCCTGCCACGCTAGAGGAACTGGTTTGTATCGATACGCCTTGACAGTACGCAAACAGCTTTCCAACAGAGCCGACTGCTGCTTCCCTCCATCGGAAAATTGTATTAGTTTATTCTGCTTTCTGCTATTGTTGAGCCCCAGTAGTGCAGTAGCAGAGTACACTGGGGTACGAGAGTGCGGCAATGAGCGTTTACCTCCCTCTGACTCTGACAGCTCGTCCTCGTGCCTGTCTGTCCCACCAGGAACGGTATTTGCAATAGCTCACCCTTAAAACTACACTGAAAAACCTGCGCTGCCTAAGGACTTACAATGCCGACGGACGATTCAGGCGGAGGGATCCTACACGGGCAAGTTCTCTGCCGAGGTGAAGTCCAGTCCCAGAGACCGATGGCCTTTCCTCGTACTTAATCCTGCTCCCCAGGTGCAACAGCAGCACTGACGCCAGTGTGTTCCTAACGGTATCGTCTTCGTTAACTATCTCCCTGTGCTCTCCCCCACGTGCTCGTTTGCTTTACAGTGGTAATTATTGCTGTTTTTAAATATGCTCGTATTTCTTTGAGGACTTGTAGCCACTTCCCGTTACAAAGTACAGTACATACTATGCTGAACATAGAAAACACAAGACTAATTTCACATCGGTCTTGTACAACGGTGAAGAGATGCAGAGTAAGAGGCTGTTCAGGGGAATCCGAGTTTCTATTTAGGTATGTATTTAGCCTGTAACCCATGAACTAAAAAGCCACTGCCTTAGACATGAGCGGTTCTGGTAAGCAACTTAGCCCCAGTTTTGTTTTTTTTTTCAACTGACGTTGGACGTTTTCCAAATGCATACCACACATCTGCTTAACACTACCAAAAAAAAAATTATTGTTTTTTTCCTTTACCTTTACCGCATTTGTCTCAAGAAGACTTTTGCTTTAATAAAGTAACACAAGCACACAAACTGCTTAAAGCTAACAGCCCAGCACAATCATAAGTACAACTCACAAAGCAATGGATGCTTTGTTAAACCTAATTATATTTTAAAAAAAGCAAATATACATATTACAAGTCAAAAGGACTAAGCTTTGGAGGAAAAGAAATTGAAAACAATGTTAGCTATATGTTCATTACGCTTACATAGCAGTAGCTGCTTCTGCATTCAAACGTGTTATTTGTAAATAAAAATTTACAGTTGCATTATGTATTTGTTATGCTCTTGGTCTCAATAAGTCCTTCTTCTACTATTTAGATGTTAAAAGCATATTCTCTCCCGCAGCTGACCATCGTGTAATACAAAGACAGCACTGAACAGCGATTTTAAACAGTGATCAAACTCTAAATGCTGACGTAGAGCTTGTTGTTTTAAATGATGCTGTGTTTTAACTAAACCCTCTGTTGTTCAAATTATTCTCTTACTTTATTTTCAATGAAAGGTACTGCAAATGACCACTCAGGTAACAGTTTTTCAGTGGGAGATGAGCATAACCTCTGTGCATAGTCTCTATTACTGAGGGATGCAAGAGCATACCATTTTTTTACTCAAGATTCTGTGTGGATCTATTTTGAGGGAGAAAGAAAAGAGAAAATTATCCTTTTGCCTGTTAAAGCTTATTTAACAGTTTGCATCCCTTTGTTTTCTTTACGTGGTACAGTATATTCCACTGCAAGACTCCAGCTAGCATGGAATTAAAATGCCTTTATTAAGCGTTAAATAGAGTGCATACCAACAGCATCATACTAGCGCTAATGAAACACAGGCTCCCAGCACATCGAAAACGAGATTGTTAATTCGAGGTAACCGGAGCTGGTTCCTGCCCCTGTGTGTTTGGCAATTCGGAAATCCCTGCAGTCAGTCTCTATCCATTTGCACCTCGGCCAGCAAATCTGGCAAATTAAAAGGCAGCAGACCTGCACCACGGACGGGTACGGTTCAGTGAGCAACGGGCAGCAGCAAGGACCGTGATGAGGTTTTGTAAAACCATGGTTCCCTTGGGAATTCTGACCACGGGACTTTCTGTTCTCGCCCTCCAGGGCCTTATCCTGCTCCCCCCGGTGCCGAGGGGCAGTTTGCCACAGCAAGGACAGGGCCTGACCCCCCCCGGCACCGAGCACTTTCTGCTCCTGCTGCAGGTGTGCGGCTCTGGGACCCCAACAGGCACGTCCGAACCCCAACAGCCACCGGCCGACCCGTAGTCCTGCTTCTCCTGCACAGGGACTATTAAATTCAGATATCATGACATAAAGTATCACCCATATTTCACGTGGGGATGAACGCAGAGGGGAAATGACTGCCCAGGTCCCAGCCCCGGGGACAGATGTCCCCAGGGTCATTTACCCCTGCATTCGCTGAAGGGCAATGCTGAAACAAGTCAAGACACAGAGCTGGCCCTTGGGGTTTTAAGGATTTAGGTGCATCCATCCTGCATGTAGTGGAAGAGGAACGACTTGTGCCCTGCGGGCCGTGATGCTGGCTTTGGGCACGCAACCACCTCTGCGGCATCGCAAATGCTGGTCCTGCTTCTGCGCCCCACGCCACCCCCATTGCACGCTGCCTGCAACGACCAACCAGCTCAACCCCGCAGCACTACCACACCTCCGACCCGAAGGGCACAGAGCATCCTTACAGTCGCCTCATGACTCCGTTAAACTCATCTTGCTTCCAACAAACATCTTTTAAACCAAGCCTGCTTCTCCCTGACAGGGTTGACTATACTGCCAGCTATCTCCTTCCATGATGGCCAGCCCAAAAAGCCCCGCAGCCAGGGTACCCCACGGCCGTGCATCTCTCCTCCCTGAGCAGGCAGTGCCCTGCAGCAGCCCCGACCTCCCCGGCTGCTCCCTGAGCCGTACGTGCCGCAGAGACAGGAGCGCATGGACCGTGCAGGCAAGAGCCCAGCTCCTGCCCCTCAGTCTTGTGTGTGGGGACAGCCTGCAGCGCGCCGGGGAGAGGCAAAGGCTGGCTCAGCAACACCGTCCCACATACCGCAGGGGAACAGCAAGGTAGAGGAAAAGAATAGCTTTCAGCTGATGGCAGTGCCCCAAACGTTTCTGTGGCAAGAAGCGCTGCAAAGGGCATCTCCCAGCAGAGATGAATTATGGCTGCTATCTCTAAGCATCTTGCAGGTGCAGTCTGCTTCACAGAGGGAAAACTCGGCGGGATTTTACAGCAAATACCAGTTCAAGGTTTCGAGTAAGATTAGAAACCACTTTCCTTGTTGCTTTGATTGCTCAGCGTTATTGGCCTGGGACCATTCAGGGGCCAAGCTTCCCACAGAGCTTATTGCCAAATACTATGTGTGCTTGAGATGCCACTTTGCTCAGGATGCACAGGGCGTTCCTGCTCACTCCCCAGGGAATTGCCCAGGCTGTGCCGGAGAGCTAGGGCAGCCCCGAGGCTGCGGACCTCAGCCACAGCAATGCAAAGTTTCCCCTTTTGTTTTTTTCTACTTTTTTAGAGACCTCTACATGGACACCACACCCTGATCCTGTAAGGTGCCTTCCCCAGTGAGCAAGGGCTCTGCCCCAGTCCCCTCCGAGCAGAGGACACTCGAGCAGGGATTAGCAGGAAAAGCCACGATGCTAAGGAGAGAGCTGCCAGGCGAGGAAACCGCATCCTCAGTGCCGCCGCACGGCACGCCGCCCAAGGGCAGCGGCCTGCGACAACCCACCTGCACAGCAAATAAAAGCGGGCACCTGGCACAGCTGGGGGAAGCTCCTTCACATCTCCAACGCCTCCTCCACCTAAATTTGAAGTAGTCCTCCTAGCCATCGTGTTTACTAAGACCCAAGAGATGCTCCACTCTTCCCCGTGCTCCAGCTAGAAGTGTCCTTGGAAGCAGAAACCACCAAGATAAATTAGAAGCATCCCCTGCCATCTCATACTGATGGGACTCTGTTGGAATTAGACTTGACAACTGGCAATAGGCTTTTGATGGCAGTAGATCCAGACCACAAGTTCTTCTGCTCAGGACCAAACCCACAACCATCTTGTGCTGCTCTGCACTACTCAGATGCTGAACTGGGATGGGAGCAGGCAGGAGGTGACGCTCAAGCCTGGAGAACAGGGGATGGTGACGGTCCCAATGCAGGGCTGTGCCGACCACGGCTATCTGGTGCAGGGGAAGCAAGAAGCTCCGCAAGGGGGGCTGCAAAACCAGCACAGGGGGCACGAGTGACGAGCTGTGGGATCCTACTTTTCCATGCAACGCTGTTTAAACCAGTGCACCCTGAAAGAAGCACCGTGGATGGATGGATCCACCAAAGGCAGTTCAGCCTCAACACGTCACCCCGTGAACTGCACCGTGCTCTACCAGCACACTGGCCTGGGCGGCGAGGGCAAGGCAGGCTGGACCCTGGGGAGGGCAGCGGGTGAGCCCAGCGTGGTCCAGAGCCCAGGGGCCACGCAGAGCGGCAGGAAGAGGCTTTCTGGCTCCAGAGCTTAGCCCAAGCTATCACATTAAGGGAAACTTCCCATGAATGCAGATGAAACAACAGTATCACTTGACGCTTTTAAGCCCAGCCTTGTCTAATCCTATTCAGAGCAGCTCTGGGTGGGAAAGCAGCAGCAACGCCGGAGGTCCTGTACCCCCGTCCCGCTGCTGCCACCAGGGATGCAGCTCTGGCAGCCAAGTGGGCTTCCCAATAAAAGCCAGGGCTGGGATCTGCAGTGTTTCACCCACCACCCCTCTCCATCTTCCGAGGAAAGCAAAACCCAGCCTATTTGGCAGCCAGCCCTTTCCTTCAGAAACGAGCTGTCCCGGCTGGAGAGCTGGGAGCAACCAGCTGGATTTTTTCCAAAGAGCCTGGTCACAAAGCAACTGGCAGAAGCATTAAGGGAAGAAATTTGCTCGGCAGCTACTGGCCAAGTGGCAACGACTCAATCCTTATCGGTGCATCTCTGGCAGCTGGCATGCCCGGGGAGGAACGCAGACAGCACCCCAGAAGCTGCACCTTTCCAAAGCACCTCTCTGCCAGGCAACTCAACAGGTATTACGATCAGATACTGTAATATCATCAGTTAAGGTTTACATGTTTTTGAAGAAAATACTGGTAACCTGATGGTACTTCTGCGTCTGTGGGATCTGGTGGGATTTATTCCAGATTTGGCTTTTCTGACAGGATGTGGAGTTGTATTACAAAGGCACAGGTATCAAATAAAACCAGCAACATTCTTTTAATTAAATATCCCAATAAAAAAATTAACACTCAATTTAGGCTTTACGTATTCCTCCCTTATTAAGAGACTAGTTTTGGTTTTTTTTTTCCCCTCTGGAAAGGTTTTAGTGCAGTGATTATATAGCAACAGAAAAATAAACTAAAAAAGGCACAAACTGTTTTGTATTTTTTTTTTCTTTCAACTTTTGCTAACACTTTATATTTGTCTATTTTACTTCGGTTAATAAATCACTGAATGCAGCAAGAAAATATTCTGCCAATTTCTGTACACTATACAAAAACCCCTACCAACAGTACATTATTTCAGCTTCAGGAGAAATGTACAGCATAGAAAGACTTTTAAAAATATAGTGCCCCATACAGAAATTTTGTTAATTAAACTCACGGTCTCTTGCTACAGTGCCCTTCACCATCCTCATTCTCCCCCCTTATTGCTGGGACACACACTGGGACTCTGCCCCTCCGGCTCCTTACAGGCTGGGCCGAGCCCGAGCCCAGCGCTGGGCGCGCTGCCGCGGTTGTGCCAAACGGCTCCTCCATCCCCGGCGTGGGGGCCCGGTCCAGGGCCGGCGGGCACTGCCATCAGCACTGCCGGCCGCGTCCCAGCGCTGCGAAAGCTTTCGGCTGGAGAGGAAAGGGCAGCTCCCGGTACGAGCGAGACGCGGGCAGCACCCCACGCGTGGGTCCGTGCCGCCCGCCCCCCGCCCGCCCCACGGCTCCTCTCCTCTCCGCGCCCCACGCCGCCTCCCCGCCGGGGCTCTCCCGCTGATGCTGCCATTGTGCTTGCAAGCGCAAGCGTGGTTAACACAGGCATAACCCTTTCATCAAGTTCATTGTGATAGGTGTTGGTTCCCCCCCCCCCGCGTAATACTTCATAAAATAGTAACTTTTTTTTTCCCCAGGAACTAAATTAAAGGTGTTTTCCCTTTAAATGTATTAACAGAGCTGAACCCCTCCACCCACCCCAAATTAAGTGCAGCCAGAAATGGTTTTCTTTATACTTCTGATACCACGTTTTAAAAATTAAAACCTACCGATCTTTTTTCTCCCCCCCCAAGACGTAATTCATGCAAAGTTGCTATTTGTTTAAATAAGTTATAAAAGTTGATATCTCAGGCTAGAAGAAGCTGTAGTCTTGGTTATTCTTTAGTTGGCAGGCACTGTACATACATACCGGGTACAGACACATGCCGAATCTGCTTTGCATTGCTTTTTGCATTGTACAATTCACAAATCTGACATCATTAAAGCAGTTAATTACCTTTGATGGAAGGCTGCAGTGAGGCCATCTACATTTATCAAACAAGCAGCTGGTTAAGATAATAAGTATGTTCCCCCCCCACCCCGGCGCTCCCCAAAATGCTATTATCTGTCACACGTTGCTTCTCTGAAGTGGTTAGATTTGGTGCGCACATTAATGTGCAAATGTGTTGCCATAGGAACTGCAGCCTCCATTACGCCTCAATGACACCATTCAGCAAAAGCCAAAACTAAAAATAATAACAACAACAACAAAGAAAAAAAAAACCCTTAAAAACAAAATAAAAACAAACAAACCAAAAAACCCCAAAAGGCAGCAAAGAGAAAGTCCAACGCACATGCGGAGTCTGGCCCAGGACTGCAGGTTACGTGTGGCTACAGAACAGCGCAAGAGATATTTAGGTTTGATCTTAACTTCACGCTATGGTACAACGGGGCTCAGAGTTCAGCCGGTCTGAGTCTGTGCTGGCTTAGGAAGGCGGGGGGGAATGGAGCGGAGTCGTGGTTACCGGATGCACCCAGGGTCTCTCAGACATTTGGCAGAATGAGGCACATCCAAAAAAAGTGCAACACCAGTGCCGTGGCGGCAGTGCGATGTGTTTGAGTGCGTGCACGCGCTTTCCTCTTCATGCATTGTAGCAAGCGGGTTGGGGCGGGGGTTTTTTGCCCCCCACCTTTTCTTTGAAAACTATTAACCAGTAAATAACGGTAAGACGAATGCATATTCTACTTACTGGTGCATGAAATACTGAAAACTGCATTCAAGTAATATTTCTGCACTATTATGAATGCATCACTATGTTACTTACATTTGGAAAAGGAGAAGACTATGTACACCAGAGCAGTGGTACGATTTTGCAGTTAAAGTTTCTGTGCTTTACGGAGGTACCTGGGAAGGAGAGGCCGCCGCTCCGCTCCGCTCTGCCCCACCGGCTCGCAGGACTCCCAGCGCCACCACCTACAGCATGCGAGGAAGGAGCGCTGCTCGGCCGGACGATCGAGCTGCACGGAGCAAACCAAAAGATGACGTGAGGGAACAAAAACTCAACCCAAAATTGGCAAATCAACAGTGACGAGAAATAGAAGGGCAATTTATTATTTTTGAAGGGGGAGGAGGAGGAAAAAAAAAAATAATTTTTTTTTCGTTTGGTTGGTTGGGTTTTTTTATTCTTCCCGCAGCTGCAGGCGGTAGCGGTGGTAGCGGAGCTGGAAAAACATTCTCTCCAGTAAGGAGCGCGTCATCCCTGGCAGGGCGTAATGTTCGACGACACCCACGTGCTTGAACCCCAAGGACTCGTAGAGCTTGTGGGCTGCCATCTTCACGGCCGTGGTTCCCAGCACGACGGAGGAGTAGTTGTTGAGCACGGCAAACTCCAGCACTTTGCGGCCCAGGGCCTTGGCGATCCCTTTGCCGCGGTAGTTGGAGTCGACGGACATGCGGCGCAGCTCCACCGTGTTGTCCTCCTCGTTGCCCCGCGCCGCCACGATCCCCACCACGTTGCCGTCCAGGACGGCGACCCAGAAGCAGGAGCCTGTGGGAGATAAAGCAGCACATGTAGCTGCCGGCCACCTCGGACAGGCAAAACAGGCAAGGCACCCGCTTACAAACACACCGACGGGAGCCGGGCTTGGGGTCAGAAATCACCTCTGTCACACATGGGGACTAACGACCTCCATAAATAAGGACCAAACTTTCTTTTCCCTTGACACTGTGAAGGGGATGTTGTTTTCCAGAGGAAAATGCACAGGAAAGTCACTATGAACCAAAACATGAGATTCCTAGGGAGCAAGTATTATAAAGTGCCTTTGGCTGCCATCACAGACAGGTCACGATCCTCAGCTCCTGGTGGCACACGATGGGTAACTTCTGACCCACACACAGCCACGCTCTCCTGCCCCACCACGAACTTCACCGCAGTGAGTCCCGGGCCGCTCCCAGCCCAGCACAACCCATCTTAGGCTGCTTGTTGCATCCCACCCTGAGACCTGGCAGCGGCGCAGGCAGCCCCTTGTACGCTTTGTTGCCAAACTCCTCCTCTACTAGGTGCCACGCTTTCCAGAGGATCTCATCTCCAGGCGAACAGCTCACCTGCGGTGCGGGCAGAGCACCATCGGGCTCATCAGCCGAGAGCTGCCGATGTGCTCCGGGCAGACCTGTGGTCTCCAAAGCGAGCAGGACCGGCCGCATGCAGGCAGGGAGGCACAGGGGAGAAGCACAGGGTGGTGCACAAAACACCACTGGTGATTGGGGAGGGCAGGATCTGACCCAGATGCCAATGAGGGGAAGGCTGAGCCCCCTTCCCTGGTGCTGTGGCGAGAGGCAGGGAGCCAGCTCGGAGCAGGGCAGGAGCAGGAGCCCCTGTGCCAGGGCACAGCAGGCAGGGCTGTGACACAGGGAGGCGGTGGAGCCTCCCTACGTCTGGGAAACTTGTGCCTTCTGTGGGCCAGACACCCAGCCATGGTCCCAACCTCTTCTTGGGACTCATAAGGGTGTTGCTTTTTGGGTGCAATGCAAGAGCAGCCCTAATGGCTCTGGGGTCCCAGGGAAGGGGGCAATGACACCAGCCCTGGGCACCCAGGCACTAGTGCAGCCGTTTCCCCTCCTCAAATCTCAGTACCTTCATGGAAAACACTCTGGAAGAGAGATGCCATGGGACAGGCAATTCACCGCAGAGAAATTGCTGCAAGCCCCAGGAGCAGAGGAAGATTGTCCCTCTTCCCCAGGGACACTTTGCCTTCAGCCAGCACCCAAAGCTTGTTCACAGCCATGACTGCAGCCTTGCCAGATGAACAGGGCTGGCTGCTGCACCCTGGAGAGCCGTGAGCACTGCTCCACGCACGCAGGGACAGCACGAGGACCTGGCCTCCCTGCAGCATCCTCCTGCCAGCCCCTTCTCCACCCCATGAGGCCTGGCTTGTTTCTGACCTCCCCCCCCCGCACATCTGGATATGTGAGTGCATCCTCCTCTTGCGGACTTCAGGGGCCCAGTGCAGGACTCGCCTAAGACAGTTGCAAATAGAAAATCCAAACTGGGCAGCAAGATGAGAAACCAGGATCACCAAAGCTGGCGAAGCACAAACAGGGGAAAATGCCATATACATCCCCCCAGAAAGAGCATCTCCTGTGCACAGCCAAGATCAGGCTCACCCCCACCCCTTTTGCCCCACAGTCTGGGGTGCTCATGGCTAGACACCCCTTGCTTTGGAGCTGCTGCTCCTCCTCTGCTGGCATGTGCCAGGCGAGAGCATCTCGTGAGCTGGAAACATGGTGCTCAAGCAACTCAGGCCAAAACCACGTAGAGTTTCAGCAAGCAAAACCAGCCCATCCTTAATTGTGCCCCGGCACCAGTCAGCTGGCAGTGCTGCTCCAGGGACGAGGACGCGGCTTAATGAACGGGCTCGTTTTTGGGGGTGCAGGAGGTCAGCACTGCCGCTCTGCAATGGGGCTGAATGCTTGATAGGGCAGATGCTGCCTTCAAGGCAAAACCCATCTAATCAAAGCCCAGAAGCCTGAAGGGCACCCAGTCAGGCTTGGGGCAAGCACCCCAGGGTCCCAAGCGCTCCCACTACAGCCCCAGTTACGATGCTCAAATAAAACTGGACCTTAATGGAGAGAAGTACCAATATCTTCCCATCCCACTGCTCGTAACAGCCAACGAACATTCAAGCTGATGCAATTAGAAGCTGCTCTAACTCTGGAGTATTACAGCATTGCTTGGCCCCATCAGCACGGGGACTTAAAAATTAAATTCAAGTAATGAATTATTCAGGTCTTAACTAAAGATCTCCACAGAAAATCCTGGCGAAGGAAAAGTGTCTTGAATTGAACTGAAAAGACCAATGTTGTCAGCACAGGGCAACTGTGACCTTCGCTTGGGATATTGCTTAATTAACACCCAGGAAAGCCACTATTCAATTACAGCAGCTAACGAGGGGCACTGACAGGTCTCTTGCCACGAAGGCCTTTCAGTGCTCAGGAGGAACATGGCTTCACCCAGAAAAAGAGGATCCCATCACAGGAGAAACCCCCGGGGCGCTGCGACCTGCCACAGGCCTGGCCTTCTCCTTCCCCTGGGCTAAGCAGAAGGAAACCTGACTTGGGCAGCAGCTCCATCTTTAGCATCAACCCTGCCAACTGCCCCAAGCCAAACGCGTGGCACGCCTCCGTAAGGACCGGTGTTGAACAGCCTGGGTGGGTGCTCAGGGGCACACGGCACCACTCCCCCTGCAAAATGGGGAGGGAAAAATGAGTAAGGCAACGGAGAGTCCTTCGTTACTGGAGGAGAGCAAAGCGCGGGGCGGCGGGAGGCGCCTCCCCAGCTGCTGCCTGCGGGACAAATGCACCTTGCGGCTCGGCAACGCCATCGGAAAGAGACAGCCGAGGTCGTCTGCGCTTCCCCACGGCACAGCCCCGCTGCCGAGGAAAAGGCGAACAAACGAAGCGTGGGGAACCAGCCCAGGTTCAACCCAGCACACCGGGCTCGTCCCCGCCTCCAGAGCGACGTGCAGCTCCAGCGATGCTCACTTTTGTTCCCGCTGCGAGCAAGTCATTACGCTGTCACTATCTAGGTCAACAGCTAATTTTTAAAACACTGGGACCCATCTTGACCCATTTATCACAAGCAGTTAAGATGTCTCTCCTCTGCTGCTGCGTTGACAGTGTGGCTTGTTCCCCTGCATTCACCTGGATCTCAAAACGTAATTTATTCAGACGTGACCTCAGACGAAGACCTACAAGCGCTGAAAACCCAGCAGCCGCCTTCCCTCCGAATACAAATCGCAGGGCTGAGAGCTCACCGCTCTCTGCTCTGCAGCCTTGTTTTTAAACCTCCCTACACGTGGCAGCTCTGCCCAGCACCCCCAGCCCATCCATCAGGCCTCTGGCCACACGGCAAGCACACCATGAGATCGGGGCTGCAGCGATCCTCACCCCTACATGCACAGCCACCAATTTCAGCTCCCGTGGCATAGCCCAAAAAGGGGATTCACGAGTCGCCCTGCGTCCGGGGAGCAGAGATGAGAAACAGCTCCCGGGGATGCCCCCCCGGGGGCACACGGTGCCATCCCCCAGCACCCACCTGGTCCTGAGGTGGCCCCAAAAAGTGCCACAAAGTGGCCAGTGACTGGTGCCCACCAAGCCGCAGCTGGTGGCAGAGCCACCATGTCCCTGTCACCCAGCCCTGTGTGCAGCAACTCCGCCTGGAGCTGCTTCTTCAGCAAGACTGGCTCGTCTCCCTCAAACCAGAGACACCAACCTAGGCTCCTCGTGGCTCGAGGATACACGATTACTTCCCTGATTGCTTCCTGCTTTTATTCCTGATCTTCCCTTCTTAGCAAGCACCTCTCCTCTGTGCCCACCAAGCCTGAGAGGCTGCTAAAGCTCAACCCGTAACACACTTCCCGCCTTTGTAAAACAGCGCATTTCCAGTATTTTTAGGTCTTCTGCCTATTTAAAACCCAAATCTGGCCGTGCCTGCCACAGCAGAGCCCACAAGGCCCTTCACACCCCTGGCCCCCTCCGACCATCCTCCAGGACGGAGGCCGTACCCTCATACCCGGCCACCCCAGCAGGGACTGGCCCGGTTGCAAGCACCATGACCGCAAACCTGCACTCCTTGTTAAGTTTTTACTTACAACTTTAAAGCTTAATTATAATGATTTTGAGTTCAACGTGAAAAGAAATAGTATCTGGCACATCTCCCAGTGTGTGTTGTGCACGCAACGCTTATAATTAGCAGCAGACAGGACGCATCTGCTCAAACAATGCGAGTTGTATTCAGCTCTCATTTACAGCCGTGCCATCAGTCCCCAAGACTTTTACCCTGCTGCCCACCCCATGTCTGCGCCTGCTCTGAGGATCACCAGTGGCCAGATCCTTCAGCCTGCTAAACACACCTCAAGTTTCCAAAGGTGGCTACAAGCCCGGGAGCAGCTTTCACCCATGGGGTTGTCAAATGCCTCCTCCAGGGAGCTGCATCCCATTCGGATGGGGATTTGCTACTGAAAGCGGTTTTGGGGTCCCACCACGTGCTGCTGACCTTGGGCTGAGACCTTCTCTCCTCTAGGCAAACCCTCCAGTTTCAGAGCAGGAACCCTGATGGTCTTCAGTTTGCTTTTTACCTAAACTCAACATGTTTTCAGCAATCCCAGCCAGCTGCGGCTCCTCACCATACCCACTCTGCCAGCAGCACTTGCTCTGGAGCGTGGTGGAAGCAGCCTGGGAAAACCACCTCACACTGCTACTCCCCAGGGCTGAGGGGCTCTCTCCCATCTTTTCTGGACCAAGGGGATTGACTCAGAGCCTGTCTTGTTTCTGCACTTTTTCATGCCTAGGATGAAATAACATTAATTTCATCTCACCTGTCAGTAATGAGCAACAGCCTTATTGCTCGCAGCGCTATTAATAGCAGGAGCTGACGTTTTACTCTCTCACACCACTATCCGAAAATAATCACTGCTACAAAGATAAACACAAACCCTGACGGCTACAACTCTCCTTGCCCTTCAGATACTCATCTCGTGGCAGAGTCTCTGTCTCTGCCTTTGCTTTCATCTGCCTCCATCTTCTGGGGTTCCCCTGTCAACTCATCACTACAGACATCCAAAGCCCTTCCAGTTCACCCTGCCCTAAACTCCTCTCTAGATTTTTGACCCTGCAAGAAAATTTACTCCAAGGTCTGTTCTTCATGGATGTCTTGCATTTAACTCCAGCTGCCCTGTGAACACCACTCTGGCATACTGGAGGCATTAGCTGTTTCCAGCCAAACACCAAGCCTCTTTGCAGCACTGTCCCTTGCCTCCCCACCCGACTTGGCCCCTCCAGGCTGCCAACAGGCAAAGGTGAGGAGAAACAGCCGTGGAAAGCCCACCACCACCTTGCCTAGCTCTCTCCACTCCCCCAGCCCACTGCCTCACCACACAGAGTCTCAACTTCAGGAACTCACAGCCAAAAGCCGTAATAAAGGAAGAAATGTTTTACGATGAGGGGGGTGAGACGCTGGAACAGGTCTCCCAGAGAAGCTGGGGGTGCCCCATCTTTGGAAGTGTTCAAGGCCAGGTTGGATGGGGCTTTGAGCAACCTGATCTATTGAATGATGTCCCTGCCCATGGCAGGGGATTTGGACTAGATGATCTTTAAAGGTCTCTTCCAACCCAAACCATTCTATGAAAACAAGAACTTGGGATGCACACATCTATGAAAAAGGCACAAAACGTCTGTGATGTGCATAACAAGGAAGATGATTTAGGGTTGCTCATGCTTCACAGCAAGGTCAGATGTGGTTCCTCAGCTGACAGCACCCAGGGCCTGAAACCACACATGATGGCTCTGTCTTTCCGCTCTAAATTTAGGGATGATTCCCAGCTTTTGAGGACCAAACGAGAGCATTCTTCTAACCTGCCCACCCCTCTCCCGCAGCGCAGGCTGCCCTCAGGCTCCACACACCACCACGTGCCCCACGCCCCGAGGACCTCCCCAGAGTGGTGGCACCACACTGGCCCTCATCCTCCATCCGAGGCACCTGCCCAAGGAGGACATGCCGTGTGATCCCCCGGCTGCGCTTGCAAGCCTCCCCTCCCGCTCTCCTCCACCGTCATGAGCTGCACAGCTCTCCCCCGTGCAGCCGACGAGGATGGTGGGTGAAAATAAATTCATTTATTTTTGCTGCAAATTCTTCTACACCCTTCGGTGAATAAAAGGCCAGTGGGTGGATGGGTGGAAAGATTGGAGCCAAAAGCAATAGCAGAGAGTACTGCTAGAAAGGAGGGGGAAAATGAGACATCAGCCTTCCCCACCAGTACGAGTGCTGCACGATTGACTGTAGCAGGTTCCCCCAGCTTTCCTAAGTCCCTTAGCGCTCGAGGACCGCCACCCCACAACCCAGAATTGTAACAGTGCACATCGCTCTGACAAAGCAAAGCTCTGTCTGCCACATACTTTTAAAAACCATTGTTTTCTAGTAAATTCTAGTATTTCCACAGGAACAAGCGAAGCTCTGCCACCCCAAAACATCCTGAACTCACACTTGGGTCCTCCCCTGTGCCCGCACCCACACACCAGGGTGAGGAGGGGGTTTGGGGCTGGGCCAGATAAAACCCATCCCTGCTTTCCACGGGGCTGGAGAGAGGACAGAGCAGCTTCTGCAGCCACCACCCACTGCTACTGCTAATTTTGCATGGGTGGGGTTGCATCCCTGTGGGAAGGAGTTTTCCTTGGAAGCTCAGCACAGGGCAAGTATGGAAACCTTGCCCAGAGGCAGGCCAGTCTTTTCCCTCTTTCTCCAAGGGTGGCACTGCTATCTACTGCAGCCGAGCTCTTATTAACGTATTAATTAAGCACGGACTGTGATTTTCAGTTCTGCTTTAGCATGTCACAGCAATGCAAATGTGAGCAATTCCCCTCACGGCTCAAAGCTGTCCTGGGTGACGTCCTCAGAGCATCATCCAGATGAAGGGACCAGCAGAGCCACTCTGCAGCTACCACCACTGCCGGGAACCCGCCAAGTGAACACCAGCTCCTCTGCGTGCTTACAGCAGAGCCAGGAAAGCATCTGAGGACGGGCCACCGTGAGAAAAGGAAGCTGATGTCGAGAGAAACTCTGCCCAGGCCAGGTGTGAGCTCTGGGAGGGGATGGAGGCTGCCCGCAGGCTCGGTGTGTGTCTTCAGGGCTTTGCTGGGATGAGCAGCATCCTGCACTGGGCAAACCTCCCTCTCCAGCCTAGATTTTCCTCCAGGCTGCTAGGAAAGGGCAAAAGGAGAAAAAAACCCAAATAAAAAACCCCCTAAAATCAGCCCTGTGCTTCCCATAGGAAAGGACCTGCAATTGCCCGCATCCCTCGCTCTTAATATACCTATGTAAAAGCTTGCCAAAACCAACAGGCTTGCTAATCCTAGAGATCCGAATGCCCCCAAACTCCTCTCTGTGACCCGCTGATGTACTGCGGTGCAGGGCGGTGCGACACCGTCGCGCAGAAATACCAGGGCAGAGGAAATGCAGCACGCCATCACATCATGAAGCTTTAAATATTTGCCCTTGGAGTCACGTGTTCAGCATCCAGTGCCATCTTTCGTGTGATTTTGGCCAGAGCAGCAGCCCTTTCTGCCAAGCAGGGGTGGTCTGAGCAAGGCGGTACAGAGGGAACCAGGGGCTGTCCTGCACTGGACACAGTGCTGTGCTATTATTACTTATTTATAGATAACAGAGTAAAAAGCCCCAAAGTTCAGTGTCTCGCCTCTCCTCCTGCCAGCGCTATTTATATACATTGCTTTAAGCACGACAGGCCATGTGCGGCAGCAAGTGGACAGAGTCCCCAGCCCAAAGCTGGCTGTGCCCCGGCCACGCATTGCTGATGCTGTTTAAGTCCTTGCCCTTTTTTCCCATCTGGGTTTTGAAGATGGAGCAGAGGAACTCAGCACTTGAGGCAACTCTCCCTCCTCCTTCCCCTCCACCCTCGGCGAAACGCGGGGCAGACCAGCCGAGTTACATCAGTGTCAAGGGAGAAAGGAGGCTCTTCTGGGGAGAGCGCGGCTGCCGCCATGTGAATGCTGCCGGCGGGAGGAGTTTGGGGCACAGACGTGGCATCAGCTGCTGCCCGGCCACAGACACAGGCAGTCGGGGTGCAGGGGCTAACCACGGACAGGCAACCTGCTACGGACTGCAACTGCTCAGCTAGCCCGGTCGGGAAGGGATTTATTTCTGTTTACGAGGCACGTTATCTCTCCTTACCTCCATCTTTCCCATGTCTTGAGTTTCTCTCCCTTTCACCCTTCTAGTTCCCATTGGCTTCAAGCAGGGCTGCATAACAGCTCCAACAACTTCTGCTAATAACTCTACATTTGACTTCAGTTAAAAGGCATTCCTGGAGGGCTCCTACAAAATAATGGCATTTCAGTGTAGTTTATGGCCATGGAAACCGGGTGAGATGTGAGAGACCCTGACTCTGACACTCCTGACACCCATGAGCATCCCTCTACACCAGACAAGGCCCAGGCGTGGGGGAGCAAAAAACGTCAGAGACACACAGGAATTATTCATGCGTGAAATTAGAAATGCTGTGGGACCCCTTCCTTCCCATAAATAACTCCACATAACCTACCACCGCAGGATTCATTGCCCTGTTATAAATAACTCCCTGCTGGAAGAGCACAGGGCAGCACATCTGTATGCCGAGGGTGGGTGACACCCCTTGATTCATGGGGCATCTGGGCAGCAGGCAATGAGATCACCTACACAGCATGAAAAGAGATGGATGATTTGGTCCCAAGCAACCAGCTCAGCTACTTCTCCATCCACCTTCTTTTCCATCCTTGCTACCTTTCACCTTTGTTGTTACCAAGGGCTGAAGCTACTTGCAACCATCTCTAAGCTCAGGCAAAGCCTGACGGTGACATCCAGCATCTGACCTGCACCATGGCCACAGCATGGTTCCACACACATTTGCTACCAGAAACACTGTGACCACAACCCACAACAGCAACGGGTCTCAAACTGCCCCAGGAGACAGGAATTCAGAGGTGGCCTCTGCAGCTGATAAACTTGAGCATAAAATGAGACATGGGAGGTGAAGGGGTTTTCAACTGCAGGCAACAGCTGGCCTAAACATCCATGCAAACCCAAAGGCATACTTGGATTCACACTGGTATATGCTGTAATGTGCCACCGCTGATAAAGCTGGAGCGGCAGCACACGCTGCACAGGAGCTGGTCCCACCGGGAGGTTTTGCTGCAGCCTGGCTTTACCCTCACCTAGGGATGGAAAGGGTGGTGGGGTTGCAATTTAGAGTAACAGTACAAGAACCGACTTTCATCAGTGCCCACTCCATGCTTCCTGATGGAGCTTGAGAGCACCCAGCTACTTTATCACAGGTATTCTGTTTTGGGGTGTCAAAGCCCCTGTAAAACCCCTAAGATGTTGACGGCTAGCTGTAGTTCACTTTCACTCTAGTATTTTGACTGAAGAAGAGAAAAACACATTCTGCAGCAAACAGGCTTCAGAAAGTGGCCAGATTTGGTCCTAAACAGCATCTCCTGCTGTCACTGCTGGGGATGTAACCCAGCGGGCATTTCTAATCTTCTTAAAACCTTTGCTTCAAACCTAACCCTGTTCCTTTGAAACACCTATGTGGCAGCTCCTATGCATGCACCTTACTCCTGTAAAGCTTCAGGAGGACCCAGCCTGAATGTCTGGATCAATGCAAGCTGTTAGTGGCCATACCCCGTGTCAGCACTTCACAGGTTGATTTTTCAAACAGGCTTCAGTCCTGCGGGGCCTGGAGCGTCTCCGTGTGTGACAGCACCGGGGGAGCTCAGCAAAGCCCTGGGAAGCGCTCGGCACATCTCGGGAACAGGCTTTTGATGAGACAGCTAGAAATCCAGGCGACGCCACAGACAGGGTAAAGACAGCCGTTCCAGCACATTTCAGAGGGTGCTATATTAAGAAGTGCAACAGCAGGACTTTAAAAATCTTGTATCTGGCTCTTTTTGCTGGCCGTGATGCACCTTGAAAAGCAAAGACTGTAATAAAGCCAATGTATAACAACTGTTCAAGAAAAAGCTGCAGAAGCAGTTATGTGGGATTAGAAATACCCTGCTTATCAGGGCATGTTTAGCCTGGCCCATCGCTCTGCTCTCCGCTATTGAAAAGAAGGACACGCTACAGAGAAAGGAGAGACAAAACCACCGATTTAGCAATTGGGGTCTACCTGCTGGGTCATCAAGAGAAAGCACAGTTTGAGAAACCAGGCATTGTCTGTGGTTTTTGCATGTGAGCAATTGTTATCGATAAGCAAAGAATTAAATAGCTTAAAGGAGCGGATAAAGACTAGAATATGCGATTTTGGCCCGGCATTGTCCCCAGGGCTAACTGGATGGTGAGTCCCAGCTCAATGGAGCTGGCTCAGCAGAATGGACTGGTCTGCACAAATGGACAAAGCCAGAAAAAAGTATTTAGAGTACTTTCAGAGTAGATGTTCCCTATGCATCCAAAATCTGCACTAAGCCTATCCACTGCAGAGTCAGGCCTTAAGTAAACCAGCGCTTTAGAATTTAGACTGGTTTTTAGTTAGAAGTTTAAAGGAAAAAAGAAATCAAGCCCTTCTGCCAGCTTTGCTAGCCTGCGTCCTCTCAGCAACTGCTCCAAAAAGACTGACATTACAATTAGCTGCTCGTTAGTTAAATTAGTTTACAAGATAAAATGTGTTGCTGGTTGTGTTTTAAGCCAGCTCCTTAAATGCACATTGTTAAGGCTCACTCTCCATCTTCTACATCAATCTTTCATTATATGGCTTTATTGCTTCCAGAAAGGTACTGAACTTACGTTACAGCACTTTCCACTTCCAAATACTGAAAAAACTGGAAAAACCTACAATTACTGGATGTTTTAGAATTCATTATTTTCTGGCTGACTTTTACTTCATATGCATTACTGTAAAAAGGCACTGAGCAATAATCACCAAATGATTTCGTTTTAGCTTAGCAGTTGGCCGAGCCATGAATCATGCAGGGAAAATGGATAGAATCGATCTTATTTTCGCCATCCATCATTACTCGTCTGATCTAAATTTAGCCAAGACTCCCTTTAGTTCAATAGAAGTGCCTGTATCTACACAGGTGTTGGACCAAATGCTTCACAGCAAAGAGAGAAACGAACGTTATGTTTACTTAAGGTTAAACAATAAATGCAATTCTGAGCTCTACAAGGACTTCCAAGGAGTTTTATGCTGCTCTAACCGAGGTCAACAACCTTTAAGGTGAGTCACCCTCCAGGAGAGCCCCTCCTCTGCAAATGACCCTGGCAACAGCCTACACAGCTGCCTGCAAACAACTACTTTTAGCCAGGAACAACGGAGGCAAGATGAACGGGCACCCAAGACGTAGGTTCAAACTGAGGGTGTGGCATAATGATGCATTAGGACAGAATAACCATCTATGCCTGCAAGCTCTTTAAATCAAGGGTCAAAAACAAGGCTGAGAGGAGCTTCCCCTACCTTACAGCCAGATCACCTACCTACAGCCAAAAGGAAGGGACTAAAAACATTTGCATTTTTAAAAAGTGACAGACAAAAAAAAAAAAATCCAAAACACACCCCAAAACAGGACTACATTGCTTACATTACTTTCAGGGGCATCAAGGACAGCAGAGCTGGGAACAGTTCACCCCCATCAGGTAATCGACTGCATTTTATAGCGTATAATCCCAACGCATGGGATGGGGCTCCCCGAGCGCCGCCGCAGATGCTGACTGGTTCTGCAAACACACCCAAATCTATGTCTGTAAGGCAGAGAAGTGACAGAAAAGGGCAATGGCACAACATTGAACTGTAAATCATGTAAAGGATGCAAATATTCAGCCAAAACACATTGTACGCTCTGCTTCAGTGGTTGGAAACAGTTTCCCCCCTTAGCACATTCCTGCTGCCCTCAAAAGCCTCTGAATGAAGACTTCACTACCACAGCAGCTGATGAGCAATAATGACGAGTAGCAGTTCGCAATATTTATGGTGCAGAAACACTGACCAGAAAAGTCTCAGACTCCAGGGCAGCTCCTCCGCTTTCCTTCCTGGGGCATACCAGGCATTGATGGACAGGGACTGCAGCTCACCAAACGCTGCACAGCAAAGAGAAACTACCACGATGCTCCCTAAAACTAGCAATAAATACAACTCTGCTGCACTCAAAACCTTTCTTTCTGCAGATGACTTGAGTTTCACAAGAATCCTACCTTGTTGCTAACACAACGAATCAAACCTCCCCGACCTCTAACTTTCCGTTGTGTTAATAACCTACAGGAGTGGAACAGCAGTCGTAAGGAGCTATATTTTCTCTGAAACCACAGCAAAGAATTCATTACTCAACATAGAGGGAGACGGGGAGAAAAGAAAAGGTTCAGGGCACAGATTTGGTACAAACTACAGGCTGAAGTCAGTTGGCACGTGGCTTGATCTCCTCGAGCCTATTGCAAGCAATAAAAATTTCTTCCTATTTCTAGCACAGCAGCTTGAAATGGTGCTGCCCTTCCCCAAACACACCCTTCCCAGAGCTCAGGCATCCAACAAGGATGCTAATCATAATCAGCTGGGACCAACTCAACCCATCGTATCACAGCGCGTGAATAGTCACCATCTGCCACATCAAGGTAAGGCCCCAAAATCCATTGCAACAGACTGGGAAGCGCTTGAGAGGCGAGGAGTGAGGGTGACACTGAAGCACAGCTCACTACCTCTGTCCTCCCCAGCCGCTCACCACGGATGCTTCTTAGGGCACTTCTCACCAGGACCAATCCTGTCTGACTCGGTAGTATGAGCCCCCCAACTAACGGGCCAAACTTATTCCCCTAACCCCTGGGTAAGGAGTAGATGACTAAATAACAGGGGAACCAAAGTGATAATAAAGCTGGTAAGGAGAATCAGGCTTGGGTCAACCAACCAAACCTACAGCCTCTCTGCCCTGCTGCCATCGAGGCAGCACAGTGTCTCTGGGGAGACACTCACCCTGGCCTGGAAGGTGATAAAAAGCAAACAAACAAAAAAGCAATCTGCACCTGCAGCATGCCAAGAAACAAGGCCTTTCCCTTGGAAAGGGGATCTGCCATGCCTTTCTGACATTCAAGGCTAGAGGTAGCAACAGGACTGATGCTTCAGTTTGTAGCAAATGCAACTCCTGACCCGCATAAATAAATGAATAAACTAGCAAACCTCTCTGGAAGCAAACCTTGCTAGTATTCCCTAAGTGCTTTTAACACCAACACCTTTTAAACACCAGAGGCTTCCTCCAGCAATGACTCTTCCTCTACAGCATATCAACCAGCCTATCCTCTTCTGAAAGAGCAGGGAAACAGGCACTCACCCCACCACATGGGACCAGACCCTGAGGCATTTCGTTACGCTGTTGTGGGGCTGAACCTGACCCATTGACAGCTGCAGGCACCTCCTGGTGTTTGCACTTTCCCACACCTCCAACCCAACCCTCAACCATCTGACACAGTGGGTGGTGATGCCAGTGGACAGGTAGAAACAGCAGACGGAGGTACTGCTGCGTTCCCATCCTGCTGTGCTTGTAAAGCCTGGCTGTAGGAGATGCTGAGCCCCTCCTGAGATGGTGCCTGGGGGTCCTCAGCCCTTCTGAGGCAACCGGGCTGTTGTGTCAGCTAGGACTCTCATTACTGCAATGGGCACTCTCTCCTTGAAAATAAACACAAGCTTTTTTCCAGCAGGAAAAGCTTGTGAAGGCAACCTACTGCCCTTCAGGTACCACCTCCCCATGGCCATCCCGCTGCAGGTTCCCACTGTAAATCACCACCTTTCTTGCCTGCAGCCTTCTTTTCTAGATTTACTGTGAATATTTAATCCCTGAAGGGCTGTTACATTTTTACCTAGCTCAGCCAAACTAAGCCCTGGTTGCTCCAGTGTGTCCCACCTGTGTATGCCAACTTCCCCCCACTCACTCTGTTGGAGCCCTACACAGCAAGGAGGGTAACACTGGGTCAAGACTTCACTTTCTTCTGTCACCCAAGTAATGAAAACAAAAGTCCTCTACAAAGCCTCGGTATTGTCTCCTTCCACCCACCGCACTGCAGACCCCACCAAGACCTCCCGAGCAGTGCGAGCCTCCATCACCACCCATCGCTTCAATTTCTAACTCTCAGCAAACCGGTGGCAATGTCCCCACGTAAAGTCAGAGCACTGCCACGGTGCAGAAACACACCTCACTGTTGTTAAAAGCAACGTGTTTCTATATCTCTCTTCCAGTACGTCAAGGCCAACGCGCCTTGGGTGTAATTCTACTGAACTCCACTACTCCAGACTGAAACTAGCACATTTATTTAACATAGCAGCAAAAGAAAATTCTACATCCATAAATACATGAACATCTGTCAGGCTGGGCACAGACAATGGACCTGTTGTGGATGATGCATTAACAGAAAATGAAAATTACATGTGTAAATCTCTACATCTCTAAAATTAAAAGAGAAAAACCCCCTTTGCCACGTGTTCAGACTACCATACCAGACCAGTCAGGCCAAAAGGCCCCTACAAAAGCCTAATCCAGTTATTCCCAGATCTCCAGTGATGACCATCTATCAGCATCTTGCATCCTACATCCACATGAGTGGGTTCCTTTGAGCCCCAGCCTCAATACCAGTCATGAGAGCCACGGATTTGAAAGAGATTTGCAGAACAAATCAATGGAGTGAGTAGGTGACGGGCCATGTTGGGGAGACACGTGGGAAATGAAGGGCAGCCTGCTGAGGGCTTGTGAAAGCAGATACTTTCATACCCTGTACCATCAGTGTGCGGCACGTTCATTCACCAAGTACCTGCGGAAAGGGGGTCAACTTATAAATATGAACAGCACCTCCAGCAACCAGAGCCAGGAGAGAGGCAAATCCACGTGAACCTGGGTAGAAATGCAGTATTTTGAGGACCTGCTGGATTTTCCCAACTACAAAGGCAACACCAAATAACACTAAACCCCCCATACCCGATGCTAAGACAGGGCAGAATGAATCTAAGAGCGGGTTCACAGCTGCAACAACGCCTTCTGATGCACCAGTTTTCCCTAAAACACCATAAATTAATCTTGCAGGCAGCCGATAGCACACACAGAGCAAACTCAAGGTTTACTCCATCACCGCATTTTACATTTACGTCACACGTTTCCTGTAAAGGTCAAAAGAGCATTTGGACCCGTACTGGAGGATGCCCCTAAGTACAGGCTAAACTCCCAACAAGAGACGAGGGATTTAAGCACATGAGTAAGTTAAAGCAAATGCTCCCCCAGAATTTCACTGCAATCCTCTTTAGCTGTTTGAGTTATCCATGAAAAATGTTCCCACTTCTCAAGAGCCCCTGCAGATGCTTTGATGCTTTTCAGACTACTGATGGCTCAAAAAAAGCCCCGTAAAACCTGATGATGGCTTATTCCCAAATGAAAATCGCTGCCCGAGAGGCACGGCTTGATGTTATCCTCTGAACATTTGCAGGTTCTGAAATCACACCAGATGTGTATTTTCATACCCATTAAGTGAATCCAATTGACTTTACAGGCAGCAAAAGCTTGAAAAGGTGTTCTACAAATACCCCTTCTAAACAGTTTGGACTTTAAAAAAAAGAAAAATCTCTCATTAGCATCCCTTTCATACAGGAACTTCCCCCCCACTTGCTTTCTCTCTTTTTTAACAAATCCCACCACTACGATGTAATTCCAATAACAAGGACTTTACCAAGACGCTCACTGCTGTTAAGCAGAGTATCTGCCATGCTTTTATTGCTCTGTCTCTAACTAACCATCATCTAAAATTGCTCAGCGCTTACAAATGGCAGGTGCTCCAAACCAGGCTATTTTCAAAAGCTTCTCTTTGCAGTTCTACTATTTAACATTATTTTAAATTGAAAGACTACAGATTTAGGTCTTCCCTGGATTCCCACTAGAAGTGTTACACAGTGTTTCTGATGCTGTTATCTAGTTCCAGGGAGGATGAACAGATTTGGCACCTCCAAAAAAAGAACAAAAAGCCCTGATCTCAGCAAATGAAATCGTTCTTTGCTGTACTCTGACTGCAAGAATGATTTTATATATCCTCTTAAAATGGGCAGAATGTGTTTTATAGGAAAAATCGTAGTGAAAAAGATCAATAGGCCATGCCCAGATATAGCTGGGAGCGATGTGGGTCAGATGCTCTAAAGAAGGTGTAAGAAATCCTGTTGTTGGCAGCTCATCTGCCTTTAGGCAAAATGTTCTCTCCCTACCATCACCGACACGTGGGTTTGTGCACTGACGCACTCTGTTTTCAGCTTAGCAGATACAATATCCTCGTGCTGCTGACTTCTATTTATTTTCTCATCTTTGTTATTCTGAGTATTCTACCAACAAAAATAAATACTTGTGCTCACCATGCAAAATATCCAAATGACAAACTAAGAAGGAGAAGAAAGTACTTCTAGAGTGAAATTAAGCAAAGGGACATAAATTTAAAAGCGCAATGGGAGGAAGGGGAAGATCAGAGAGATACAAAGAGGGATGCTGGGTGTGGGACCACCACTCTCGGGAAATGGCAGAAGTGATGAATGAAGCAAGAACCAGACCAGACAAACCCACCGGAGAATTCAACACTGGGATGGACAAGAGAGCCAAGCAGAATTCAAAGGATAAAAAAATGCAAATATTGCAGTTTGACACAAGACTGGAAGAGTGGGATACAGAACTGCTGTGGCAGGGGAAGGAAGGGGGGAAAAAATGGAAAAAAAAAATAATTCAAGGAACCACTATTGGTTCCCAATAGACGGTATTATCTGATAGCTGTTGAAATGAGCGTTGTACGCGAGATGCACTGAGGAGCCATTCATGGCTGGACAGCTGGTCCATCACCCCCCATTTCAATTAGCAGCGTTAGCACAGAGACCAAGAGCTGCAACTGTAAAAAGCAAATAAACTTGCATCTCTGATGCCCGTTTCCAAGTCAGGATTCAAGCACATTGGCAAGAGAGAGTGGGAGCAGCTTGTATAGCAATCACTGGTGACCGAGGATAAATCTAGGCAAGTAGCTTACTTAAAAATGCAGTTTTGTCAATTCAAAACAATTTACACATTTGTCCTGAATTGAAAGATCTTCAGCTGGGACAGAAAACGCAGACGAAGGCCAGGCTGGCACTAATCTTGCGCACAGTGCATCCCCCAGCGCTGCTGGCCGAGACACCTGCGCCAGTTGGGTCCTCCCCGGGGTCGCAGGGGACGTCCCAGCTGCCGGGACTTCGGAGATGGTCCCCCTCGACACCACCTCTTCAACTACTATGCTGGTATAAAATGCCTAAATATATAATTTAAACAGGGCCTGGGATCCAGGCAGTCCGACCACTGGCTCAGCATATATTTAATAGTGCCGTGCAAAGAGGAACAGAGGGACCTGCCTGGGAGGTAACAAACATTAACTGTATCACGGCTCTACCATAATCAGCGTTTTTTAAACATATACTTGGGTCTGACCTTTGCTTAAGGAAGCCTATAACAGAACCAACAATTTTGTTTCAGGCTGAAAAAAGGATTACGTTCACCACTAAACACAGATTTTTGCTTCTTCACAGTGATAAAACAGAGAGGGACTAGTAAATCAGCTTAATTTGCATGAAAACTATCCTCCCTCTTATTTTCCAGTTCCTGAACAGAAAAATAATTTTCTCATAAAACCTCTGGTTTTCAGTTTTGCCACTTGGATAAATCCTAGAAGCAGCACGTGAATTTTAAGTGACAAATATTACTTGCACGTTCTCATTTCAAGCAGTACACGCTAACGTGCGACTAATGTGTTGTATTTTTCTATTCGCGTTTACACTGTTGTAAATCCAGTTTTAAAGAGCAATATCTCACGTAGCCACTTAAAAATACACCTGTAATACATGTTTCCCGTTACCTAATTTTGAAAAGTCTCCTTTCACTCACAGAATCCCATTTTAAAGCAGAAAGCCAGCTTGGCACTAAACTGTGGGAGTCCCATGTCTAAATTTTAGAATTATCCTGTAAGAAATAAAATTTTCAATTCTTGAAAGAAACACTCATCAAATGGTTATAGAAGACAATAAATGATACTGTATATGCTTTCATAAATAGTTAATTGATTGCTGGGGTCCAACGGGTCAATAGATGACTTAAAAGAATGGCTCAAAGCCATCTGTAACAGATACCATAGCTTGTACCTGGCTCTAAACAGACCACTACAAACTAATTTTTGATGCACCCTTAATAAAAGACATGAGACTTCATGGTGGTTCCACTTGGCCTCTAGCAAAAAAAACCAAACCAAACAAAAAAAAAAAACACAAACAAAAAACCAAAACAAAACAAAAAACCAAAAAAACAAAACAGAAAACAAAAAAAACTCCAAAACAAACCAAACAACTTATTATTCGGTTACAAATAATAGATTTGTGACTATAACCCAGGTAAGATACGCTACTATCTTTGGATTCCCTTTAAGACTGCTTTCATTAGCCACCTGTCAGGAAAAAAAACCCAATTCCTCAGCTTCCTACTGGGAGGGGAAAAAATAAAAGGGAAAAAAAAATTCTAAATATACACTTTGAAGCTCCCTGTTTCACTGATGCAGAAAGCAACAACAAAGGCCCGTACATCCCTCGGCTCCGTGCAGAACCAGATACTGGCAAAACACTCTGCGAAGTCTCTCTTTTTGCTTTAGTCTGGAAGGGAGTAGCATCAAACATGCTATTATTTGTAACAGATCTCCAGCACTGCATTACCAAAATAAAAGCGTGCGCTCCGCAATACACCGGTAAACAACGCTGCCTGCTCCCGCAGCCCACGAGGGGCTCGGGGCTGCCCCCAGCCCCGCCGGCCGTTCCCGTCCCGGGTAATTAACTATAACCTGCCTGAATACAGATGTAAGCCTACAGAAGGAATACGTGATTTTCAGAAATATGCTCTGAAATTTGGAGGCATTTTGAATGGGCAGTCTTCTTGAAAATCAGGCCATGCATTTAAGCTTTTACGTTAAAAACTGCTTTTTCAACAGATTTAGAGGACTTAAGATAGAGAGCAATACCGACTCATAATTTCTAAAGTACTGGGACCCCTGGTTGTGCACACTGGGAGGAACCAACCTGACCACAGACGCTCCTGAATAATCCTAAGACGCTAAATACAATATTAAATATAATATAATAATGAGCTTGGGAATAAGATTTTTCAGTTCATGTTCCTACATCCAAAATTCAGCGTCAAGAGGGTCTCAAAGCTTTCTACTTTTAAAACCCTCGCCACTTGTTAGATACCTGACACAGAGCCTACGTTTAGCCTCTTATGAAAATCAACCTGAAACAGACTTTTGGGTAATTGTTTTAAATCTTAGCCATTCCTAAGAAAGCGAGAGAAGGAAGAAGAGCCACTGAAAAAACCTTTAAAAGAGTAATTGATTTGCATTTAAACTTGTGGAGAAAATTCTGCAGTCCTTTTTAGGTTTACTCACAGTCATGAGAAATTGCACACAGCCATGCTAGAAAACATTAAAAAAAAAATACTCAAAGCTAGGAAAAAAAACAGAACACCTGCTGTTCCTGCCCTCTTCATGTTCATAAGTCCGGGCATGGCTTGTGTTTGACAGTCTTGAGAAGTTAACTGTGCCTAAAAAACTACTGATCTTCAATTTACACAACTTATTACTTCTTGTATTGAAGATTAATGAACAGCACTTGCATGTACCAGGGTTTTTGAATACCTGCAGGCAGAGCTTACATTCAGAAGCATCATAACCACTCAGTCATGGCTACAACTTAAATACCGCTGCATTAACCGACAGTCGTGGCAATTAGGGACTACCTTTACAGAGCATTTTTGAACGCATGGGAGAAAAAAAAATAGGTTATATTGCTCTGCAAAATTTACTATAAAATCTATTTTCATCTAATTTTGACATGGGACCGTGCCAAAGCTCATGGATCTGAAGTGAGAGCTATTTTTGTCTTATGGATACGCACACTGAGGAATGGGTTTGTGCATATGTTCCTGCTCCAGGAATAAATAAATAGGAGGGGGGGGCGGCTGCAGCGGCCTGCCTGTGAATGTGTTTATCCCATTTGTGTGCATGCCACAGCCCTGAATCCGCAGGCAGCTCTGCTCATCAGACAATCTCAGTTTTCCCTTGTGCCAGCCCTTGGCTGACAGCACCACTCTTCCACTCTGCACTACCTGAACCTCCCCAAAAATGGAAAAAAACCCGAATAACAAAGATTTTTGTGGGGCACAAAGACCTTGCAGGTCCCTGAGTGGGTTGAGCGGAGCTGACCCGCACGGCTCGGTCCTGCGTGGGTCTCGCATGGTGCTACCTCCAGGCCCTCCCGGCGCTTATCGGCAGGGGTGCAGGGTTGGGCCAGGGCCAGCAGAGCTGCCTGCAGCTCGCCCGTGCTGCCAGGACCAGGGAGAGCCCTCAGGGTGGTCAGCTCTGGAAGGCGGGGTGGAGGTTAGGAGCTCTGGTGCTGGCCCTGGCAGTGCCGTGCCTTGCTCGCTGTGCCCAGGCTCGGTGCCTGCGGGACGGGGCTGCCTCCGGACGCAAAAGCCAAGGCTCCTCCACAGCAAAAAAAGGCAGGCATGTGTGATGGAGTATCGGAAGAGGTGGGTTTTGGGAGAGGCAACCTAACTTTAAAGACATTTTGCATGATTCAAATAATAAATAAAAAAGTATTTCAGTCCATTATTAATGCTGGACAAAGCACATCCCTAACACTTGGAAACATGTTTTTTTTCCTATTGCTTCCCAACGAACTCTGCACTGGAGATGTGAAACGCCAAACCAGGCAGTTCCCGTGCTGCTAAGCTGTGGAAACCCAAAAGCAACAATGGGAATTGCTAAGCAGCAGCACCAGCATCCCTGACCGTCCCTCTCGCAGGACGCCAGTCTCAGAAATACTTTCAGACATAATACTTCCCACTATAAAATGTATTAGAGGTCTCTAATCCTAATCTTGTACGATCTCTTTGATGTGCAGATCGCATCCCTTGAAGCACCCCCATTGAATCGCAGAGATGCCAGCACGTGAGATGCTCGCGGACAGACCCTCCGCCGCCTGAGGATGAGACCTGACCTCAGTTCCCAGCAGCGGTGGGGAGCAGAGCCGGGAAACGCCGAGGTGGAGATAAGGATGCAGCCTCTCCCCTGGGTTCTCCAGCTCTGAGCCCCACGCCGGACTCCTCGAGGCCCTATGGGGTGCGTGAGGAGAGGCATGTGCGAAAATCCCGATACAGGACAGCTAGCTCAGGGGTTCGGCAGATACGTGAGGTCAGGGCGCTGCATAAGCCAGCAAGAAATGCTGAAGATAGGGATGCTTCAGATTCCAGCTGCCTCTCGGGCACCAGCAAGCGGGGTAGGGCTCTCCCAAAACACATTCCTCCACTGGGAAGCAGCAGCTCTGAGCCCTCTCCCGGCATCAGGTAACTAAGCCCTTTCTTTGCAAAGCAAGAGCTGCTCTATTCTTTCCAAACAATGTTATCAGTGGGCAGCGGCACTCCTGCTTATCTGGCAGCTTGAGCATTACCCAGAATGTGGAAGAACTGGGCTCCACGGCAGCCCCTCTGCCCGGGGGCTCTGTGGTGGGGAGAACCCCCCCCCAGCTTGCAAAGGGCCTGGGCATGGCAGAGCAACGGCAGCTCCCAGCCCAAGGATCTCCTCCCAAAGCGGGAGGAGATTTTCCCTGCACCCCAGAACTCAGCGCTGCTCACCCCGCAGCTCAGCACCCACTGAGCGGGGCTAACGGGAACCACGCGATTTCCCGTCCAGCTGCTCACCTCCTTGCAAACACCTGGGCTCAGCTCCGTCCCTCTGGCACCAAACCCACTGTGGAATGGGCCCGATCCAAGAGCACAACTAAAATGCTTGTTACCCAGCCAAACATCCCACCGACGGCGAGAAACACCTCAAAAGGAAGGAGCAGCAAACAGGACCTCACCTCCTCACAACCCAGCTCCAGCCCCACTTCAACTGGTGTCCTTCCGGCAGAAGGATGTGATCCCAAAACCTCTGCCAAGCAGGGCAGGACATCCCTGCTTTGGGCTCCGCTGCAGAACGTGTCACCCAAGAGCGGCAGGAATTGAACTTTAATGAGCCATCCCCCCTGGGCCTTGTCCCCCAGGGACGTTGGGGTATCAGCACAGGCTGTTCATCCAGACCCTCACGTACCAGGGGACAAAGGGCGGCGGGACAGGGAGGCTCTGCTCACCCCTGGACGGAGGCAGGAGAGCAGAGACGCGCGTCCCCTCCCAGCACGAGGCACCCAGAGGCACCCACCGCCCAAAGCGCGAGAGCCGCAGATGCGCAGCCACTGCTGAAAACCACAGCTCTCAGCGCGGCGTGTTTAATGCGACCTGACACCTCCTGCAGCAACCACTTCGGCTTCATCTGCTGCATTATGCAAGGCAGATGCCCTCAAGACTCCCCCAGGTCCCGCAGCCACAGCTCTCCAGATTGCCCATCCGTGCTGTCTGTCTGTCTTGCCCTGCAGCACTGGCCATTGCAACGCGGCCACCCAGCTCGTCGCCGGTGCCCAAAACCACCGGCAAAGGTCAGCTCCCACCACCACCAGGTCTTTGCACCACCATGACACACAGGCATGCCCTTCAGCAGAGCCTGCCAGGACAGCCAGCTGCAGGAGGTAACACTCTAAACCACTGCAGAAGGACGTGCTGGCTCATCAGCCAAAGCCCCAGCTCCGCTCGTTTTGGAGAGCAGCGGTTTATGCATTGGAGGCAAGGAGTCCTGGTTTCCATCAGCTCTCCAGCGGAGACCTCAGCCTTGCAAGAATCTCTCTAACACACCAACCACCGCAAAAAATACACAACGCAACTGACTGGGACAGAAGCTTGAAGAGACACTGTAAAATTGATTAGTCGTCAAAATCATCAGACCATAAAAGAAGCTCCAGCTGTGCTCCTCTCTTATTTGCGTAGAGAAATGCAAGAGGCAGGGCTCTATTTAAAATTAATTCCTCCTTTTTTTTTTTTTTGTTTACTAGAGCCTAAGTTACTCTGGTTGACAATTACGCCCATTATCCAACTCCTTTCTTTTCCACCACCCCAGTGCCTTTTTTCATAGCCTATGAAGATGAAAAAAGAAAAAAAAAAAAAAGGAAAATTCCAGTAAGTGCTCTTCTAAAATGAAAAATGCAAGTTTACAAAGAGCTCAGGAAGGTGTTTGAACCATTCAACCTTCTGTTTTAAGACTCCAGTGCAGGACTCAACACAAACAATTCCTTTAAAATCAACAGCGATTTCAAGTCACCCCACCGCGTACGAGCTCAAAGTAAAGCGCTGGCCCAAAAGTTCTGCCAGATCCCTGGCATAAGTGTAGGAGGACAAGAGAAAACAAAGATTTAAATTTTGGCTAGTGTACTTCTGCAAAATCACTGTCAGCACATATTTTTCAGTTCATACAAAACACAGTGGAGGAAATTTAAAACAATAACTAACTCGGAGGCAAGCAGTTCAGAAAAACTGCAGAAGAAAAATCATAACACGACGTAACTCACCGGATTGTTCAACACTAATCATTAAGCTGGGTGCTTCCAGCATCCCATTGCAAACCAGGTCCTCTTGGTTCAGTTTTAAAACTGACCTACGTTTTTTGCAGATGCTTTGGCAAAATTACCAAGAATGACCCATTTTAATAGTTAAAATACTCCCTCACTGTAGACGCCTGCCTTACCACAGGTTATTTGCTGTAGATGCTCTGGACAACGGTACCCCAACCCCAGGCACCACAAGGAGCCCACTGCAAACAACAGGTTTTCATGCCTAGGTACCATGGATGCCAAGAGCAAAACCTCAGCAAAGCCATGACCCACATCGTGATGCAAGACCTTAAGACCATGTCCCAGTTCTACCTTTGTGTTCGTCACCCTAAGAAAAAAGAATTCGCAAACCCATTACAGAAATGCTCCCTTGCCCTATTTTCCATGTTGGAAAAAAAAAAAAACCCAACATTCAAGCAGGTAGACAAGGATTCTCCAAAGAAGGAGTGAGAGGTTGCCTGGTCATGCTCCCAGCCAAAGCCAGGCCAACCTGCAGTTACATCAGGTTGGGTTTTTTAACTTGTCTGGCTGAGCTCTGACCCTCTCCAGCCTCTCTGGGCTCCCGCTCCCACGCTCGATTGCCTTTGCTGTGACCATTTCTTCCCTAACACCTCACTGAGAAAGCTTTCACGAATATCTCAGCTGGAGCAAGACACAGGAGAACGAGCCCTTCTCATTCCCACTGCAATCATTTCTGCCTGCCTGCTAATTTGTAAACTAGCTGAATAAAAGACAAACTTGGGGCTGGAAGCCGTTTCATTGTCATTTTTCTGTCCTTTGGGCGGGATGGGCAGCGCCGATGTGGCACGTCGCTGCCTTTCTCTGTACGTTCAGACAGACGGCACACAAATCTCTGGGCTTTTCCAGGATGACTGTATTTATACTTATAGGGAAGAAATCTGGCAACTGTATTTTTGGGGGAAACAGGAGCAAAACACTGGATTCATGCCTCATGCACAGCTACACCAAATAGCACCACATGGCTTCATGGCACGTGGACAGGCACTGGGCAGACTGGCATCACTGGTGGTGCCAGTCCCGACCCACGGACATCCTTCTCCTCCTTGTTCCCCAAAGCCTCTTCGGTCTTTACCTAATTACGACTCCAGACAACTTGCTTAACACCACTATCATCAAGGACCTATAACAAGCACCAACAATCCCATAAATCTGCTTTTTATGGCACGGCAGAAGCCTAATTACACATGATTAAATTCTGTCAAAAATTAACGCCCACACACTTGCTCTAAAATTGAAATCAGCCCTTTTAGGTACCAAATAAAAGCAATGCTAACATTTCAAAGACATGTTGGCAACACAGCTGAACCAGATTATGTTGCTGACCCTAAACAAATCGAGGGCATTCCTTACTCTTCTTTGAGTCCCCTTCCTTTCTTTTCCATATATGCTAGTGTTATAAATACAGGCACTTTGCTCCATGCCCTGAATTGTGACCATGCAAGTCCCAGGCGTTAATGAGCGACGCAGCTCAAACACCTCCTAGCTCCATACTACGTGTTCTTATTCTACTGGAGTCCCCTGCTACTTTCTCCAGCATAACACGTCGTTGAACCTCGCTACAGAGGTTCGGAAATGTTTTGCTACGAGCCCTTTTATTTTTGTGACACCACCTTTAATGAAGATTGAGCTTTTTAAATACAAGTCACACGTTACTTAATTTTTACAAAAACAAGCGCCGTAAATGAAACGCAAGCTGTGTGTAAGGTGGGACAACATCTGTACGAGATGCGCACTATGACGGGAAACGAAATCTAAAGCAAGCACATCTAAGATATTTGGTGATTTTTATTAGACGTGGAGCATCATTTTAGCAAAATGTAATATTGCACATTAGAAGCGAAGGCAAGTTTCTGGCTATGGTACTTCCTACGAGTCCTCTAAAAGCGCCCGAGACGAGATCTGTCACACCTGGGGAACAATGATACAGCGAAAACACAGTCACACAGAAAAACAACAGAGTAGGTACCCCGGGAAGATGGAACTAGGGTGGGGTACTGGCATCGCCTTGCTCTCCCAGCTCACCGCTAGTACTACACGACCACCAACAGCAAACCTCAAACCCCAAGAGACTGCCCAGACACCCCCTTCCTCTCGTCCTCAGCATGGATGTATGCCTGCAAAAAGGGAAACAGCACCTGCCAACTTCTAAAGGGACTTTTTTTTTTTTTAAATAATCACATAAGAAATCTTTTACAACTTAACAAGCAAATGATATATCATTAGATACTGTGGTTTCAATTACATGCATATACGTAACAAATGGATAAACGCATATTATGTCAAACCCAGGCAGCATCCCTTTACATACCTGATCTGTGCCGCTTCCAAAACACTCGCATTAAGGAGGGTTCCTCTTGCATAATATGGGAAAACGGGCGCAATAACTAAAATGGGTTCCTTTATGCATTTGGCCTAAAAGGCCTTTCGTTTCCCCCTCCCCCCTCTCAGAACGAATACCAAGCGTGAGGAGCAAAGAAATACCCAGCTCGAGAAACAAGGGCTGGGGTGGACCTAACCAGCAGGAAATAACCTGCATCATCCGCCCCCGAAAACCCGTGCCCCGGAGCGGCCACAGGACCCAGAGTGCTGCGCGCGGGGGTGGATGGAGGCTGCCTTGGATGACTAGACATTTTGGGGGTTGGGGGAACCCAAACCAAAACCCCAAAACAAAACCAGAGATGGCTTTGTGGCTGGTGTGGCTAAAGAGCTGCATTCTGGTGACTTTTGAGCTTGCTCAGTGCTGCTGACAGGAGGAAAAGGCGCCAGCAGCGGGGAGCAGCCATGTTCCCTGAGCAGGGCTGGGGGAAGGCGCCCTCCGGGGAATTCGGACTCACCTGGCGGTTTCATGTAATATTGCTCAATATCGGACATGTCCGTATGCAGCGCACAATCGAGATAGTGGAGGATAACTTTTCTACTGAAGTAGTACCTCATGCCCATCAGAAAGATGGGCAAACAGCAGGTCAGCAGGAAGGACTTGGTCACAACAAAGCATATTACTATGGAGATAAGGAAGAGAAATAAACGATACCTGTCAGAAAAGAGAATTTAGTGTTGATTTCGGAATACAAACTCATTATTAAAAAAAAAAAAAAGCACAGACAAAAATATACATTTACAGTACACACACAATTCACACTCTCGAGATTATCGTGTTAAGTGACGGCGCATCACGCCGAGGTAACCCCGGAGAAGTTTAGGGGGTGTCTGGAGAGAGCCGGCGGGGAGGACGCCGCCGCGCCACGGCAGGTGCCACCGAAGCCCGGGCGCGGGGCTGGCGGGGACGCGGGGGCCAGGCACAGCCCGGGCCCCGCTGCGCTTTCCCCGGCCAGGCCGGAACAGCCGCGCTGCGGGCACGCCGCTCCGCAGCCATGGGTTTGTCACTGCGGCATCGCTATTTCCATCACGGGCCGCACCGACTCCCGGGGAAGACGCCGTGCCCGCCTCGATGCCGGGGGGCTGCTGAAGACCTGGGGGGGCTGCTGCAGACACCCCGAGCCGGCGGCTCCCCGCAGCACGGCCCCAGCCTCCCAGAGCCGCCGGCTGAGACCCCCTGCGCCCCAGCTGCCTGCTGGGGGGGGTCCCCCTCCAGCACAGGGCCCCGTCCTCCCCCCTGGCTGGGGGCACGGGGGTGCAACTTGCCTGCAACCACCAAGGGTGTGAGAAGCCAGCCCAAAGCTTGCTCGGGGGACACACACACACACACAATATTAACAACGTGCCCCCCCCCTTCCGTACAATTATTTGCACGGGGAGCGCACGTTATTATTTGCACGGGGGGGGGGGGGGGCACCTTGTAGGCGCTATTTCGGGGTTACCCCCCCCCCCCCCCACGCCGGGGGCGGGGGGTCGCTCCGCCGGCGGGCCCGGCCGTCTCCAGGCAACGCCGGCACGCGGCGACCCCTCGCCCCCGCCCCGGGCTGCGCGGGGGCGGCGCAGTGCGCGGTGCGAGGCGCGCACCGCTCCCCTTCACCGCACCCCCACGCAACCCCCCGGCCTGCAACAAGCCGCAGGACGGCTCTACCCTCACCCCCGCGCAACCTACGCGGCGACACCCCCCCCCCCCCTTAAAACCCGCGCATCCCCCAGCGGCGCAAGCTCCCATCCGTGCCCCCCCCCCCCCCCCCCCCAGCCCCCGCCGCAGCGCTGCGGCTCCGCGGCCGCTCCGCACCGCACCGCGCGATGCCGCAGCGCGCCCGGCTCCTCCCGCCTCTCCGACCATCTTGTGCCGATCCGCGGGGGGGGAGGAAAAAAAAAAACAAACACCCGCGACCCCCCTGCCCCCAAAAGGGAGCAGATACTCACCCGCCAGCAGCCCGTAGAGCAGCTGAGTGAGGGGCTGCTGCTTCAGCCCCCTGAACGCCGTGTTGGGGATCCGCTCCATGATACCCTCGTAAAATATGCGGCGCACCACTTCCTGCTCGGAAGGGTGGAATTCGCGGATATAGACATTATCGCGGCGGGGGTCCTCTTTTGGGGAGCTGAGGGGAGGCGGGGGGGAGGAAGGGGAGCCCGCCAAAGAGGGCCACATCTGGGAGGAAGAAACAATGATCGTGTCTTTTTTGGATCCCGGGATTGATTCATGATCTTCCGCCACAATCTTGGTCTCACAAACCATCTTGGGAGACAGACAATGCATGCAAACCGGCCGCGGGGAGGGGGCGGAGGAGAAAAACGGGAGGGGTGGGTAAAAAAAAAAATTAAAAAAATAAAATTTAAAAAAAAAAAAAAAAAAGGAAAAGGGGAGGGGGAAGGAGCGGGGCGCGGAGCAGGGACGGAGACCCGCCGGGCAGCGGCGGCGGCTGCGCGGGGCGCGGAGCGGCGCGGCCGGTCGGGACGGGAGAAAGGAGCTCCGCTGCATTTTGGAGAGGCATTTATAGGGCGGGGGGGGGGGGGGGGGGGGGGCGCGGGTCCCCGGGGTCCTAGCGCCCCCCGCATTGGCTGCGCGGGGTCGCCATGTGATCGGGGGGGCGGGACGGACACCCCCCCCCCCCATCCCTGTACCGCCCCTTGCAAATTACTACGGCGCGTCCCTACGCGGGGCTGCGCGGGGGGCGGCGGCGGCCCCGCTCCCTCCCGGGGGCTGCACATCCCTGCCCGCATGCACCGGTGCATGGCGGGTGTGCGTGTCTTATTTATTTATTCATTTGCAGCCAGCGCACCGCACGCCCGGCGGCTTTCTGGAACAGTCGCTGCGGGTGCGCGGAGCGGTGCGCGGAGCCGCGGCGGGGTGGGGGGGAGCCCGGCGTCCCCGCACCGCACCGCACCGCACCGCGTCCCGGCGGGCTGCGGCGTGGGCCGCCCCGTGGTGAGTCATTCACCGCGGCGGCGCGTCCCTGCGCAGGCCCGCCGCGGCGCTCCGCGGGCGCGGAGGGGCGCCCCCCCCCGCCACCCTGCGCGGGAGCCCCAAATAAATCCCCCTCCCCGCAGATCAGCCCCCCGCGGCCGGTAACTTTTCTTCCCGTGGCCGCGGCGGTGCGGGGGAGCGCGGCCGGCCTCGCCGCCCCCGCGCCCCTCCGCGGGGCGGAGAGAAGAAGAGGCGGGGGGTGAGGGGGGGCGCGCAGGGAGGAGGACGGGCTCCTCCTCTTCGCAGGACCCGAAAAACCTTCGGCCTCTCCCGGTTGGAACCGGCCGGCATCTGCCCGAGGCATGCGCCGTGCACGGCCGGTGCGGGGATGGGGCGGAGGCGGGGGGTGCTGGGCGGGGAGCCGGGGTGCCCCGGGCCCCCCTTCCCGCCGCCGGCCCGCCCTCTCCTGCGAGGTGCATCCCCCACCAGCTTCAGCCGCGCCCCCCCGCCAGGTGACGGCCGTGCAGCCCCCCCTGCGGGGCGCAGCTCTGCCGTCCCCAGCAGCCTCACCTGTGCATCCCCCGGGAGGTGCCGCCGCCTGCAAGCTGCACCCATGCACCCCCCGGAAAGTTTCACCTGGGTCTTTTCCTCCCGCAAGGAACACCCTTGCACCCACTCCTCTTTGAGTTTTACATCCCTGCATCCCGCTGCCAGGGGCACCCATGCACCCCCCTGCAAGCTTCATCCCTGCATCCCCCGTCCATCAGCGGGTGCAGCTGCGGCGCTGGCACCCTGCAGGATCTGCTGCCCGGGCAGCTCCCGGGGTGCGCTTTGGTCCTCAGGAAGACGCACGGTGCCTGGATCTTTGCTTCAAGCTAAAGCTTGGTTTCACTGTGATGATTTCATTGTGGTTTCATTGCTTCACTTTTCTATTAAAAATTGTTCAGCAGTAAGAGAGATGAGAAAGGGGAGAGGGGAAGGATTAGGTAAGGGCTTGGAAACCTTCCCACCCAGCACTCCACGGGCTCGCGCTGCATCGGGCATCCCTGGTGAGAAGCTGCTGAGAAGCTGCTCCTCAGGCGGCTGCGGGACCTGATGGTGGTCGGACGCTGCAGCGCTGCCAGCCTGCTCGGAGGGGCAGGCACGGCACGGCCTCGCTAGCAGCAGGCTCCAGCGCCCGCAGAGTTCCCATTTCTAACGAGCATCTTCTGCAACTGCAGCCAGAGCAACCCCCCGCTCCCAAAGCCTGCCACCGGCTGAACCGGAGATCAAACTGTAGGATTATGAAAGACGGCACGGCGCAGGTACGGCGGCGGCCTTGCTGCTCGGTGGATGGGTTAGCCAAAGGAGCAACATCTGCTCGAGAGCGGAGCCTCCCACGGGAAGGAGATCCCCCCCCTCACGGGGAGAGGCGAGACATACGGCATCCCTGTGTCCCCCCGTCACGTCTCGCCTCAGCAAGGATCAGTTGGACTCCTGCACTCGGGAGATACCTGGCAGCCCCAAATTCACCAACGCAAAGGCAAAGAGGCTGTGGATGGGAAAAAAAAATAAAAAAATCGGGGCAGCATTTGCCTTTGAATTCTGAAAGCTTCAGGCCAAAGATAGGAGGTTGCTGTTTCAAAAATATAATTAAAATAACGCTTAGTTTCCATATGCCTGGGTTAAGCAGGCATTTATTTTTGTTTGATCCTTTCTAGTCAGATGCGTTGCTTATTTATGAAATAGCTACAGTAATAAAAACAACCCATTCCTTAAAAAAAAAACCAAACCCACTGCAGTTATGTAACAGCCAGGGGAGCTCCCAATTCCAGTCCCAGGCTACGGACCTGAGTATTTGCAGATGAGTTATCTTTAGAAAGGCACTAATTACTTGTTTACTATTTATGCTGCCACATTTGAGCATCTTATGAACAGTAATTAATATCCCCTGCTCCCCCGAGGTGAGGGGGGTACCGTCATCCTCAGCCACAGCGAGGGAACTGAGGCACAGGGGAACGCAGTGATTTATGCACCATCATGCAGTAACTCGAAGACGACACAGGCACCGGACCAGATTTCCCGAGTCCTTCCTCGCTGTCTGAGTGCCAAACTTTGCCTTTCTTATTGCAGAGCCAGGAATTCAGCTTTCTCTGTAAATGGGGGGGAAGGGGAAGCGCTGGGGGTGCTGCTGCACGGTGGGGAGGAGGGATGGGGAAGGAGCGGGCAGCCGTGACTGACCGAAGCAAATGTCAGTGAAAATCAAGGGCCTCGCTGAAATCAATTGCAAAAGCCAGTCAGGTTCGCAGACGGCAGATTTGGGCCCCTGGAATAAAAAGGATATTGTTAACAGCAGCTTGCTGGCAAGGCAACTGCTCTGCCAGGAGCTTTCAGTCTTTAAGAACGCAGTTGTCATCCCAAGTCACTGAGGATTTTGCTCTTGGGTTTACTCCCGCTCCTCCAGGACCTGAGGGTAAATCTCCCACATGCCATGACCGACCGCTGAACCTCATGGATAGAACTAACGTAATTAAGATGGACAGTTTAGAGTTTGAATTTCATACCAGTGCTCTCAGCAGCTCTCACTGCTCAGCGTAAAGAAGGAGCTTGTATAGATGTTTGATCCATTGGTACGGCCAGGAAAAAAACCTGGGATAGCCGGGGCAGATTGCGCGGCTCTGCGGGGCTGAGGACGTTTGAGTATTTCGGTAAGAAACATGTTTTGTTTTCAGCAGGTCTGCTTTGGGCTGACTTTGCTTTGGATTAGCACATCAAACCAGTAAGGCTTGGAAATGTCATTATTCATCCTTCCCAAAACTGCAGCTCTCATCTTGGGTCGGGGGGAGTCCCTCCCCTTTACGGGTCATGGGAAGCCCCCACCAGACATACGACAGAATCACCTCTTTTGCCGCTGGGAAGCTCACACCCTGCTCTCAGTCTGAAATTTTAGGTTTTCTGTCTAACCTTGGGCTTTGAATGACTTGAAACCTCTTCCAACTAGGTTTTGCTGTAACTCTTGAAGCAATGAGATGTGATTGATCTGCGATGTGATTGCAAACGAAGCAAACAATTTGGGATGAGCAGTTACTCTTGCAGAGCGTCTGTACTTAAGGAGTGGGGAACACCAAGGCAGGTCCCTGGCAAACCTTAGCCCACTGCTCAGGATCTGCTGGGTGAGGAGAGGGGTGCTGCCGGCACGGGCCCTGGGCCGGAGCACTGCGATATTGGCTCTACATTTCTTCAGCAAAAGCTACAAGCAGCCACAATCCTTTGCTCATCAGGGGCTGTATCAATCAACCTCAGCAATTAACCGGTTGACAGCAAAAACTGCCCCAGGTTATATTAATGCAGCGACTCCGGAACAGCTCTTCCCAGCAGGATGAGGCTGTCTGGCAGGGATGCCTCCCACCCTGTCCTTCGCAACGTCTCCATCAGCGAGCGAGGAAGGAAGGTATCCAGGTTTAAAGCTCTTCTTCTCAGCTACCTCCAGGTTCTCCTCCAGCCTGGACCTTGGTCATTTCAGCTGTTTTTTCCACGCTTGACCCGAGATGCCTGGGTGGGCTGAGCCCCCCCCAGGATGGCCGGCTGTTTGGCCACAGCAGCCTCCCACCCTCCTGCTTTGCTGGGCTGGAAAAAAAGTAAAAGCCTCTCTGTTGACTGCAGATGTGCATATGAATGTGAGGCATTTGCCTAATAAATATCTTCCTAAAGGGGGATTAATTAGCATCCCAAGATTTGCTCTCACTGCACTCCCTCTGACTGCAGCAGCTCTGCAGCAGCTTCTCTTTGGGGCACTTATTTCCAGCTGAGAGCGCGCTGCTGGCCCCTTTCCCGATGCACAGACCCCCGAGGCCGAGGATTCACAAATCTTTTGCTCAGGAGCCGTCACCAGCAGCAGCACCCATGCCCTGCGAGAGGCTGGCAGTAACCACGCACACATCCCAGTCTCCCCAGTCCTGCCGTATGCCGTGGCCCATTGCAGCGGCGATGCAGGCTCCCTCCTTCCCCAGCTGTCTGGGTGCCACAAATAATAAGTCACTATAAAACCCGACGTGCCAAATTATTTCCAACTTGTAAAACTCGGTGAATTGGTAACCAGGGGCCAGAGGTGGGATCCGCTGACCAGCGTAGACCTCTGCCACGTGGACCTCTGGGCACTACGAAGGGGGAAAACCATCCTCTTGGGAGGCACGGAGCCTCCCATCCCAACGTGGACCTCTAAAATAGATCGGATGAATCATGTGCTAAAAGTGGTTGGGTTTGTCTACAAAGGGAGTGCAGGGTGACTAGCGTGGCTGTGGAAGTCTCCCCAGGGGATATCTGAAGATTAATCTCTTCCTACAACTTTTTTGGGTTGAAAGAATTTTGTGGGTTGTGAATAAAATCCGCATGTTTCCCAAAGAGCGTACATACACACAGCTGGCTTTATCCTCTTCCGAATGGGGATTTTGGAGCTTGCATGTACTTTTAATGTACAGTAACATCTATGGCAGATGTCACATCAGAAACTCCACTCTAATGACAGGAACATCAAACTCTGAGCTGGGTTTCAGGCCTATCCAATGATTATTCGGAGATTTATTTAGAGCATCTTGGTGCAACCGTGAGGAATACTTTCAAACAAGGAGAGATTCTGTAGCGATTTAAAACAGCTTCAGTCAAGGAGCAGTGTTTCCTGACACTGAGTGCAGTGGCGCGGGGAGACAACACATCTTTCCTCCTGTTAATATTCTTGCTGCAAGCTTGGATAAAAAAAAAATTGAAATTTTTGTCCGCTTTTACCAGAAACCTTCATTTTAATTAGCTGTAAGAGAGAGAGCTGTGCAAGGCTCTGCGACACATGGGAGAGGCTGCAGGGGGGCTGTGTTGGGAGCACGGTGCCATGAAGGAGGGCCCAGGACTATGTGTGGCCTAAGAAGAGCCGAGAGCAGGAGAGCTCTTACGCACGTGGGAATAACACAGGCGGCGTGAGCCAGGAAACGCTCATTTCTTGGGGCTTTCAGTGCAGGACTTTGCACCTTCTTTGTAAATTAGCAACACCACTTTGGAAAAATACCTGCCTCCACAACCTTCTCTTGCTGTAAATAACCTCCAGCCACCCAAATTTTGGCTACCTGCTTCGGTCAGCAAGGTAATGCTACTACAAAATTTGCTGTATCATGAACAACTCTGTCAATGTGTATCCATCTTTGCTAAGGAAGAAGAGAAGAACAGAAGGTTAATGACCGTACTTTCGACCAACAGCTATTTTGCTGGCATTTTTAATGACAATTATTTTAACTAACTATCACCAAAGTATGGCTGCAGCCTTATGATCCTCTAAGGAGGCTTACGGGACTTGGATGAGCAGCATCTTATTTACCCTGCTACATGGCAGCCGCTGCAGCCTGACAGCAGGCAGGGGGGGGGAAGGATTTGAAAAGGGCCCAGGGGAGGTAAAAGGAAGGAAAACAGGCAGAAAATCACAGAAGAGAAGAGATGAGTATATTCTTTAGCAAGAAGAGGGAAATTAGATGTCAAACCAACCACAGGTGGAAAAACCTCAAAATACGACTAACGAATGCCCTGGCCCAAGATGAGCTCTGTGATGAGAAGGCAGGAAAAGACGTGAAAAGATTATTTGAGGTTTTATTGGTGACATGTGGGAGTCGGTTCTGCTGCTGAGCAAAGGAAAGTGGCATTTTCAGCTTGGCCTGCAAGGCTGCGCTGTAACTGCTTGCAAGGGCCAGCGAGTGCCCCGAACTCCTCCAGCAGCAATGTGCGCATTGCCTCAGGGGAGGCAATATATATCATCCCCTGTATGCGCTGGGCTCCTGTCAGAGCTGATTTTACACTGGTTTTTCCAGCACTTGATCCAGGCTGGGATTTTCCTTTCCTTGCATAATGCCTTTCAGCAAGGAGCTGAGGCAAATTTTCAGGTATTTCCAGTTTTCCTGCTCAGTGGTGCCTTGAGGCCCCGATGCTGCGGGGTGTGGGTCCTGTGTGGGTCCTGGGTCCCCCTCCCTCTGCACAGGGATGAGGGGATGCTCGCTCTGGGCACCGCAGAGGCCTGGGCTCCTCCTGGAGAAGCAAAACTAATGGCAGAGAGAGGCATCAGCCTGACCCCCCTTCACTATCTGGGGGGCCTCAAGCTCTTAAAATCCCACTTCCCGCAGCTGTCTGACACTCGCTTTTCTTCTCCACAGAGATCCAGGTGCCGTTGAGCCCAGCATCCTCCTTGGGACCGGTGTAGGCATGGGGAGAGGTGTTGGGCATCATCAGCTGGGGTCTGCAAAGGGGTTTCTGGGGAGCCGGGGGCAGGCTCCGAGCCAGCCACAGGCAGCAGCACTCAGATGCGCTCCCAGCAAAGAGCACGCTGGACATCTGCTCGTGGAAGGTTTCACCCCCAAAGCTCACTGCTGGGGCAGGAGGATCAGGGCAGGATCACACATCATTGTTTTTCTCAGTCAGACGGAGACCTGCCCCGAGAACGAGGCGTCCCCATTTTCCTAGGGTAGACAAAGGTAGAGCAGCCTGAGCCCGGAGTCTGCTGTGAAGCCTGCTTTGGTTTTCTCTGTGTGCTGCTCCGATTTTGCTGGAAACATTGCAAGTGTAGGGCATTTCCTCTTCATAAGCCAAGAATGATGGGGTTCACATTTTCAGGAAAGCCATCCGCATTTTCTACCACTGCCACTTGAAAAACCACCCATCATTTAATATCTCCTTGTTCTTCCAAGCTGCAATGCTTGCGAAAAACAGCAATGCTCCTCCTTTCCTGGAGCTGGCCATCCTTTTCCCTACGCCACCCTTGTGCCTCCTTTCCCCAGTCCAGCCTGGCATCCTTGTGCACTAAGAAAATGTCCCGTACCTCCGGCCCCTCTCAGCTCCCATGGTGCCTTTGCTGCTGCTTTTCCCTCCCTCCAAAGCACATGGCCCAGCTGAATTTCAGTTATTTTTTGCCCAACCTGAACCGAAAGCTATTTGGGGGCTGTTTTGTGGGTATGTAACACGGCAGCAGGTTTCCACAGCTCAGTTAATAAAAAGCCATATTAAGGTTTTGCTTGACCCCTTGCAAAGCAAACAGCGAGGCTCTGATGGTTGTTGCTTACTTTAGCTCTGCTTTCTGCTCTCCCTTCATGGTGAGATCCACCACTGTCATCTGGAGCTCCTGGCCAGAGCAGGGCAGTGTAGATGATGCAGTTATAGGTAAGGAAAGCCACAGGAGTATGTCCCAAGTAAGACTTTCAGCCCTAAAACATCCAAGCAGAAAAGCTTGGGATCTGAGTGTGGGCCAGGTCGGAAAGGGTCGTGGCAGCGCCCAGGAGCAACAACCTTGGCAGCAGATCATAAGTGATTGGTCCTTTTTGGTTTCCTTCTGTTTGGAGCTGAGGAAACCATTTCATTCTCTAAAGCTTTTTTCCTACACTGAATTCTGGGGAAAATCCCCTTTTGTGATTTCTGCTTGGTTTTTTAAAGTGGGACTTTGTGGGAGGCACTTGGTTCCATAAACTAGAACTTCAAGGAAAACACCAAATATCGTGAAAGCTGTAAAGCAGTGGACTGGCAACAAAGGTACTGGGTGGAGAGAGACACAAGCAAATCTTGTATTTTTAAAGAAGCGTTTTCAGGAAAGTGTGTGTGACTGGAAAGACAACACTCTTGGAATTACCTGGTGGATACTGTTGATCTGATAGCTCTGCAGGATTCACATTGACACAGGTCCTGGTCCAGGAGAATTAACCATCTACAGGGAGCAGGCACTAGAAACAGAAAGGAGAGGTTTGACTCTCCCCTCTGACCAGGGCCACCACATGGTGGTGGGTGACGCTATGATCCTGGGGTGCCATATCTCCTTTAATACTGAAGTCCTAACAACTTGTGAAATTTAAAAGATCCAGCGGCGTTTTCGTGATGGTGAAGTTGCAATATTCATTGCACTGGGCAAATTCACAAAACGTATAGTGATATCCCATGGCATCCCAGCCCAGAGCGATGAGCACAGCCTGGCACCCTACAGAGGCCAGGGCAGGGAAGAAGCCATCCTGCAGTCGTGGCTGGGTAAAACTGGGCTGAAACACAGCAGGTGCGAGCTACCCTTGAGCCTCTGCCGTGATCCCACATCCTCGGTGCCGGTGCAGAACTGCTGCCTCCGTGGCAGACAGCTGCTGTGTTGTGCCTGTCTGTTTGTTGAGCTGGGAAAGTGGGAGAGCACCCTCCCAGAATGAAAACTGCTGTGCAAACACACACTCACGCCATTATCCTGTGGCTCAGGCTCAAAGTGTGTTTGAACTTGATTATAAACAAAGTCAGGGCAACCGGTGCAGCAGGAGCCAGGGAAGCAACGATGGGGATACAGGCAAGAGGTGCAGGACTGCAGCTGCAGGAGCTGGATGACAGCAAATGTCTTTAGAAAGCAGGAACCTGTGACCCTGGAAAAATGAGCCTTATTGTAAGCATCACCCTGTCCCTGAGCCCAGCCCAAGGAAAGGAAGGAGGTTTGCATGTCCTGAAGGTCGACAGCTTCATGCTGGTCTGGCCTGAGGATGAATTCACTCCAAACTTGGGAGAGCCACAGGCAGCTCCTTGGGAAGCAGAGGGGGGATCTCCTGCCGGTGGGGTTTCAGCTGCAGGAGGTGCCTCCTGGGTGGAGAGGAGCCAGACGAGCCATCCTCCTGATTTCCCTGTTTTGCTGTTGGATTTTCGCCCTGCCGTGGAGCCAAAGGTGGGTCAAGCCCCAGGGCTGCCCTAGGATGCTCAGGTGGGAGTGGAGCTGCCCTGTGGGGCCTGAGGCTGGCCCGGGGAGGGGGTGCGCTGTCCTGCCCGGGCTAGGGGAGGGCGAGCGGGGTTTATCCTGCACTGTGCAGCGCTGTACAGTGAAGAGGAGAAAGCAAATGCACACAGACCTCCAGTGGCCCTCCCGAGTACTACACTGCATTGTCACTGCCACCCCAGGGACGGGGACCTCGCCTGGGGCTCCTCTTCTCCATGCCACTGTACCTGGGTGAACCAGAGCTCATGTACAAAGTAGGGGTCCCGTAGAAAAGCAAAGAGATATGGAAGAGATCCTCTTCTCCCTGCTTCAGCGGCCAGTGCCTCAAGCAGGAGGTTGGCTGAGGCTGCAGGCTGTGCTTCAGGTCTCGGGGAGGAGGACAGCCGGCAATGCAGCGAGGCCGTCCCGTGGCAGTGCTGAGCTGCCTTTCCTGTGCTCGGTCTGACTTTTGGGGCCCAGAGTCTGCAGCCTGTGTAGGAGGGTGCTTGTAGCTGCAGGTCCTTGGAAACAGAGATGAGCCTGCACAGTCCTAACGTGGGTCTGGGATTAGGCGTGGGCTCAGCTCAGCTGCTTACAGGCTCCACTGGGCGTTGCAACACGGAGCTCAAGTGCAGGTGAGACACTCAGGGATTTCTTTTCCCAAACTTGACCACATGCATTCTCACAACAAGGGACCAACACTCAGGAATGCTCTGTGGAAAACATACTGAAGGGCCAGAAAAGGTCTGGCTTAAGGATTATTACAGTGCATCGCCAGGACAAGCACCACACAACTTACGGCGTGGTATGGAAACTCTGCACCTGCCTCCTTCCCTCCCTCCCTCCCTCTTTGAGGCACACAAAGCCTTTCCTATGCCATCCTCCCTCCTGGTGTTCTCATCCGGACAGGCACAAGGCTTGAACTCAGCAGCTTCAGGTGATCTCACCAAAACCCTTCTAACAACCAGCACTTCTTCACACACCTCTATTGTAAATACCTCCGTAAGAAATGGTTACTCATTTACAAGGTAGTGCTCTACGTGCCAGTCTGCTGCTCCTGGGGGGAAAAAAATTGTAGCAAAATAAACCCCTGGTTTTTGATGATGATTTCCCAGGTTTAACAATGACTGGGGAATTAGGTTTGATGTTTTTTTCTTTTGTGACCCCTTTCCACCGCATGGGAAAGCTGTTTTTCCTTAGCATAGTTTCTTAGCCCCAGTCTCCTGCATTGCATGGCTTCTTCTGACTGCCCCAGTGTCCATCACCTTCCTGTCATGACCTCTGCAAGACAAAACTCAGGACAAATGTTTTACAGCCCACTTCCCAAGGAGACATCTTGTGTGTCTTCGACAATCAGGTTTTATAAGGGAAAAACCAAGAGCAGTGCTGAATGCAAAAGAGAAGATCAGAGGATTTGAGTTCAAGGCTTAGCGTCTAATTTCAGCACATCCGAGTGAGGATTGAAGTCTGGTAAGAAAAACCTCCTTCCTGCTGTACCCCATCCACCCGCCGGCGCTCCCTGGGGAATTGCTGCCGGCTGCTTCGAAATTCAATTTCTGCACTAGCAGCGGAGCGTTGGGCCTGGCAGTAATTGCTTTGCCAAATGACCAGCTGCTCATTGCTGCTAGGGCACTGCGGGGCCAGAGGGGCTGGTCCGTGGTGCCGGGATGGTGCCATAAGTCTTGGGGCTGCAAGAAGCCCCATGCTTTTGGGCCTGCACCCCCCTGCGCTCAGCTGTGCCTCCATGAGCAGCACGTCAAGGCTCAGGGCTCAGTGCCTTGCCCAGAAACAGGGTGGGTTTGCTGAAAGCAGAGCCAGGAGTCTTGAATCAGCATCACTGAGCCCACCACCTTCCCCATCCCAGCCTATCCCAGCCCATCCCAGCCCACATCCTCCTGGTTCCTGCTGTATTCCCCCAGCGTACGCTGGGGTGCCCAACCTAGCGGGAAAGCTTTTGGGGGACCACAGGCTCCCTGGCTGATGTTCACCTGCTGCTGCTCCCTGACTACCCCGTGCTATTTTCAGCACATCTCCAGAAAATAGCTCACTCCCCCCGACACGACTGGCTCTCCACAGCGGGGAGCGAACTCAGCAATTTACCAGAGGGATTCTGATTCTTATTTTAGACTCCTATTTTAGCCTTCTTTTTCTTTTTATATTTGTTAAGTTAATCCTTTTTACAGCTCTGGGAGCAAGGTGCTGCCAGTGCAGCATGGCAGTGCCCGCAGGAAGACTCACTGGCTTCACAGCCACACTCCCTGCAAACTGCTTTCCTCACCTTGCCCCCATGTGCCTCCTTTAATTTGGACAATAAAAGATGCTCTGAGCTAGGCAGCTGCTTTTTTTTTTTTTTTTCCCTCTCCCAACTGCAAACATCACCATCTCCTCAACAACAGCAGAGAAGGAGAAATGGCAAATCTGGGGTTTTGGCATGCCTGGTCCAGGGTGGCAGCAGTGATGTTGCTGGGCCTGGGACTGAAGACTGCAGAATCCTAGCGCAAATTGAAACTGCGGGTCATATCCATCGCCTTGCAATCTGCTCCATGTCCATATCCCTCATTGTAAGTGGCCCTTCCCAAGATCACATTTTGCCACGAGATCTGCCTTCTATCTGCCATGTGCGGAAACCTGGTCACCAGAAAATCTGTGTATAACATCTGCGGGCCATCTCAGTTTCAGTGGACGGGAAGAGGGTGATATGTGGTGGTCATGCGAGTCTCTTTTCAGTTGCTTCAGTACATCAACACGCTGGTACAACCAACCCGGGTGACATCTGTTATTCCTGCAATGCCAACTATGTATCATCTTGACTCATTTTCTATCAGATCCAGCTGTTCTGGCTGATATGCTATTGACCTTTTCAGCTGGTTCAGCACTTGGCTACCATGGGGTCATTGGATGCGACTTTGACACAGGCTCAATGCTTACATCTATTCTGCTGGGGTGAGGAAGGATTTCATCCACCTGTTTCGAGCAGGAGCACCTTGGAAGATCAGCTGGCCCTTGCTCACCAACATGAGGTCACTGCCGTGTCTGCAGGCTTCAGGCAGCATCAATAAATCAGTCTGGCCCTGAAGTTTCAGTAAACTGTGTAATCCGGGAAGCCCAGCTCAGCGGCTTGCACCCTGGCTCTTGGGAACCACAGGTTCACATCACAGCAGGACCAGGTCCTGACTTGAGCTTTGTTAGGCGGGAGGAGATGCCATAGTGATGCACGTGCTAAAAATACCTACTAAATATCATGTAGCAGCCCTGCTCCCGGGGGGAGCATGGCCAGGGCTTGGGAAAGGGGAGAGGACAGAAAGGCAGGGTGAGGGACTGACCAACACACGTAACTGCAACACAGGAGATGGGAAGTAAGCAGAGCATAAAATGTTGGGATGCTGTATTTTGTAGAGTGGCTTGTTCTTCCAGGCAATGATTTCTCAAAGTAGCTTTATCTTTTAGTTTTGCCCGTCTGTTTGCCCATGTTCATCCCCTGAAACAGAATCTCTAGTTGAGAAGGGGCCAGAAGTTATCCAGATTTCCTTCACCAAGTAAGGAACAAGTATTCCCAAAGTATTCCTGGTCAAAGTTAGTCTCATCTGTCATTAAAAACCTTTGGAGATGGGGACTCTACAGCTTTCTTCAGGAACTTAACCTCCAATTTTATTGCCTGTTGTTTAAATCTCCTTTTAGTTACTCTTCATGTCTAACCTGAGTCACTTTTGCTGCGTATTACCCCAATTACCTCTTGTCCTCCTGCCAGGAGCTGAGAGACAACAACTGACCAACTTCTGCTTGACAGCAAAATGTACATGTTGGAAGACTATTGTCTTATGGCTTTTTAGCCTTCTTTTGTAGACTAAACAAGGCTTATTCCTTCAACTTTAGCCACAAACCTTTTTTTTCAGCCATTTGGACTTTAGAGGGTAAGGCTTGGCTGGTGTGCCTAGGCTAAGATTGTGAGCAAAAAGTCCCTCTCCTCATCACTGCAGTTGTGCCGGCAAAATCATCAAAGCAGATGCAGCCACATGTATTATGTGGCCTTTTGTCAGTGCTGCTTGTGGTCACAGCACCATGGGGAAGCTGAGCCAACACAGCCCTTCTGCAAGAGTTTTCTAGCCAAGACTCAGCCGAAATTCAGAGGTTCATCCCTTCACTGGAGCTGTGGTGGTTTGCAGCATGTTTCTGCTTTGGTTCCCAGCGGTATTGCCACTGTCCAGCTTCTCTAGGAGGCTTCCCAGGCGGGGACACAACCTGCGCCTTTGGCTCTGAGCTTCCTTGTGCTTTGTGCTGCTTCTGGTGCTGTGGACGGGGTAGGGAGTGGAGAAGAATCCGTCCTGCAAGGCTCTTGCTTTGTCTTTTCTCCGTGCAAAAGCCCATGCAATGCTCCTGGAGCAGGACAGCCCAGGCTGGATGTCCGTCTCACCACGGGGACACCCAGCCCGTGCTTTGTGCACCCTCACCTGGACCCCTCTGTGCTGCAGCAGGTCTCTGAGAGATGCCATGGACTGTTACAGTCCTGCCTGGACACCCTCCTCCAGCATGAAAAAAGCCGTGTATGTATAGGGAGAAGACAGAAATCTTCTCTCCTTGGGTTTTCCCCACGGGATTCCTTTCCTCTCTGTAGGTGGGAGCATATATGACTGGTGTGCCATCACAGGAGGCCATCTGGGCCAGATGTCCTGCACCTTCTGGGAAAGGGAGGACTAGAGAAGAAGGAGAGGCAGGACAGCACCCAGCTGGCACATCCAGGGAAGTTTGGTTTCCTTATGGTTGGGTCTGCACTGAAGCCTCCTTGGGTCCCCAGTGCTGAGGACAAATTTTGCAAACCTCTCTTCTGCTTTTGATAATCCTCTTCTCATCTCAGAGGCCCCAAAGAGGGGTCTGTGTCCTGTACAGGGGCCTCCCTCGGTGACTCGTGGAAGGCATAAGGTTGTTTGTAGGCTGGAGGGACACACTGGGAACAGCATGTTTAGCTGGTTTTGCTATCTCAGTGGGACTGATTGTGGGGAACAGCTGGTCCGGCCAGGAGAGAAGTGCGATAGCGAGATGCCAGATGAGTAAGACTAAACAGAGCAGTCCTGACTTGCCTTTCCCTTCCAGCAGATCAGACCAAAAATGACCCCAAGCAAGTCACCCAGGTGAGACGCAAATGAGAACCAGTGCCTTGATTTTAAAGTGGCACCCGGTCCCACTGGAAAGGACCCCTTCAAAGGACCTGGCACCCTGGCTGTTTTGTGCCCAGCGCCGATGCTCAGCGACTCCCGTGATTTTTGGCTGTACCGCTAACAATGCTCAGTTTTTCTACCAGATGCATTCCCTGTTGGAAATCTCTGTTGGAAATCCTTGTAAAAAAAGTACTGGGTACAGGTCCTACAGTTTCCTGCGGGGACCTCCACCTCCCCATGCTGGGGGGCGGACGGCCGTTGCAGGGGATGCTCTGGGGCTGCTGGTGCTTCTCACCCCAAGGCACTTTGCAAACATTCAGCCCCCCAGCTGTGTGGTGGAAATCAAGCTGCCAGCCACCGAGACCTCCTGCCAGAGCTTTGGGGCTGGGGTGATAAGTGCTGGGGCCCTGCAAGAACTTTGGGCTGAATTTAAAGGTCTTACATTAAGTGTCTGGTTTAATCGTGGTGCTTAAGGTCAGGAGAATGATGAGATCTACCCACCAGACCCGACTGCCTTGGCAGTGGGGAAAAGCTCTGTAGGACGGGGTATGAACACAGTCACGCTCTCACTCCCCCTGTAATATTCAGGTAGAGAAGAGTCTTCTCTTTAAGCAGATGAGGACAGTGTTTTGTCATTGCCTAAACAGAGGTGAGTGATGCCATTTCACAGCCTGCCTGGCGTGCAGCTGCTCTGCACGGGCAGGAATCTACCCCAGGCCTCCTATCACAGCCACCAGCCCCGTATGGACACTCCAGTGACCGCAGAGGACCCCAAATGGTGCTATGTGCTTCTGCAAGGGCAGCCGAACGGGGCCTGTGCTGGCTCCGCTTTGCAAAACCAGAAGCAGACCCAGACCCTGGTGCAGGTAGGCGATGCCCGGTGGAGACGCCTGCATCCAGACCGCAAGATGTCATTGCCCAAGACTCGAGCAGATACAGTTGCTTTGACTTGTTGACTGTTAATACTACTGTTTGGGTTAAACAGCCAATTGCACAAATGGGCTTGGGGTAGCCCTTGTTTTAAGTGTACACACTACAGCCTTCCCTGCAAAACAATGTCTGGCCCCAAAGTGCATGCAACTAGAGCTGGGCAGAGCGCGGTTTTCTTTCCCTGTGAAATTTGTTAGGGTATCAAAGAAAAGAATAATAAATCTGTCATGAGTTGCAATGAAAAGCCACAAGCACAGAAGCATTTTTCAAGCTGTAAACCTGAAAGAAAGATTCCAGTGAGCAAAACTGAAATGTTTCACTTCCATTTCAAGCATGCAGCAATTGCCCGTCACCCCACTCTAGTTGCAAAACAATACGTGTTCAGCGATGTCAAGCGTAGTTCAAAAAAATACTTTTCCAAGTTGCAAAATTACTTGAAGCCAACTTTTCCCAGCAGAACACATTGTTTTTAGCTCATATGATTAATTTTTAATTTTCCCATGAATCTTGTTAGCCCAGCAGCAATCCAATAAACTCCAAGCTGTAGCTGGGCTCTGCCATTTCTATGAGCACGGGAAGAATAAATGTGGCATGTGGAGTGATTTATGCAAGTTCACTTGTGTTTCCCAGTTGTGGTCGCAGTTCCCCTGCAGCTCCGATGCTCTCCAGGAATCTCCTTGGTTCTTGCCCTACTGCTGTGCTCCCGAACGGGCTGTCTGGGTCTCCCGTCTGTGCTGCTGTCTCCCAGCCCACCCACGCCCTATCAACCTGTCACTGCGATGAGCGTGGAAAACGGAGAGCCAAGGGGAGCTATGAAGTGTGTATCAGCCCACCTGCCTGCCCGGCAGCATCGAGCCCACACCTCCGCCAGCCTGCTCTGACTATGGCAGCGAAAGGAGGAGAAATCAGAGGAGGACATCAAGGCTGGGGAAAGCGGTGACACAGAGAGTTTGGAACTAGTGGCACTTGCAAATTTGTTTCATAAAGACATATTTCGGAGGGAGGATTTCACCTCTGTGCATGAGGAAATATCTTGTCAGGGAACGAGACAGAGGCGCTTGTTTTGTTATTAGGCATCCGAAAGGATCATGGGTTTCTGATGAGCTCGGAGGCATGCAGAGCTTCTCCTGGGCCCAAGATGTGAAGTCAAGCATGAGATGAAATCAGTTCCTGGGACGAGATAATATTTAGCATTATCGAATAGGGAATGGGGGGAGAAGGCAGGGAGGGATGCTGTGCACGGCAGTCAGGCTTTCCATCCTGCCAAGCCCCAAAGTCATGGAGAGAGTCCCAGATGGAGAGTCCCTCAGGGAGGACAGGCATGGTGATTGAGCCAAGGCAGCCAGAGAGCAGCAATCCCAACCAGATCCCTGCAAGGGGAGAAGCAAAGGTATTCTGCCTGCTCCTTCAGTCTCTAGTTGCTGTTGGGGGCATATTCAACGGCTCAAGTTATGCTGCTTGCAGGGAGTCATCACACTTAAGAAAAAAGCCAAGTGGAACTAAGATCCAAGCAGTACTTGTAAGTTCCTCCTGGATGCTAAACTCTTTGGGGATGACAAATTCCCCGGACTATTTGCATGCGCTGCATCTGTAAAGCACATAACGCAGCAATGGCCTGCTTCTCCTCCAGGGTTTCTCCAACTGCAGCAGGAACGTAGCTGTGGCGTGGCCTCGTGGGACCCGGCATTTCTGTGGACTCCTCTCCAACACATCAGTAGCTGTCAGGTCTTCTGCACGGCCTCCAGCTTGTCTGCGTTTCTCCCTGAGGCTCGGCAGGCAGGTATGGGTTTGACCGAGGACGCCTGCAAAGCTCCCCATCATTTTCCGTGCTGGCCGGGGGATCGAGTGATGGCCTCAAGGGTTAACAGCCACCGCCAGCTGTGGCTCCCGAGCAGGGACAGAGAGGTCCTGGGCACCCCGCCAGGAGGTAAGCTGTTTGATCACTGCTGGCAAAAACTTCAAACCCCTTGGCTAATTTCGGATGTTCTGCTTGTGACATGGAGAGCTGCATTCCCATCTAGGAGAGAGCTCTTTCCTGGGACTAGGAAGGGAAAGAGCTGTTTATTTTATAACAGCGTCAAGAGTGGCCTTTAATTTCAGCACATCTATCTTTCAGAAAGCTCCGGTTGAGGTGGTTTCCTTCATATGACATTTTTCCTCTTAGGAGACCTGAGGGTGCTGCAGACAAGACTGTTGCAAAACCCAGGGGATGCAATGCGGGATGACCACTCCCTTTCCAGGAGTTTGAGAGACTAAAAAATGCAGAATAATAAAATCAGAGGGAAAATTTTGGGCAAAGTCATGCTTACTTTCTATGCTCTGAGCAGGACAAAAGATTTTTCCACATTGGCAAAGTTTGATATAACTACAAAGTTTGATATTATCTACAATAAAAATAGCTATATCTATATCTATATCTATAATAGATACAACCTTTTCTTTAAGCTCGTTAAAAGAGAGTTTTAGCTGGGTTGGACTTTGGACCCAACGTGTCAGGAGCAGAGCATCCTGCCAGGCTGCGAGGGCCAGGTAATGAAAGAGGAGCGTGCTTGTCTCCAACCGGAGATGCCATTTGTTTTAGTGCTCCCTGGTTTAGGAGCTGTCGGGGAGCTCCTCAACACGAGGAGCTCATCCTCACCCAGGCCCACTTCGGTGCTCCCCTATGGAGACACCATCTCTTCTACTGCTGTTGAAGACCAAACATGGAAACCCATCTGTCTGGGGAGGCTGGATTTCCCCATGTCTGGCCAGGGCGGTGAGAGTAGCACTGTCGCCCTGATGGGAGTGGAGACCTTTTATCAGTGAGGGGTTTCCCCGGAGGATGGTGCTGACAGATGCCAGCAATGAGATCATGGAAGAGGGAGCGGCATCAGATGACCGGATCACAGTCTCTCTGTCCTGGACGTGTGTCTAACCCAGAGCTTGTACCTTGTAACGCACAGCGTCTGTGGCCTGTAACAACATGAGATACGTGTGGCCTGGTGACAACACTTGGCGAGGCTGAAAGAGTGTCCTCTAGCCCTTGCCATGGTCTATCACCTGCCTTCTCCAGTGACGGTCATTGCAATGATTGAGGCTGCTGGATGCTATTTAGAAATCTTGGGGTGGTGATTGCTCCCTTTCCATCATCAGCTGTACAGTGAAGTGTTATTCCTGGCTGCCTGCTTCCCCAGGGAAAGCAATATCTGGGGTGAGAATATCACCATCAAGGCCATGCCTTTTCTGGGGAAGCTATAGGGAGATGCCTTCATTCCCTTGCATTTTCTCTCCCTATTAGGTAAAGGTGTCACCATGCCTTACAGACTGGCCCTGCTGTAGATCCTATAAATATGGTGTCAGCATTGGCTCTGGGATTTTTATACCCTAATCCCCCATGCCTGAAAGCACCATGTTTCCAGACAAAACTGAGAACATCCCTGCAGGATGGGGGTGAGGACTCCTTGCTGACCTAGCCCTGTTGGCTTTAGAGATGGAGAGTGCTTCACGCAGGGACTGGGAGGGCAGTGAGGATCCTGCCGCACAGGGGCTGCCGCTGCTGGGACACTGATGAAGGAGTGAGTGCCACCAGCTCTGACAGCAACCCCAAGGGTTTGGCATCATGTCCTCCCTGTTCCAGTGTCACCTACACCAGACTTTGTAAAACTTGGGCTTAGGATACATCTTTTCTGCCACAACAGTTAAAAAGGCCTCGGATCTATATGAATAAACCTGTTTATTTTCAGCCCAAAAAACTGAGGAATGCCACGTACTTCCAGACTGTGCTGCAGGTTTCCCTCATGGCTCAGGGTCATGCAATTGAAGATCAGGTCTCCACTGGGCTTAATGGACACCAAGAAATCCTCAGCACTGCTGCTGACAGTCTGAGTGGAAAACCAGAAAGGGAACACAATTTTTGTGCTGAAGCTAGTGAATACAGGCATCAAAAATGCAGTGACGTCCACAGCAACATAGCAAGCCTCTGGCACAGACAAAAATCTCCTTAGTCCCCTATTTTGCCCTGACACTGTCTGCTCGTTATGGCTGCAAAAGCCTGCAAGAGCACAGGGATGTGCCCTCCAGACCCTCCGTGCCGGGGTCACGCAGCAGCTGATGTTACTGCCACAACCAAGGATCCCCTGTGGCTTCCCGGGAGCCTCCATCTGACTGCTCCGACGCCACAGCGCAGATGTTCCCGTGCGCAGAGGATATGTCAGGATTTCTGGACATCTGCTCGCCCGGTAAGAGTGGCTGCCCCAGTTGGGCTGCCTGACATCCGTAAATATGGACAAATGTGCTACAATCTACAAATGCCACCACGGCGGAGACAGAGAGCACGCCTCCAGAAACCCAGAGAGCTGGCTGCCCTTCTCTTGTTGGTGACGTTTTGTGAACATGTAGCAAGTGCTTTCTGTCATTGTCTCTAATATATCTCCCTTACAAATCCACCTCAACTTAACAGACCCACAGCAGAAAGTGGGAGTTTTTCCATCAATTTATAAATGCAGTTGGGATGTGAGCTGCATGGGTTCACAAGTTTGGCTCAAACATTAGCATCAAGGCTGATACACGGCTGCGAAGGGCAGGGAGCAGAGAGGATGGGGAAAGAAACAAAGAATGGGGAAAAAGAGGTGTTTGGTTTTAAAAGAGGAGTAGAAAGCCAGAAAAAGAAAATCAAGAAATGGGGAAAAATTAATGAGGGAAGAGGAAAGAGCAGGGAATGAAAGAGGAACACTTGCAAAAGCAGGGGATACATTTGTGCAGCAGGTGCTTGCCCACTCCAGTCTAACGTTCCCCCAGTTCCCTTACTCCTCGTAGACGGAGAGCTGGCATCCTTCTAACTACAAACCATGTACGTGCAAAAAAATCCCACAGCAAACTGAATCACCCTGAGAAGAAACACAGGAGGTTAAATTACGAGCTCATTGGGTGGAGGTGCTTTCAGAGGAATGAAAGTTTTGGCAGGAGGCAATTTCTCCAGAGATGATGGCCATGTCAAACCCTCCCCTTCCCCTTCTCCATGAACCAACCTCATCCCTGCTCTGCCGAAAAGGCTGTGCTCTTTATTTCAGCCAGTCAGAGGTCTCCATCACTGGGCAGGTCTGCAAAGGACTGCGGGATCTACTTCTGATCATGCATTAAAAACGACGTTTGCCTGCTGCGTTCAGTATGGGAACACCACGCCTGGGCTTCTTTAGACGTCCAGCTTCATAATACATTTCTGCTAACATGGTCAGGGACCTCCCGTGCTTCTAGAAAAGGAGGCTGAGGTAGCTGGGCTTGTTTAGTGTGACAAAAGGGAGTTAAAGGAGAAATCGAGCAGTTGCCTACAATTCCTTGACAGACAATGATAAAAATGATGGAGCCAAACACTTCTCAGGAGCACGGGGCAGTGTAAGAGAGGGCAACGGCCACAGTCTGCAGCTTGGGAGGGAGAGCAGGGAAAACATAATTTCACAAGGAACATAGTGCAGCACTGGCACAGGTTGTACAGCAGCTGCTCAGTCTTTGCCTTTGAAGGTTTTCAAACAGTCTTTGTCTTTTGGAGGTTTGGGCTAGAAAAGCCACATCTGACCTCATCTAGAGTTGGCAGTAGTCCGGCCTCAAGCAGGAGGCTGGTCAAGAGGCCTCCAGAGGTCCCTTCCAAGCACTATGACTATGATTCTGGGGCTATTTCCACTCAATTTCAGCATTCATGTCTGAAAGTTTGTTTGGTTCAGTCTTGCTGTGCAAAGTGCCCAGAATGATGCTGCTTGCTCTTAGCAAACTGCAGCATTTTACTATTCCAGCTTGTGAAACTCTTTTGCTCTGATTATTTTCCTTTTAAAAAGACATCCTTAGATTGTGGCGGGTGAGACTTCTGGCAGGTTATTGAATCTCATCCACCTTTAGCATGTTACTATAAAACATTTCTAGTTGTCAGAACTATCCAATTTGTGTATTCTGGAGACAGCTAAGAGCACAAATTGGATCTGAGGTTGAGCATTATGCAGTTGGGCTATTGGGTGGAGCATTTTATTTTAATTTAAGGGTTGTTTTCCTTTTGTTAATAAAATATTCAGCCTTTAATGCCACATAGTCAAACAACAGTTGGAGAGCCGAATGACTGGTGGTTCCAATTCTGCAAGAGCATTAGGAAACCCATAACATTTATCAGGTGCTGAAAGCTAACACATGATGTGTTAAATCTGTGATTTAAAATGAGCTTGATATATAATCTCTGAGACACCAGAGCATCAAGGTTGGATAAAGTTTCTCTGTAATGCACTTAAGAAAGCTAAATTAAAACAGTTGAGGTCAGTGAGTTTAATAAAAATTATTTCATACTAAAGCAATTTACTTCTGACTCATAACAATCTTCCCCTTTTGTTAGTCCCAAAATTAAATAGAGGAAAAGCTGTGTTTTTACAGAACTGAAGAGCAGCTCATTTTTTTGTTGGATGCTCTCAAGCTGAGCTGAGCAAAATCTGATTTACTCAGATTTAAGTCTAAGTCATATGCTTCCTGCAGGAATCCCACAGCAGTATTCTATTTTTTCAGGTGCAGAAAAGAATTTTTTAAATTTTATTTTATGTGATTATTCACTCCGCTGACATTTAAGGAAATGATGTTCAATTTCCCCATTGTGTATAAAACCTTTCCCTTTCCAGCAGACGTTACCTACTTTTTTCCTAATCCTCCACCGGCCAGGGTAGTACTGCGTTACACCAGGTTTCATATCTTGTTGGTCAATACTTTTTGGCTGCAAGAAGGGAAATACAATTGAATTTCTGATCTTTGCAGTTTTCTCCTTCAGATTAACACTTTTTATCCTGTTATAAAACTTCTAACAGAACATAAGCAGAACAACTTGTTTTTGCAACCATCAGAAAACTTTCTGGAAAAAGTCCTACCAAAAATACAGGTATTTTGCAAAATCAATAAACTGAGGGTATCCCCCAGGCTGCAGCAGTATTTCAGAAAGGCAAGGCAGCTGGAGCAATAATATAACTAAATGCCAGAATTTAATGAAAAGCTGTCAAATCTCGGCAAAAGGTGAAAAAACGAGGAGGTCACGTTGCAGAGGGCACTTCTCTGTGCACTGGCAATAACAATTTGCTCTTCTTCAGGGTCTCTATCTGGCACGAACAGTGACATCGTCGATTTGAATGTCTCCCCTCCTTTTCAAACAGTTATATTATATTACCCATTGTTGTCAGGTTTGTTGTTTTGGCAACTTTTAATGGTATTTACACAACATCGCTGTTGCTTTGACTCCTGAACAAGAGCTTTGGGATAAAACCATCGACCTCAGCGAGCCCTTGGCTCTCGCCCAGGAAACCTGTTTACGGTGTTTCCTTCCTAAGGAGGCAAAATGGTTAAATAAGACATCTCCCAGAACTGGCTGGTTTTCTGATCACTGCCTGAAGGGTTGAAGCTTTTGTAATGCAGCTGTCTTGGGAGAGGTAGCTGTATTTGTATGACTGTCATATATCCTGGTTGAAGGTGTTTCTCTGTAAACTGCTAACCGCTTGTTTATGAGCTGGGAATTGATTTCTTGGCGGCGGTATTTCTTCAGACTCTTCACTATGTATAACGGATCCCTCCAGAGTCTTTTGATGCCCCTAAGGATTACAGGTAGTGACTGAAATATGCTATTATCTTTCTCCTTAAATTTTTCACTACTTCTGGGAATTCTGGGATTCCTTGTGAGAGCCAGAGATTTCAGTCTGTGCTCTGCAACTCCTGCTCTATTCATTGTATGGTGACTGTGCTACAAAAAGCAACACTATATTTATCTATGCCCAAAGTACTTTGTATAGAATTAATATATGTATATATTTCAACCAGGGGTAGAAAAATAATGAAAAAAAAGTCAGTGGTGAAATTCCCATTGCCTGTCCCAAGGACTCGGAGAGCTCCTGTCCAGATGCGCTTACAGTTGCTGTATTTTCTTTACGTAATCAATAGTGCTGGAGCACGTATAACCGCGCACCCAGGAGCATGTGCAGCAAGTGCAGCAAAGAGTGAGGGCTGCGGGGAGCAAAGGAAATGGTCATGGTTCTCACGAGCAAAGGGAGACAGACCAGGATGTGCTTACCGCCTGTACTCTCCTCTGCCCGTTGTATGGTGATAACAAAACCAAGTGAAAGCAGAAGTCCAGCCATGATGATGTTAATACAGGCTAAATGGCAGGTAAAAAGGAGAGCAAAAACCAGAGACACCAGTCAGGTATGCCCTGAGAGATACTGAATTCATCCAGCTTACTTACGAGTGAAGGCGTTGTAGATTTGAGGGTTTTCAGCACTTTTTAAGAGGCAACTTGCAAGGTGAAGATTGAAAAGGCCTGGCGACAGTCGGCAGGATGAACACTCAGGAAATGAAGTCTGTTCAGGGCTTGCTGAGGACAGGGAACTGACGTGATCAGGTTTAGCTCATGCGGGGTTTGGGACCTTTCACCAGGGACCCGCTTCTGTGGAAGCAGAGAAATGACAACAACAATAAATGGGACATTATCAGGGGAGAATTGACATGGTGACAATAAAGGAGACACGCTCAAGTGGTAGAATAGGGCTCAGGAGGGGGCTCGGTATGATTATGCAAAATTGCAAAGGCTAGTCACTGCAAACACAAGTTTCCGAGCAGAGCAAAGGGCCTGGTTTTTGCCAGCCCTGCTCAGTCACCCGCTGAGGCTGCACAATGAGAAGTGCCCTGCAGTGCTCGGGAGCTTGCTGCCCTAACTCTTTGCAGTGGGATTTGGAGGGAAGGCACAATGCCAGTAAGTGCCAAGTGTTGCTAAGTCTGTATTAGAGCATATGCAAGGAAACCAGAGTGGGAAGGGACCTCTGGAGGCCTCTTGCCCAACTTCATGCTGCAAGCTGTCTGCTGCTGACTCTAGATGTTGGAGACAACCCACATGCCCACCTCTAGCTGTCTGTCCAGCATGGCTCGGATCTCCTGTAGCGCCTGTGTGGTAACTACCTACATAGCCATACTGTAACGCACGTAAACACATACTCGTGGCCATCTCAAATGGCACTGGGCCCACATTCAAGCAACTGAATTGTGCCTGTCAGGCAGGACGTATAATTGGCATGACGGGATACATGTAAGTCTGTCTTCAAGGTTGGGGGTCTGGAGCAGTCACTTCGGAGTTTGACATAAGGACCCAGAGACCAAAACAAGTCTGTGCCTTAAAATACAGACCTGAGTGGCCTTCCCCTGCTCCCTCCCAAAATGCGGTGAAGCAACAAACAGCCAGACCACCCCCAAGAAAAGCAGGTTAATATAAACCACACACCACTCCTGCAACTGGAAGCCATTTGGCCAAGAAAACACAAAAATGATGACAGATGTGCCAACCAGCAAACTTCCTGTGAGTGACAATCTTCCTCCTTCTTTCAGGCTCTTGCTTTTCAGCTTGAATCCCTTGAAAGGGTTAATGAAACCTCAGAGCAGGGAGAACTCCAACAGCTCTCAAAAGGCTTTTGATAAAGTCCTGCACAAGAGGCTATTGAGAAACTTGGCAATCCAGGGGTGAAAGGTAAAGTCCTGTCATGGATTAAAAACTGGAGAAGAGATAAGGAGCAAAGAGTAGGAACAAATGGCCAATTCTTAGCATGGAAAGAGATTAATCGTGGGTAGCTGCAAGGACAGGATTGCAGACTGGTGTTGTGTTTACTTACTGCTGGCCAGCCAGGAGGTAAAATGCACTGTTGGCTCAAAATGTTCAGGATAGCCAAGACTAGGGAGATGTAATACAAACCCAAGGAAAACCTAACTTAAGAGTCCAGTTCTGCCAGGAATTAGTATCACTCAGCCTGTCTTAAGAGGCATGAAGACAGTAAAAAGGCAAGTTGGCGTGAGAGGCAAAGACACAGGCAAATACAGGCTAATGCTGAGAAGACAGAACAAACACTTATTAGCCCATTGTCACGGGCAGCATAATTAATGCACCAGAATTAAAAAGCTAAAAAAGTGAAAACGGGAAAAAGAAAGTCCTGAGGGCTCCATGGCACTGCACTTTGACTAACTACACCACCCCCCACGTAACCTGATGCACACCAATGGACAGGAGCAAGGCAAGACTGTGAATATGAACATCCTACGCACTTGTACATAAATTACGAGAGGTCTCCATCCTCCTGCTCCCTGCTACAAGAATAATCACTGTCTGGACTCAGAAGAGGTACTAATGCAGTTACAGTTTTCTTCTGGAAATATCTCTCACTGGAGAAAAGTTTTGTAGAGATCATTGCTTTTTCTGATATTGGATAAAAATGACAACAAATTCAATTTTACTTCCTTACACAGGGATTTAAGAACATTTGACATATATTAGCAACTAAAATTTCATGGCTGCCCTCATATCATACCTAAGAAACCTTATTGTCTCCATTCAACATGGAGCATCACTGCAGTACAGAGGCATTACTACAGTCAGTATTAACCTTGGAGGTGAGTTACTTTACTTACTTAAACATATTTATTTGGTGTGGAATGACATGGCCACAAGTGGCTCTCTCTTCCATCTCTCAGCAGAGGAGGTCTTGGTGAAGACTTGAGTCTAACTTTATCTTTTAAAAGGTCAGAGCCTTTTTGTTCAGTCCCTCCTCTAGTCATTAGTGCCAGAGACAGAAATAGTCCCCAAAACTCCCAACTCCCGCTGTTATATTCAAGTCCAAGAGTCCCTAAGTGTCCTTCAAGATGCCAGGGGAGCTTGTTCTTTGGATGAATTCTTGAAATGTCTTGGCCAGGTAAGAAAACCTCATCTCAAGTACAGAACCACCCTTGGCAGGATGGAAAAAGGATGTGCAAATGAATATGCCCTGGTTAAATCCATCAAATGTAAAGGGAAACTAAATAGTCAGGAGTTGTTTGTTGCGAGGAAAGGTGAAGGGAATTTCAACCTACGTTTCATGTACATATGATCTCTTTAGGATTCACTGTTACACCATGCTGTCTCAGGAGTACGTGGTATTTCTTCTGCCCTTCCTTCAATTTTGTTTCTCCTCATTTGTGATTCTTTTGAAAGGGTATACAGAAAGGGAATAGGGCGAAATGGACACAGCAATCACAAAACAGATTGTGTATTTCCTACGGAGGGCTCATCTCCAGCTGCCACAAAATTGTTTGGAAAGATCATGGATTCCCTTGATGACAGCATTGCAGGTTAATTAGGTGCACAAAGTCAGGTAATTAGGTGAATGCAAAGAGGCAAAAATTGAGAGCTTCCCTGTTGTAAGAAATCTCAAACAAATTGGTTGCCTATTAGATCAGATGGATTTCCTAGTGTATTAAAGTCTTCCAGCAGCTTGTATTATGCAAGCTGCAGAAATTTGATAAATAGCAATGATACTTATTCATGTAGCATCACTATGGTGTTCTGAAGATTAATCAGGTATTGTCAGAGGAGCTGGGCTTGCTTTCTGACACATACATCAGGAACCTTCCCGTCATTCCTGTATCACAAGGGAATGGTGAAAATGTCCTCTGCAAATGGCTGAGAGTTACCCTGAAGTGGAGACAGCTAACCACCAGAGGTTTCACTCTATCATCAACGTCAGCAAGAGGAGTTTTTCTTAAACACAGTCTCTCTCTGCTCTCTCCGAGGTCAATTGGAAAATTATTGAATTGAAGGAGAATGAAGTTAAGCCAGAACCTAAGGCTGCTGATCATGTCGTCTTCCTCCCCCACCTTCACCCACTCTCCAACATGTTCATATAATAGAGCTGAATAATTACAGCCTGGGGTCCATGTGGGCATCCTGATGAGCAGGATCAGCATGCATAAAACAGGCTGGTGAACTGGATCATCCAAAGGTGCAGCCAGAAAAGTTCAAACATGAGCTGAATATCAATGGGCACCACCAGACACCAGCTGTCTCATTCCTATCAGAAATAATTCAAGTGGCAGATTTAGTAACTCGCTAACTAATGAGCTCAGGATGAGCAGCTAAAGCCTGAGCTCATCCCATCTAGTTCCAGGCACTGAACTTTGGTCCCAAGTTAGGAGTCTCACTCCTTGGCTCCCTTTGTACTCAAAGGAGAGGTAGGCACTGCTTCGTGGTAACTGGAGAATCAAAAGGAAACATGCCAGAAGGGTCCATCCCCTTGTCCAAAGCCAGGACGACAAACACCAAATGCATTCCTGACAGCTGACTGTCAAAGCTGCTCCTCAAACCCTCCAGTGATGGAGACTTCATCCTCAGATGGTCTGTTCCCATTTTTAGAAAAGAAAGCTGATTTCAAACATCCAGTCTAAATCTCCCCAAGTCCAACACAAGATTTTGTGCCCAACAGTTAGGGGACATATTCTCCAAGCCAGGAGCCAAAGCAGCATCTGTGGTATCACCATGCACCCTGTGCTACCACCATGCACCCAGGCTTTCAGAGCCATGGTAGATAAGCACGATTGCATCTTGTTGGAGCACTTGCTCTCTCCCCCCTGCATCTCCCAAAAAGAAGCACTCCAGGTCTGTGGAGGGTGCATGCCTCCACAGCATGCCTCCAGTGCCTGGGCTGGCATGATTTACCTGACCTTCCTTGTAGCTGGAGACAGGTGCTTGGGTCAGCGCAGGTAGATGCTGAAGGTAACACCTTTGGCCATCCCAAGGATTCCCAGCGCTCACTTGCTGTGGGCTGTGCAGGGACTCTGGGAGGTCTCCGTGTGACATGGAATCACCCAGAGCTGGATGCCAGCAGTAATGGTGAGGTCTGGCCAGTGCGGCTGAAGTGGCACAGCATGAGCATCCCTGGAAACACTGCCAAACACATGGTCCATCTGCTCCAGCCTGTGGCATGGCTACCTGCCTGGATTCTGTCCAAGCTTGCCATGTCATTTGCTCAGCATGGGACCAGTCAGGTTGGGTTCATTAGATGCGAACAGGTGATTTTTTAAAAAATACGATGTTTGCACATAAAAATCAAACTTTGCCATTTCAGATCCTTTTAGGGAGCAGCAAGAGCAGGGCTGCCACATGAGGGGCAGAGAGCAACCACAACCCAGGCAGGGACATCACTCACCAGGACAAGGTTGGTGAGAGAGTGAGTTCCCATTGACAGCTCAGTGACCATCGGACCTGGCAAGGTAACGAGCTAGGTCTGAGGTCCTGCTGGGAATAATTATTGTCGTAGCTGTTACGCTTCATTCAAGTAGGAAAAAAATTATATGCTTAAGAAAAGTACTAACTTATTTACAATTTGAAAAGTCACATTTTGCTTTCAAACAACACTCGTAATAGTTTCTAAAACATCAGTTTTGACTTTTGCACATTTCTGTATTTGGCAAATTGTTTCAGATTTCTTGAAAACGCCTCTTTTGCTCAGTGTTTGCACCTCGGCCTAGTATGAGTCTCTGGCAGAGAGCACCTCATCATTCCTTAGCCAACAAAACAATTACTGGTAATGTGCAAGCAGTGGTAGAAACACTGAATATCTGAATATCTTCTTTAGGCTTTACATTTACTCGTTCTCCTTGTGCTCTGCATAAGCTTCAAAGCCAGCTTTCAGCTCAACAACTACATCCATGGTTTTTGCCATGCATGTGAGGAGGACGAGAGGCAGCAGGTACAAGTTGAAATAAGAGAGGCTCAGACCAGATTAAAGGGAAAACTCTTTCATCATGAGGACAGCACAGGAACAGGTTGACCTCAAAGCTGGCCCTGCTTTGAGCAGAATTTTGAACTAGAGACCTCCTGAGGTCCCTTTCAGCCTGAATTATCCTCAATCCTGAGTGCATTTAACTCATCTCACAGAGACAATCCCTCCTCCACCAGCTCTGTGTGATGGGCTCACCCTGTGGAGACCAGCAGGGCTTTGGTTTTCTCCAGGCTCTCCAGAACCTCCTTGGCAAATGATAGCCAGAAGACCCTGGTCCCAGCACCAAAAAGTCTCCCCAGCACATTGCTGGGAATCTGCAGCTCTGATCCACCTTGGTACATCCACAGGAGAGCACTCTCAGAGCTACTGATCTTCATGACACTCTTGCTCTAAAAAGATGTGTATGTCTAATATATATGGACGGGATTATGTTCTGGAGGTGCCTAATTTCCTATTGAATAAATATAAAAAGGGAAAAGACTATTTTAGGGAGAACTGGCCTCCCCTGTTCGTCTTCTGAAGTGCCAAACTCAAGTGATGGCAAAGGGAAATTCAGTATTAGATGGATTGGATTTGCCCTCCCAGGCCCAGTGTCTAAAACCTCATTGAGGCAGTGCCTGTGTTAGGCAGTGACCAATTATTGCCATTCTAGGGGAGAGGATAATGCGAGAGAGAGTGAAGTACGCAAATACAGAGTTGATGACCCTAGCAGTATGCTGCACAGATTCACTTTGGTGCATGAAACATCCAGGAAAATAGTTCCAACAAGAATAATGCAAAAACCATTCTGAATCTCTCTACCAACACCACAAATAGCATTTACAGAAATCTGTCGCTGCAGAAACGGGGACAAAATGAGCCTCCTATTCTTTCTCAATCAACACAATAAAGTTAGATCTTGGTAGGGCCATTTTGCATAGTGAACCAATTAATCAGCCCAGGCACCAGATCAGACAAATGATTTCGCTCCTCTGAGGACCTGTCAGCACACTACAATGATGAAACCAGCTAAGTATGTATGGAACTAACTGGGAAAGAAAGTGGTACCTGACCAGAATATATTTTCCGCTCAATAATGCCTGCCTGAGTTTGGCCTCTCCAGTCACGCCAAACCTCAAGAAGCCTGGAAAATACATTAGAAGGAAGAATAAGTCTGTCTGGTGTAAATTGAAATAGTCAACACTCCTTTGTGAGTGGCACCGAAACACATGGTAGCTCACCCAGTCCTTGTTCATGCCACCAGTCCCTCAGACTTCAGAAATGATTTCTGAAAACCTCTCCAATTATTGTGCCATCTCGATTTCTCGTTCTTGGGCAGAATAACAGAGAATGACACAGTCACCAGACTTGCAACACAAAACATCAGCCAACACTGGTGCAATTCTCAATACAGGTGTAGACCATGGCACGGCAGAAGGAATCCTATGCTTGTACTGAAGGACAGCCTCAGTATGAATGTATGGATGATTATTATCCATAATTTAATCACTCAAATGGCTTGAAAGCCATTTCTGTAGCTAGTCACTTGAGGCCACTCTTTCTAAGGGGGATTTGCTCCTCTAGAATATTTTTAGAGAAAGACATTTTAAGGTACTCATTTAACATCTCTAAAGCTTGTCTCAACATGACATTTGAACAATTTATAGGGATGAAAGCACCCATAATTGTCATTTAACAAGCTGAAGTTGCTTCTTTGATTTCCTAACACCATTCAGTTCTTTTTCACAGGCCCTATAGTATGACCCTGTCATTACATTTTTGTTCTTTGATTTAGCGATTCCAATTCTTAGGAGCTTATCAGAAGTTTCATAGAATTTGGCACTTATCTTAAAGATCTTACTCTCAGGGCAACTGATTACATAAGAATGCCACATTTTATTTAAAAGAATAAGTTTCTAGTCCTCCGGGTTACAAAGCAAATTTAAAACACAGATCTGAAATATCCTAGTGGCTTGCAAACCAGAAGATAAATTGAGAGAGTGTTTCTTTCTGTATCTCATTATTTTCAAGCCAGTCTTAAAATGGTAGACTCTTGTAAATCTTGTAAAATGGCAATTATGGGTGATTTCCTCCATAGAAATTGTTCAGTGTCACACTGAGACAAGCTTTAGAGAGGCCTGATTCATGATTTTGGAATATTTGAAACTGGCACTGCTGTATCTTGAAATCTGTAACCATGAACATTTCAGTGCTTGGGTCTCCCTATTCAGATATTGTACATTCTACATGACAGTATCAAATCTTTAGTCTGCATTTATATTTATGCTCCTCCCAGACAGCTTCCTAAATAATACACACAGATATTGCATGGACAATGTAATTCCCCCAGATTTAAAAAAACCCTATCATATCGATTCCCTCTTTCACTCAAAGGAATTACTTGTCATCGTGATTTGCCCTGGGCGTTCTGCACTGGTTCACGGGCATTTCTCGTATTTTATGTTTTGTAGCTTTGTTGGTTTTCTCTCTATGGAGTCCAAATCTATTATCGTATCTGTATCCATAATGATTATTCTGTAAATTTGTGGCTTTGGTTGAAGGTATCACACCATATTTACAGTGCAATATATTTTTATCCAACGACTACAGAACAGATATTAATAGAAGACAGAGATAACTTCTGTGAAGTGCATGGACCATAAGACCTCAGTTCCTGTTCCCCTTTGCAGACCAAAACCACAGTCTCTTCAAAGCCATTTGTCTAAATGTGCTCTTTGTTGCCTGTGTGGAGCCACGCTGCAAGTCCCAAAGCTCTTCCAGGGAAGAGCCACTGCTGGGAAATGCAGGGCTCTGGCAGAATGAAGCCATTTTTCAGGTCTGTGCTGGTGTTGATTCATACAGCAGCTCCTGGGGCATGCTCAGGGACAGATGAAGCTCCAATGCAAGGGAGAGCCAGGCTGGGAGATGCATTTCAGCCAGCCTGGCTGAATGGAGACCAGCAGTGGCTCAGCAGCAAGGGAGGTGAAAGACAGGAGGGGAATGGCTGGGTTAGACAAGATGTGTACCTGTAAAACAGGAATACAAAAATACGAGAGCAGCATCTTCATAGGGTGGGGTTCAGTCCTCCACAGAGCGCAGAAGTGAGCAGCTGATGGGCAAACAGCACTGCCCTGCCAAGGCGCCTTGGGTCGCCCCATTGAACGGCACAGGGCTGGGTATTCATCTCCTAAGAGAGCAGAGCAATGCTGCCGGAGACTGCCCAGTTAATTCCACCTAAGATGTCCCCTGAATATGATTCCAAAATCTAAACTTAGCTGTAGAAGGTGCAAAAAAATGCCTAGTCCCATGTTGGGTGTCTCTGACCCTAACAGAGACCTTGGGCTGCTCCTGGCATAATAGACCAGACAAGAAAGCAGAATTTCTAGCATATGGGAAATGTTCTCACTGTTCTTGTTTGAAATTTGATTGTGCTTTGAAGTGTACTGAACCCATAACTGTCTGAAGCTTCTCACAAACTGAAAATTCTAAGAAAATGGCACTTCAGAAACAATGTGATGCGATGCTTGAAAATAAAATGTACTCCTTGGACCTTGAGGATGCCTAGCGGATCTGACAGGCTTATGTTTCCAAATGCTGATGAAGATTCATTTTTAACATGCGCACCAGGTCCTTTTCAGCGATACCTGTGTGCAATCACAATTCCCTTGTTTGTAAAGATCACACAGAGTAGACGCAATAGAGAGCGCAGTATTTTTAGTGTATACACTAGTTTAAATTGAGACTTAAATAATGCTATGACAAGCAGTGTAGAGTGAAAAAGTGGTAAGTATTTTAAAATGAAAGTCCCAATTCATCAGGAACACTCATCAGTGGGATTATTTCCATGCGTGAAGTTCGGCATTCATTTAAGTACCTTTTTGGACCTTGGCCAGGGAAGAATATTGATTTTGATGAGTTTTCCATTAATCACATTGAAAGATTAAACACTTTGTTTTGGGGGGAATCACATAACTAAACAAATTATTTTGATTTTCTATAAAATATTGCATTGGTCCCAAAGGCCAGCTGGTTCCAATTTACTCTCAGAGTAAATGCTTAGTTGCCATTAGATGTCTGTGAGACAGGAGATGGCATTCTATAAATACTACATGACCATGACCACGGTAGGGTGATGCTCGTTCCTAAATTGGATCGAGCAAATGCTGATATGTGAAGTATGCTCTCTGCTCTCCTTGCCTGCCCCTTCTCCCAGTACTCCTGCTCTGCTCCCTCTGATTGCATCTTACCATGCCTTATACCCCTTAATGCCTGGATATTTTTAGAACCATCATCATGCTGAAGGCATGGTGATAATCATATATGTATAGACAAAATATGTGAAACCATGTAGGTTCATAGTATGCCATCTTCTACGGACATTTATAACCTGCTTGGAAAGGCTCACTAAGGAAGTGACATATGTTACTAATTAGTCTTGTTGCTAATAATAGTGATCTTCTGGTTTATAGTGGTTTTTTTTTTGATCTGGAGCAGGTGAGAACGACCCAGGGTCCATGACCTACATGGGGTTCATGAAGCAGTTTGAAGTGTGTACGGAAAACCTAAGTTGAAGTGCGAGTCACCTAAACATCCAGAGGAATGCACACTTTGTATATGGGTTACTTCTCTATGGGAGCAGTCTGCATGCATTCAGTCATTTCTGCACCTTACTCTGAAACTTGTGAGCCATGTATGCCTGGGAAGAGTTGGGCAGCGCTGTCTAGAAAGCTTCCAACACGCTTTATGTATTACTCATGTGAATTATTCACCATGACACTGGAGTAATTTGGGTTGAAAAACAGCAACTGTCTAACAACAACTGAAGCAATGTAGAAAAAGAGGGAAAAAAGTTATCCAGACAAAATTACAGGTAATATTTTAAAGTATATTATTCCTTGAGTATGACACCATTGACGTGAGCAGTTACCTTATAATTGGGATCCTAAGTGCTGTTTTCCATGGGGTAACCTAGACTTTCTTTGATATAATCTTGCTAATGCACACGAATACATAAAATACCTTGAACATGGGGTACCAGCTGCCAGTATCCCAAGCTATGATTTTGAGTCTGCCACTAACATCTCTTAGATTTCCTCTTAAAGCCTCTCTGACTGTTCTTTTTAAAAAAAAAAAATCATTTTGCTGCTTTTTCTATCAGTTTCTGTGGCTTATACCTCTAGTTCTCTTCCTCATTCACTCACATACCAAAAAAATGCCAAACTCTCTGCATTTACTTTCAATCTGGAGTCAAAGTCTTGTAACCATATAACACAACGTAATTCAATGACGGATGACTTTAGTTTTAGGGGGTGACTGCCCAAAGGCTGTATTGCTTTGCTGATTACAAAAAGAGCTTAACCATTTCTTCCACCTGGCTTGAACAAATATTATATCCCTCACCTACAATAATGCTTCACTCAACCATCACCAAAATAATAGGTTATTGTAGCCTTAACCAACCAAGTCATCTCACCTTGCTAATTGTAAGGTTCTTCTACTAATTTCTATATTAAGTATGAAGAAGAAGAAAAAATAGGACAAAGGTAATTTTCTAATGAGTTAGAGAAAAATGTCCTTGGGAGCGACTGCTCTAGGTTACATCCCTATGAAATAACAGGAAGATTGAACAAGGAAAACTGAGGTCATGATAGTTATTAAGGTAGGACATGGCAGCAGACAAGTCTTAGATGGAAGAAGTAAGCACAGACCATGGCTGTGTGGAAGCAGCCTGGAAAATTTGGAGAAATCAGCATTGTATCTTCAGGGCTACACCTGGTTTGGCTACTTTGGTGAAGGCATTTGAACTCACTCATTTGATGTCTCTAAATCATGAGAAATCTGCCTCATGGAACTTTTCCATAGTAGTAAAACTGTAATTTAAGCTCTGTGAGTGAGAAGACTAAAGAGCCAAAGAACAAAGCCCTTGGTGGTTTGGTGCTCAGCTAACACCAACAGATGGGCGTGCTGCAGAGGAAATGTCCATGGATGTCAAGTGAGGCACGCCTGAGGACAGAAAAATGTAGAATTGAACTTTTTTACTCTATGCTATGGTTATAGGGACAGGCCTCTAACCTTGTGGTAGATCACTCATTTACCACCTGTGTTTTGGACTCCCTCCACGAAGACCTGGGACACTGGATGATGAGGCTGGGGGAACCCAGCATGGTGGTTCTAACATTGCCACCCTCTGTAGACCCCCAGCTCTTCACCCCACCAGAAAGATAAACTGGCATATGTTCAATAACATGGAAATGAGGACAACTACTACTGCGTAGCTACAGTTGCAACTAGCTTGTATGTTAAAACCTTAATTTCACAATTGTAGGTTTGGGCTCTTAGGACAATGGAGGCTATACATGGACAGTTTGAAGAAAACAGATTTAGCTACCTTTTCATTTACATGGTGAGCAAATAGAACCAGTATTCATGGAGTTTCAGGGGCTAGCTGGAGAATTGTAAGTATGTAGTTTCTAAGTACAGCTTTAGTCTCAGCACCACAAATGACAAGCACTGTGACCTGCAAGGAACAGGTCATGGTTTCTGCTCTGATGGACTCCAAGAAAAGGACATCAAGTACACATGGTGCACACAGAAGAAACAGCTCTGGCGCAGGAGGAACAGGGCTGGGAACATCACAGTTTGGAGCTCCTGGATAAACGAGAAGCATCACTGCCTCAGAGTCCACAAGGAATGGATCGAGCAACACAGGGATGAGAGCAAAAGGCAGTGTGGCAGTTTCCAGTGAGCATAAGCAAAAGGATCAGACGTTCTGCTGCACAACGGGATCCAGAGAGCAGCCTGCAGAAAGGTGGCAGCAGTGGGATTTGAAAACTCCCCCAAATTCCCAGGTCCTCAGAATGGAACACAGAGAAAATTTTCTCAAGGTTTTAGGGAACTTGAAAGGATCTTAACAGAGAGGAACACCTGGAGATCTCATAAAACCTCTCTCCCCTGCAAACAATGCAAGATGGAAAAGAATTGGCAGTGAGTTAGTGGTTAGGTCAACAGTAGCAAGCCAAGGGCCACAGCTGTAGCAGCAAGTCACCCATCCAAGCACCAGACTGTGCCCCACAGAAGGAGGAAGACAAGCAATTTTCCAAGAACTGATCTGACTACACTAACTGTTAAACTCATATTCAAAAGCAGAGGTTGAAGTGAGGAAACAGTCAGCAGTCATTTAATAGAAAAATCAAAATATGGAGAATGGAATTAGTGAAATTACCAAAGATACAAAGGGAAGAATTATATTGAAAAAGGATCAAGTGGCCAATAGAAGGAGAGGCAATACATTATCAGAACTGCTGGGATCTGCCTGATAGCTCAGAAACAAGTCCTTTGACAGTCAGTGGTTAGTGTCCTAACCGGTAAAGCAGATACCACTTGTTAACTTCTACACACTACAGCTATCTGTTTGTAGATACACAGAATTCACAAGTATAAAATGTAGGTGGAGGGAAGGGAGAGGGGATCCTTATTCTGATATATGCTGGAGGTGTAACGCTGTCAAAACTAAATGGCCTTAGAATTTCTAAAAATTGTAGAGGTTAATCTCCTTACTCAAAATGTTTCATCTAATCCAGGAAATTTAGTATTAAACCTCATCTTGACAGTCAAAGAAGAACTGACCACAGAATTAATTTTAGTGATGGCTTTGATACAAATGGTCTTACTTAACTGGATTTCGTGTGTACAAGCAAAATGAAGTCCTGATGATTATTGTAATGAACTGATACATATATTCAATCTCTTAGAAAAGTGTTTTACAAACAGAAACAACTATAATCCAAATAACTTGGAAAGCAGCATGTGAAAATATGATTGTTAGCTCATTTTTGTAAGATTTGTCTTAAAATAGCAAAAAAAAATCCGTAATCCCACAGTCAAAGAAGAGTCATAACTTCTGAAAACCTTGCTTAGAAGCAAAATCAAATAATCCACTCATGTTCAAATATACACACAGTTTCTATTGACAATGGAAACAGAAGATCACTTTAGAAGCTTTGGGCAAAAGATTAAAAAAATCAACTCAGCATACACTAAAAGGGAGGAAAACTGGCTAAGCTAGCCAATCTCAGAATTACAAGAATCATAATTAATGAAGTAAACTTCTACCAAGGCTGCACAGGGATTGTCCCCATGCTATTATGCATTTCTATTATGCATTGGGTGGTGAGACACTGGAACAGGTTTCCCAGAGCAGCTGTGGATGCCCCATCCCTGGCAGTGTTCAAGCTCAGGTCGGATGGGGCTTTGCGCAAACCCATCTGTTGAAAGATGTCCCTCCCGGCAGCAGTGGGATTGGAAGTAGATGATCTTTAAAGGTCCATTCCAACCCAAACCATTCTATGATTCTGTCAACAGAAAAAAATAAACCAAGTCCTCACAAAGTTATTATGTGCTATAAAGACTGAAGGGCAGGTTAACAGAAGGAAGACAGAGCAGTGATATTGAGCAAACATGATTGTATTGTTAGATGAACCTGGATGGACAAGATGCCTTTTATCATGACTGAATACAAATGCTATATTTAGAGTCAGACATTCTGAGCCTGTAAGACATTCTCACGGGCCAGGGCACAATTCTCTGGAAAACTGACTTGGAAAAGCACTAGCAAGCAGTAGTAGATACTTAGCTGGCCATGGCCTACCATGATGATGCAGTGATTAGAAAGGCTAAATGGGACTGAATGTCCACGTTGGATGTCGATTGTCTTGGGGTCTTCCTGTTTGGGGTCCAGAATCCAAGCAAGTGTTGATAAATTTGGGCAGGAATAGTTGACTCTAGCATGTGCCGGAAGGATTGGTAAAGATGCCTTGGAAAAATAGTCACAAGAAAAACAATCTATGTGGTTTACAATAAAAATGGAAGGTGCCTGAGTTGTTTGATCACTGTCTAGCAGAAGTCTGACACTGAAGGAGCTCAATTTGGTGGACAAAGGTACAGGAGTCCAACCACAGGGAGCTGAGGTCAGATAACTTCAGAATAGAAGCTGGGTGTGAACTTTCTACTACTGATGGAAACTGGCAACTGAGTACAAAAAAAGATGCTCGATTTTTCATTGCTTCTTGTCTTTAAAGACTTTAAATCAAGACTCAGATATTTTTTCAAGAAGAGAGTCTTGTTGGAACAGAACTCTGGGAACGTTCGCATCCCACCCTTGGGAAGGTGTTGGACTAGAAGACTGGGATCATAAAGTTCTGGCTATATCAGCCACAAATTTGGAGTCTGGATTGTAATCAAACACATCTCTGTATGCCTCTGGCTTGGAAACACCTTGGTATTATTCCCTCAAACATTCTATGTAAAGAAATGTCTAAGAAGGAAAATTAATTGCAAGTAAGCAGATATTAATTATTTTTGTTGTGATGAATCTGAATCCCAAATCCATTCTCACTGGCTTCCCTGGGGCTTGAGAGATGGCAAGTGACCTTGCTCTGTTGAGTCAGTTGCTCAGATTTAAACCGGGAGTGCAAAATTAGCGATCAGCCTGCACTGTGCTGAGAGTGTCTGGTTGCAGTTTGTGCCATATGTGCATTCCATTTCAACGGGGCCTGCGAGAACAATTTTGAGGACATCTGTTAGCAGCACAGTCCCACAGGAGCGCTCACAAGTCGCTTGTGAAATGGCCCATTTTAATTTTGAAAATCCTCTGCTTTGTCTACGAGAGAGGGGATTTTCTTTACGATTTGTCAGGGTTGACTCTGCTGAATCCAACTGCACCAGCTTTGGCGCTCCATCCATAACTCAGTCCTTAGAAGAAAATAGTCCTTCTTTACTAGTCAAGATGTCCAATTTGCATTTCATTCATTCACTTTCTATTTGTGCTGCCAGGTGTTGTAAGGCCTGGTGATATCTCTAGTCTCCCACACAGAATATGTTTTAAAACCGGAAATATTTGAAATTCATCATTAAAAGGGCTTGTCCACCTTTCACAAACCCCTTCTCAGCTTTACAAACCAAATATTTTATAGGTCCAGTTTTTAGAAAAGGGTCTTGAAAGGCTCATGGAAAACTTCAGCTTCTTCATAGTTTGAAGACATTTTGAAATCAGACTATTTCAGATCTCAGTCAAAATATTTGGTGATCTAAAAAAAGATAACTACCTCTCCCCACAAACCTTGCCTCAAAGTAACTTTGCTATTGACAGCTCTTTAGTGCCCCCTCATGATGATTTGTGTTTGACAGCATAAGCAAGAACACGAGCTTTTGGTTAACTCAGCAGTGATATTTGATGTACAAACTTTTGCACTTCTGCACTGTAGGTGACCCTTTGTAATGAGATAAACACATCTCAATTTATAGTCCTACGATTCACCTCCACCCTTGTTACAGGAACGGAGCGCAATGCTCTTGTACAATACTGCTATCGCAAAAGAGGACTAAAAAGTAAACCGTGTAGGGTTCTGGCATGTTAAATTTTGTCAAATCCAGATTAAAGGAGATGCTCTCTTCTAATTCTCTGTACTTAGTATTATTTCCATTGCCCAAAACTGTCTAGCTTTTTGCAGGAGGCTTAGAAAAATCGGAGCGACACCCTAAGCCTATGGATGCTGATAACAATATTTCTCCTGACTTCAGTAAGTTTAGGATTTTGCCAATGACTCAGTCTTAAAAAAGAAGAAAGGTACCTTGTAAATTGTAGACAAAGAGTGGGGAATGAATCGGGAGGCACTACAACAGGAATTGACTTGGTTTTATGCAATTTAAACATGTATATGCCTAAGACTTGTAGATACGTTAGTATGTGTGTTTGCGCATTAGGCAAAACAAAATCAAATCTCTTCTTGAACCTACTTAATATATGCATTTGTGAGAAGTCAGCTGGTGAGTGGTGGTTAGCAGAGCTCACTGAAGATTTCTAGGGAAAATAAAAGTATCTTACAAATATTAAGGTCCTTTTCTGGCTAGTCTCAGTGCCGGTGCTGATGAGGTCCTGAGAACGCTTCCCACAGGTCCATTTAAAAACACTTATCAGAAGTATTTTATAACGAACAATCCCCTCTTTGCTTCATCTTCATTCCTCCACTCTTCTGATATTGTATCAACCTATCAAGCTAAAATGGGTTCCTAGCACAAGGCCACACATTGACCAAAAACATTTCAAGTGCTGTTACTACTCTACAAAGAATTTAGTAATTCTAGCGATCACTGCTACATCTTTACTGAAGGTTATTTTAGTTCCAGTGCTGCTATTACAGAGAGCGGTTGACACGCCTGAGGGATGGGATGGCATCCAGAGGGAGCTGGACAAGCTTGAAAAGGACAAGCTCATGAGGTTCAGCAAGGCCAAGTGCAAGGTCCTGCACCTGGGTCAGGGCAATCCTCGGTGTCAATACAGGCCAGGGATGAAGGGATTGAGAGCAGCCCTGCGGAGAAGGACTTGGGGGTACTGGTGGATGAAAAGCTGGACATGAGCAAGCAATGTGCGCTTGCAGCCCAACCGTATCCTGGGCTGCATCAAAAGCAGCGTGGCCAGCAAGTTGAGGGAGGTGATTCTGCCCCTCTGCTCTGGTGAGACCCCACCTGGAGCACTGCGTCCAGCTCTGGGGCCCTCAGCTCAGGAAAGACATGGACCTGTTGGAGCGGGTCCAGAGGAGGCCACAAAAATGATCAGAGGGATGGAGCACCCTCTGAGGTGTGGCCAAGAGAGGAAGTGAGGAAGTGAGGAAAGGCCGAGAGACCTGGGGTTGTTCAGCCTGGAGAAGGCTCCAGGGAGACCTTATTGCAGCCTTTCAATACTTAAAGGGGGCCTATAAGAAAGATGGGGACAAAGTTTTTAGCAGGGCCTGTAGCAATAGGACAAGGGGTAATGGTTTTAAACTAAAAGAGGGTAGACTTCGACTAGATATAAGGAAGAAATTTTTCACAATGAAGGTGGTGAAACACTGGCACAGGTTGCCCAGAGAGGTGGTAGATGCCCCATCCCTGGAAACATTCAAGGTCAGGTTGGACGGGGCTCTGAGCACCCTGATCTAGTTGAAGATGTCCCTGCTCATTGCAGGGGGGTCG